>NC_134856.1:68444807-68812307 GCF_049852395.1 Peromyscus maniculatus bairdii | reverse complement strand
AAGCCTTTGATTCTAGCCTCACCAGGCTGAGCCCCATCTGGAACTGCACACGGGGAGGTGTGCTTCTCTCCTGCATGGGTCCCCGAAGAAGGAGGCCTCCTCACAGGGAGAACACCTGAGATCTCCAGTTGCTTCGACATTTTCTCTCCAGGCCGTGCTGATCTCAGTGTCTAGGATGATGCCTACGAAGAGATAAGGCTGTGAGACCTGGGCAAAGCTAGCCCGCTGTTCTCTGTCTGTTTGGAGAGGGAGCCAATGGTTTGACTCCGGCCGTCAGAGCCACTTCCGTGAAGCAAGAAATGGAACTTGGTTAGATCCCTGAGCCATTAAGTTCTTTTCAAAAGGGATGAGAGGTATAGGTTAGTGAGCTATTAAATTGAGTAATAATTATGCCAGGCCCTCATGGGGGAGGGAGAGTATGTTTTTTTTTTTTTTCTCCTGCAGTGCTGATTCTGTTTTATTCCGCTCCTGTGGCTGGAGTCACAATTTTGAACGCACATGCAATCACTGAAGTCAGAAGCTTGAGTACAAATACAATTATTGAGCTCATATTAATCTGTTTGCTGGCCTCTTCCACATCTGTCGCAGCCTTTGAGCCTCAGTAGCCTGGGTGCAGCTGATTCCACCCTGTTGCTAGAGAAAAGGCTGAGGCAGAGTGCAGATGCCATCCACGCGGGGTTGCTGTGCACACGGCTTTTTAGCTCTGTCATTCTGTCAGAGTTGACCTGGCTCTGGGCAGAATTTCCCCAGGAAGGAAAAGCAAGTGTCTACAAGGAGGCATTCGCCGTCTAGTTCTGGCCCTGTGTTCCCTGGCTAACAGGCTCCAGGAGACCAATTCCACTACCAAGCGTAGGGCTTGTCATCATCAGCCGGTGGTGAGCATTCAGATGGTGGCCGTCTATCTGGATCCCAGTAGGTGTCCTCTGTGCTAATGCGTGTGACTCTAGTCGGTTTGTTTTCAGAGCTGAATAGTTTTCCACCACAAGAGTATCTATCACACAGTTTAAGTGTTTTCTAGAGCTTGGGTGTTTGGCGGTTTCATTTTCCATACATTATGAGCAATGTTGTGTTTCCATAAACAATTACTGCAACTCTGTGTGTGTGTGTGTGTGTGTGTGTGTGTGTGTGTGTGTGTGTGTGCTTCAAACAGCAGAGTTAGACTCATTATAGCTCTAGGGATGGTATAGCTTGGACAGAAAACTATTCTGAAGGTCTAGTCCACTGTGCTCTTGGGAGATGGTAAGGTATTGGAACTGTAGTCTCTTTTTGCCTCCCTGCTGTCCTTCTGGCTACTGTAAGGTAACAGCTTAGGTCCACCATGTGCCCCATAGCATTCTGCCTCTCCATGGGTCCACCATGTGTCCTGCCATAGCATTCTGCCTCTCCATGGGTCCACCATGTGTCCCACCATAACATTCTGCCTCTCCATGGGTCCACCATGTGCCCTACCATAACATTCTGCCTCTCCATAGGCCCAGCAGCAGTGGGGTTGATAGGACACTGACAGAAACCCCTGAGCTACAGAAACCTTTCCTCTTAAGAAGTTAATGATCTCAGGTATTTTGTCACAGTAATAACGGAAAGCTAACTGAAATTGAAGTTTTGGCAAGGCCAACCTCTCTCTCCAGAGAGGGCTCTCAAGAGAGCCCCTTCTAGGCCTTTCGCTTAGTTCCAAGCTTTGCCAAGAGTCTTTGGTGTTCTTGGCCTGCCGACACAGCCAGCCTGGTGCTTGCCTCCATTGCCACCCCGGATTCTGTATGCGTGCCTCCATGTCTATTCTCGCCTTACAGGAACACCAATCACACTGAGTTATGGTCCCCACGTAAAGTCTCTTCACTGCTGTGCTGGCAATAGCCTGCTTTAAGAGGAGGCCCTAGTCTCAGCCTCTAGGGGTCTAGGGAGGATGTGTGTGGAAATCACTCAGCCCAGTACCCACAACTGTGACCTTCCTATGCACAGTACCTCTGAGCCATCTTTCTGTATGAATGCTCTTCCACTGGGATTATTGGAAGTTGGGATTTGCACATTCTTCTTCTTCTTTTTTTTAAACAGAATTAAGCAGATCTGCTTAAATGTTTGCTTTGCTCAACTGTTTTCCCATGAGCACCCTTCGAGAGTTACTGTTGCTCCAAGCATTTTAGTGACTGCTCTTGCCGGGCTTGTAAAAAGCATTGCCCATCCAGTGTTTGCGAAGCAGCGCACCTGTGGGGCCTCATTTGCATTTCCCCATAAATGCGCATTTGTTTTCTCCCATGTTAAAAAAAAAAAAAAACCAAAAAAAAAAAAAAAAAACTTAGGTATTTGGCTCACTTGCTTGCTGGCTTGTTTGTCTTTTCCTTAGCTTGCTGAAGGAAGTCTCTGCAGTCCAAATCTGTACAGTCCAGATTTCTCTCTCAGTTTGAACCGTTTTCCTATTGTTGTGGTTATGCTCTGGAATGGTGGATATGAGGTGAAGAGTTCTTTAGGTTAACCAGTGAAACTTTTCAGTCCTGCAGCCATGTGCCTTTTGCTTGGTCATTTGAGTTGTTTCTAAATGTTTGCTCTAGAACGATGGTGTGGCCCACAGATTTGCATGCAGTTGGTGCATCCTCGGAGCTTCCCTTTTCCTAATTTACTTCCTTAGAATAAATTCCTAGGCAGAGTTTTGCTAAATCAGAGTCAAAACGCTTTATTTCCTTCCTCAGTTTTTCTATCTTCCCTCAGGTCTTTTGACCTCACCCCAGGTCTGGCTTCTTACACACACACACACACACACACACACACACACACACACACACACACACACACACTGTCCCTCACCACTCACAGGCTCTGACAACCCACCCTGGACCACCAAGTCTCCTCTTCCTACCCCAGCTTATCTTACTCTGCACACCTATGGCTTTGAGATCATTTGTATTTATTTATTTATTTTCTGGAAGGGAAGGAAGGAAGGAAGGAAGAGGCAATAGGAAGAAAATATTCACATTTTAAAGGCTTTTCAACCATCACTCGTTGAGAAATCGCCCATTCACACCCTCGTTCCTGGTGTATGGCAGGGCATGTTTGCCCTGTGGGACTCTCCATCTTGCTCACGGCTGTACCTGTAGCTCAAGCTCTGGCACAGAGGCAGACTTGTTCAACGACAAGTGTATGTCTGTTCCCGTTCCGGATTATTTTAACCAGCTGCTTTTTTTTAAAAATCACCAACAGAAAGGCAATTTTGTCAACTGGCAATGGCACCATCTCTAGTCCAAGCACCATTGCATTGTGGGATGGAGGCTTCTGAGGGAGTCTACCAGTCTTTCCTGCCCCAGCATCCAGTGCACTGGTGTGTGTGTGCTGAATTTCTGCGGTGATTTCCAGCACATCAAACAAGACAGCTTGTCTTCACAACTTTCTGTTTCCAAAGTGAAGTACAAGATGGAACTGTGCTGGGTCCGACTGGTTTTGTAATTACGTGACCAGAAGGAGATGATGTTCTTTTCCGATAGTGGGCAAGGCCATGGGTGACAGAATCTGGCAGGCAGAGCTGGCCTAAATGCTGGATGTGTTCTTTGGCAGCTAGGAACCCTTGGGGGACTCTTTAACTTCCACCCTCGATCATTTTCTCATTTGTGTGATGTGGAGAGTACCCAGGTCACTGTGGTTTTGAGAGGACTGGATGGGAGATAAGGTATGTGAAGTCCTCAGAACAATGTCTGATACAAAAGAACAATGGCCACGTCTGGTTGGATGCTGTTATTTCTACCCTGACAAGGACACGGGATTCGGAGAACTCAGGAAATGTCTGTTGGCATCAAGTTTCTTTACTAACTCAGGATATGGAGACACGTATCTGAAAGTCGAGGAAGAAAAATGTTACCTTTATTGCAAATTTGGTCAAACGAACTGCATTGCCTTTTAAAGTTACTTTTGCTGTTACGGTGAGCTTCGATTCCTGTAAATCTTTTTCCTGCTTTGCTTAGGAGTAGCGAACCACAGCCTCTGTAATGGCTGCATAAACGCCAGTGTCAGAATGAAGAGCTGGACTAACAAGCCCCACCCCATACTGGGCAAGCCACGCCTTCATCAAAGTCCGGGGTCGAGCTTCTCATTTTCCCTTCTCATTGGCTTCCTTCAAAGCCAGCTCACCAAGAGCCTCTCTCCTAGACTTTCTGATACACAACCAGAGGACAGTAAGGCATGGGGAACTAGTATAAACTAGTTCAAAGACGTCCCATTAAAGCCGAGGCGCAGCACAAGAAGACGCAGCCCCAATAGATAGTCTCTGAATAGTAAAATGCGCAACGTGAGACATTATATGGGGTTTTGGGAGCTGGGACAGCCTTAGGAAGAACAAATAAACTTTCTTTTCTTTTATCTTTCTTTTACTTTTCAAAGCAATCTTTTATCTCCGACAGCAGAAATAAAGTTCTCACACCACATGATCCAGTGGTAATAAATATCTTTGTAGTCATGCTATCTTTTGCCCGGAACAAAGAGATGAGAAAAAAAAAATTCTTAATTAGTAGATGAGTTCTGAGACTTCTAGGAATTCTTGGTCAGTGGATGCTTTGAAGACTTGGCTGACTGCAGACTCGTTTTCTCATCGAAACCCCATTTAGCCTTTCTTCGACAGCTATTATGATCGGTTCCTAGAAGCATAAAAATTAACAAGCGACTTGGCTTCCTGTCAGTCTCTGAGCTTTGAAATGGTCCTTGCAACTGGCATTAACTCTCAGGACTCTCCGCACACCATCTATTCACAGAGTAGAGTCAAAGGTTGGGAAAGGAAAGGGAGGGAGGACTCTAGGCGGGGATGATCTGGAAGAGGTCCCTGTTTCTTGCCCCCACTCTCTGCCCTGGTCCTCTCTAAGCTGCTGAGTCCTCCCCAACTCCCAGGGATCCATCTCTGCTCCCCCTCCATGCTCAGGAAAGATCACTTTTTCTCTTCTTTGATCCAAAGCAATTGAGTGTTTTGTATTAGAGTTCTTGGGTTTGACTTACAGGTCG
This sequence comes from Peromyscus maniculatus bairdii, assembly GCF_049852395.1. Lineage (NCBI taxonomy): Eukaryota > Metazoa > Chordata > Mammalia > Rodentia > Cricetidae > Peromyscus > Peromyscus maniculatus. The sequence continues at coordinate 68,807,333 of NC_134856.1, read as the reverse complement.
TAGTCCAGGCATGAAGTAGAAGCCATGGCAGTGATTTTAACAGGAAGAATTTAGTGCAGGGGCTTGCTAACTAGGAAAATGAATGGGAATGGTACTGTGTACAGCGGAGTATCCTGGGAGCAGTTAATGCCCGAGCATCTTTAAAGACAAAAGGCAAGATCTGAAACAATGGAGTTGGGTGTTTAGAGCTGGGCAATGATGGCGCATGCCTTTAATTCCAGCACTCGGGAGTCAGAGGCAGGCGGATCTCTGTGAGTTTGATGCCAGCCTGGGCTACAGATCACATTCCAGGACAGCCAGGGATACACAGAGAAACCCTGTCTTGAAAAACCTAAACAGACAAAGAAACAAACAAAATCAAAGAATGGACCCTCGAGGGAGATTCTGACCCCTAAGGTCACCCCAACTTCTCAGCTGGAACCGGTGAATTTGACCGGGAAATGACCCCAAGGTGCTAGGACTCACACGAGGGGATGGATATCATCCATCTGGTGGTCTGGAAACTAGGGTGTGGTGGAACTGGTAGAGCTGCTGGAGCGGTGGTTCCCAACCTTCCTGATGCTTCACCCCTTTAATACAGTTCCTCAAGGTATGGTGACCCCCACCCGTAAAATTTTTTTCGTTGCTTCTTCGTAACTATAATTTTGCTACTTTAAAGAATCATATTGTAAACATCTCTTTTCCTATGGTCGTGACCCACAGGTTGAGGACCATTGTGCTAGAGGAAACCTTAAGGTTATAGGAAGCAGATGGGAAGGAAGGAAGGGAAGGAAGAAGGGAGGAAGGAAGGAAGGGAGGGAGGGAGGGAGGGAGGAAGAGAGGAGTCCTAGGCTGTGCAACCACTCATGGTACTTTATCCAGAACAAATGCTTGCCTGGATAATGAATGCATGAGCTTTGCCGAGCTCAGGGGTAACAGCTTAGTCACTGGTGTACACACCAGACTAGGAGCGTACGCGGAAGCATCAAACGGTTTCCACCGCACAGGACCGTGCAGTTCCTGGCGTGCTCTCAGGGTTATGAAGACCAGTCCTAGCTGTCCTGTTTTCGATACAGAGGAAGGGTTCCATTGAGGCTGATGAGTCAGGAGGTAGGAAGCACTGTTGTTCTTTCAATTTTTTTCTTCTGTATTGTGAAGACACATGGTCTTTAGGACAGGATTAAAATCTGTCCTGGTGCTTTGGAACAAGGCAGAAGAACATTGGAGAGGGAAGTGGGAGGGGTGGCAGGATGGCCACAATGGAGACCATTCCCTGCCTTCTGATCCCAGAGTCCTCCTGGGACTTCTCATAGGAAGCCATCATCCTGGGCCATCCAGAGCTACCGAAGGAAGAGGCAACAGAAGCTTTGGCAAGGACAGATCTGTCCTGATGAAAATGCTGGTCCACAGCTAGTGGGGAGAAAGGTATCATGAGTTTCCCAGGAAAGTGTCCTAATTGTTCCCACACCCACACCATTCGGGGCAAGGGTCTGCAGATGCCACTGGAATGCCACACCACCATCTCCTCTTGTCTTCCTGTAGCCTCCTCACGTCCTTGTATGTCTAGTATATCTCTGCAAGTACACATCCTGTGAGAACATGCACACTATCTGCCGTGGAAACATGTAGAGCCAGGATGGCTTAGTAGTGGTGTGTTGGGGTCAGCCAGGTGTTCACCTTGGTAGGGGCCCCCCGACAGCAAGTTTCCACAGAGAAAATTAGGCTGCAGAGATGACAGCAGACCTACGTATTTGGGAGCACCTGCCCCCTAGATATCGTCATGGAGCCTTTGTCCAATCATCACTTTACCTCATGAAACACGGCCAGATTTGAACATGAGCAAAGGAAGTGCTGTCTCTGACACTTAGATGTGTCAGTCAGGGCCACCAGGGGACTTTGCATCAGACACTTGGCCAGTCTTCCCATTTCCTAATGTGACGGAGGATGGGCTTTCCTGTGTTTCTGGGGAGCTAAGAGAGAGGAAGAACTTGCATGTGGGAGCCAATGTGTCCATAGATAGAATACATGAGATTCTTAGGATCAGGAGAGTGGCATGATTGAATTTCTAAGGACTTTGTTTTTTTCCCTAGTTGTAGATGTTGTGGAGAATCAACTGGTGAGAACACATATTCCTGTGAGGAATGTTTCTGGAAAGACCACCACCACAATTCAGGAAAGCAGTGATGCAGGTCTGAACTACCGCTGAGGTGGTCAAGATGTGAGGAGGAAAGCGGACTTGCTGGGTAGTGAGAAGGCCATCGTCATAAAGTGAATACCAGGGCATAAAGTGTCACAGAAACCAGAGGAAGAAAAAGAATCAGGGAAGGAAGAAAGGAGCCCAGGTCTCTGCCACCAATAATATCAATCGCCAAACTCTGAGGGCTGCCCTTGCACCCAGGCGCTGTGAGACTGTGCATGTAGTCTTCTACTGAGTCCTCATACGAACCTCACTATGTAGGCTTTCATATTACTTCATCTGATAAATGTACTCAAGAGTTTAAGTAACTCTACTCCTAAGAGCAGACCTAGGACTTCGAGACCCACCACTCCTGAAGTGTATTTAATTAGGGTCAGGGTAACTGATGCACGGTGATACAGGATGTCAACCAGATAAGAAATGCGCCCTATTTGGCAACTGGGTAGTCAATGGGGAGAGACATTTCTGCTCAATGACATGTCACAGTGTGAAAGTAAGGTGAAGGAAGGAAGGCAGTAGAGACCACTAGGGAAATCCAGGCTGTCGGGTTGGCTTACCACAGAGTGTGGAGAAGGCCGCCACCGTGAGAGCTGCCATTCCATTGAGCCTCCTGAAAATGGTTCCTCTCTTTCAGTTACAGCTCTGGGTGTTTGGGGAGGTCCATGTGAAACATTTGTCTGATGTCACTTAGAAGTCAAAATGTTTTCAAATCTGAAATTGCAAATTTCAAATCGCAAAAATGCCCACCAAAGGTCCATGGGGTAACATCTGGGGTCCCAGAGTGGTAGTATTGGGAAGTGGTGGAACTTTTGAAAGGTGGGGTCCTCTGGGAGGGTCTTGGGGCATTGGATGCTTGCCTTTGAAGGGGGTTGTGGGTTGCTGGCCATTTCCCTGCTCTAGTTTGCCCCCTGCATTGACTCTACCATACACCTCCCGCCACCTGCTGTGGACATCCTCACCAGAGGCCTAAGAGCAATGGGTCCACCTGGCTACCAACTGAAGCCTCAAAATTGTGAGCCCAAATAAGCCCTTTCTCTTTGCATGTTAGCATATGGAGTTGTAGCAACATGCTCAACAAGGAGCAATTTCACCAACGTGGAGTTTACCTTGGCTCACAGTTCAAGGCAGGCAGTCCGTCATGACAGGGAAGGCACAGTGACAGGAGCAGGAGCTGCCTACGCCACATCCGCAGCCAGGAAATGGGAAGTGAACAAGAAATGGGACCCCACTATAAAACCTCAAGACAGGGCCTCTGTGACCCATCCCCTCCAGCAATACACCACCTAATGACTCCACCATCTTCCAAAACAGTGCCACCAAACTCAGGTGCCTGGGAGGGACATTTCTTATGCAAACCACAGCAGTCCATTGTCTAGGGTATTTGTCATGCTGATAGAAAGCTACCTAGGTATATACTCAAACCCATTTATTTATTTTCTCACCATTCACTTCAGCTCCTAAACGAGAGACCAAGTAGTTCCCTTTCTGCTTCCACGGGGAAGTCAGGCTGGCTGCTGCAGAGCAGAACCTGGCACGATCACCTTCTTCCACACCCCTATGGTCGGATGACGCTCCTCTAGCTAAATCGGTAACAGCTGATCCACACGAGCGTTCACCAAACACTGTCCCAGGGACTGTATTTGTATATGAGGTTGCTGTTGTGGGGGAGATGTCACGGGGAGCACTTTCTAATTGAACCAGACTCCTGTTTATTAGAAAAGCATTCTGCCTGAGTTGCTGGCTCTGAGTCACTCACAGGTGCCAACATTGTTGGCTAATTGCCTTGGAGTAAATGCCAGTTCTTTTCTGGGGCTTCTGACAGGCTTCACATCTCCTCGAGCCTTCCCGTTTTGTTCTTGGATCTGGAGAGCCCGTGCAGCTGGCAGTGAGGAAGGATAAGCCCGCTCTTTCCTCTGAGAATACGACCAACGAGGGACGGAGGACAACTGTTTGTACAGGGTCAGAAGCCGACGCTCACACATTTATCAGCCGGATAAGAACATCTACGCCCCTCTCTTCTCCTCTCTAGTCTGGAGACACTCCACAAAGAAGAGGAGGGCAAGTGGCGGACATACTTTCCAATTAAACCAGAAGTTTCAACATGATGATGTACATGACTAAATAATTATACTTCCCCGAGGCATTGTTAAAGTTGTCTTCTAAAGAGAAAGCAGAGCGCTTCGCTTTTTTCTCGATGTAACAATTTTTGTCTCGGCAGGCAAGCCTCTGGCGGCCAGAGACCAGACCTTTTGGCTTTTGGTATCTATCAGCGTTGTCACTGTGTGTATGAGATAGCTCCAGTTATCGGCTTGTCTGGGAACATGGCAAGATTCCACTTCCCAGCCCCTCTGTGGGTAGGTGGGGTCCTGGGAGCAGCCCTGGAGATGAGTTAGAACAGAAGACTGTGTCTCCCTCGTGCTGGAGGAGCCGCTCTCTTGTTTGGGCTCCTCCACAACATTCTTTTCTCTCTGGCATGCAAACCAGAAATGCTCATTGTGGGGATGGTTTATCAACCTGGATTCCTGTGTAGGTTAGTAAGGACAGAATCACACACACACACACACACACACACACACACACACACGCACACGCACGCGCACGCGCACGCGCACGCGCACGCACACGCACACGCACCCTCAGCCTCCTACTTTTTTAACTTTCAGTGAACCAGCGGCATGAAGAAGAAATAAACCTTCCTAACGGTAAGCCAAAAATTTGGAAGTGTTTGTTGTTAGAGCATCATGTGGGCTGGAACAGTGCGAAGGCTTGGCCTGAGTCTCAATTACATGTTCCATCTCCATTACTCAATACAGTCATTGTGGTGACACCATCAGTATCGGAGGTGCTCTTATATTCATGTTGTATAGCTGGCGTCGAGCAGATTAAACCAGAAGTTTAAAGTTGCCATGTTCCCAGACAAGCCGATAACTGGAGCTATCTCATACACACAGTGACAACGCTGATAGATACCAAAAGCCAAAAGGTCTGGTCTCTGGCTGCCAGAGGCTTGCCTGCCGAGACAAAAATTGTTACATCGAGAAAAAAGCGAAGCGCTCTGCTTTCTCTTTAGAAGACAACTTTAACAATGCCTCGGGGAAGTATAATTATTTAGTCATGTACATCATCATGTTGAAATTTCTGGTTTAATTGGAAAGTATGTCTGCCACTTGATATTTTCTTTTCTTTTATCTAAAGTTTGTTTTATTTTATTTATTGATGAGAGAGAGAGAGAGAGAGAGAGAGAGAGAGAGAGAGAGAGAGAGAGAGAGAGAGAATGAGCTACATACATGTCATGGCACACATACAAATGATAGAAGATAACTTTTAGGGACCAGTTCTCCTTCACCACGAGTTCTGGGGCTTGACCTCAGGTTGGCAGGGTTGAGTGGCGAGTGTCTCTACCCACAGGGCCATCACATCAGCCTGATAGGTGGTATTTCTTAATGGAAGCGTGTATGAATGTCAGGACATCGGAAAAGATGGGGAAACATGAAAAGGAGTAGCTGAAACCCGGTATTCCTCCTTCATTATATTCCAATGCACACTTTCCACTTCTTTCTCTCTGCCCTTTAAAAGATGGTTTTCAAAACTAGTATTTCACCAGTGTGTTCTGAGTGCCAGTGAGGTCTCAGAAGTTGCTAATAGAAGTGTAGTAGATAGCAGCAAAATAATGTTTGTGAAAGACAGATGGAGGGAAGGAGGGAGGGACAGAGGGACAGAGGGGGCGTGCTCCTCTTCCTGATGGACCCAGAGTCTACGAAACCACGTTATGTCGGAAAAGTGGGCATATCAATTTTGTCTGTGTCTGTCCTCTCTGGGACAAGTCTTCACTATGTGATTCAGGTTGGCCTTGAACTCAGGAGCTCAGGCTGGTGGGGAATCCATGTCTTCTTGTTTCTTCCTTCTGAGTGCTGGGATTATAGGTGTGCAGAAGCACACTTCTACAAGGGTGATTTTCTTCCGGGTGACCGGAATGCTCATGGGATCTATCCTGGAGACAGGTGTCTCATGGGCAGTGGTCCTACTATTTGCCACTCATCCAGTGACTTAAGTACTAAATCACTTTCCATAGTTCAGTGCAACTAACTCCATCATTTCACCAGTCTAGCTGACTGGAGGCTGCCATGGTCGGTAATACCACATCGAATGATTCTGTTTTTAGCCTAAATCCAAAGATTGCTTTAGTTAACTTAAACAGGCTGAATGCAGCTTCTATTAAGCTTTCTAAAAACAGTATGTAACTTGAAGAAACATCTCCCTTTGAGTCATAATCTAAAAATTACTTGCCACTTACTCTGCTCAGGCCCTGCCTGTGTGGCCTAAAGTGGCCAGGCAGACCTGCTTTTCTCTTCCTTTAGAATTTGTTTTCTCAAGTTGGGTATTTTTGTTTGCTTGATCACTTGGCTGGTCCTGTTTTCTGGGATCTTGACAGTGCCAGATACATATGTGCTTGGCTAATAGATGAAGCAATGAATGAATGAATGCCCACTCTCATTTGCTTGCATCACAGAGCTCGTATTTGTACGGAAAGAAACGAGAAAGCCTTTCACGCTTTTGCTTGAAGCTTCCTTTCTGCAGGTCAGCTCAGCATGCCTAGGGCCCGCACACAGACTTGGGGTCAGGCCCAGCACTCGTGGTTCAGCGTGCCTTCAAGCTCCCTATGCCAGTGGCTACCACTCAGCTGCTGGAGGAAGGTGGAGACACCTGGGTTGTGCAAGGATATGATTGGAGCAGGGCCACTGGACCTTCAGCATGTCACATCTTTTCAGTTGCTACTCAGGACCCATGAGCAAAGGGAGAAATGAAACTACCCAGTTCTAGAAAGGGGAGACAGGGTCCTTGAATGCAGAGCAGCCGAGAGACTGCGCTTCCCCTGTCCACTGTGAATGTGGAATGCCTTTCCTTTTCCCCTACAGCGCGTTTTAAAATCACGAGCCATTGAGGATTTTAAATGAGCTTTCTGTTATGTCATAAATATTCAGACTCGGGCTGGTAATTGTTCCCTGTGATTAATTCTGCTTACTGGGGGAAAGTTGTGCAAGGTTCTCACTGGAGGGTATGTCTTTTATGTTTTAATGTTGCTCATGTATAATGCAATTTGTCCTGAACTGGAGTTGAGACAGTGGAGTTAGGGTTAAGGGTTTTTTTTTCCCCTTGTTCTTCTTATGGCAACGTTTGGAAGTACTTAAATTGGATGGTTTGCGCTACCCCTCCCAAAACTGAGATTAAGGTAATTGATGGGGCTGCAGGCCAGAAGTTCCTACTGGCCGTTTCAGTCCCACTGGTATGGGGTTAATGGAGAAAAGCACCCTGCGGAAGGTTACAGCAGTTCCCTTTGCTTCCATTTTAATGACACTTGCTTGCCAGTGTTTTCTCTTTGAAGAGCAATTTAATAAACAGTCGCTGGCGTTTCATGTTGAGGGCAAGATTTGTAATGACATTCATCTCCCCGGGAGTTCTTCCTTAGCATGTGACTGGATCAGGGCCACCACCGTGAATATAGTCCAAGTGTGGGTGGCTCCCAAGGCATCATGGGTCTCCCCTTGCATGGACAGAAGTGGCTGGGGGGTGGAAGTGGGGGTGGGGGCTGATTCTGAGCTCTGCTTACATGCCTCTGATTTACAAAACTATCTGAGGAAGTCAAATGTGAGCCTACATCTATTCCCAGGACCCTTGAAAGACAAGTCTGGCAACAGGGGTAGACTAAGGGCTAGGTTGTTACTAATAGGCTGTCTCCTACTTTGGGGTCGGCGGGGGTGGGGAGGGAAGGCTGGAAACTTCAAGACCTCGCCCCGAGACCTCGATATTGACAGTACCAGTGGAAGCTTACAAAGCACTCACGTGTGGAACGCATCAGTCTGGGTGCTGTGTAAAGCCAGCCCAAGCAAGAGTCAGGCTGTGCCCATCTATTACTGATTAAAATCATATGTAAATGTGTACAGCCAATTAGTGCAGGCCTCAGACCCCAGCTAAGGTGCTACAGTGGGCTGAAGCAGGGCTGAGGTCCAGCATCATACTCAGAAATAAGGGGTTTGATGCCTTTTCTGGCTTTGCCTGTGTTATAATTAACTCCAACAGTGTTCCAGAAAGATCTCTTAGGCCAGGAAGAGTGTTCAAAGAAGATAGCTGCATGCCACCGATCTGGTGTGGGAATGATGACTGTCCTGCCTCTCAGTGAGTGGTGCAACTCCAGGCATGGCTGTAGGGACCCATAGAGCGTGTCCCCAAACCACTGCGGTGGCAATTTCGGCAGGACAATGGGTTGGCAACGTTTCACGAGGGACAAGCTGTTTGCTTCTTCTTTTCTTTGTGGTAGGTCAAAACTGGAGTGAAATCAGTAGCCTGACAGCCTTTTACCAGGAGAGAAAGCTGTGAACAGGGTAGGGCTGGTGGCTGGTCTTCCACTCCGACTGTCAGCGTTCATTTCCGTGGTGTGGACATGCAGGCTAAAACTCTCTATGCCCTGCTCATCTTTCCTAAGGACCCACGGGCATGAGGGCACAGCTCAGTGGTAATATGGCTTGCCTTGCATGCATGAAGCCCTGGCTCCTACCCCGGCACCACAAAAGAAAACATGCTGTTGCAAGAAAATATTAGCCAACCACACACTATTATTACGTTATTGTTACATACATGGTTGAGGAATAATGAAGCTGGCCTCTTGGTATTAGGGAGTCTGGCTGGTGGGCACAGTGACAGGTTTGGCTTGTTAGGCTGTAACCAGGGCTGTGGAAGAACTCATGAAAGCTTTCTGGTCACTCTTGTATTCTGGAAGCACATTATCATGATGCCTGGGGCTTTCCCTATGGTATCCAGATATGATATTAGTTTAAGGATAAACAAGTAAGTTCCCACAACCCAAGGATGCCCCATCCTCAAACTCTCTCCACCCACCTGTATTTTAGCTAAGCATACACTTTGAGATTGTTGTCTGAAACCCCAGTCCTCTGAGAAGACTGCTTTTCCTTCTCTGTTTCTGGGGCGAAGAATTAGTTCTAGTTCTATGGATGTTTCTGTAGCAGGATGGTATTAGGTTATGAGCCACCCGTGACAAACATAATGTTGGTGAGGGGAGTCTCAAAGGGCTGGATTTCTGGGACCATGACAAGTCAGCAGGTCTGCTGTGTCACCCTGGTTATAAGGTAGTTCTGCCACTGTTTTTCCAGGTTCTGGTCCCAGCTCTCCATTGACTAGCCATCTGACCTAAACCGCTTGCTGGACCATCTGGTGGTCTGGGAAGTGGCCACAGTTGGTCTTAACCAGGATGTGGAGAGGGCTGTTATTTCAAGGGTTAAGTGAATACAGTATACAGAAAGCACAGCCACTATAATGAGTCGTAGATAAATGCTACTTTCCTCTTCTTAATCCAGAACCTTAACAGGTGTATGTATGTCCTCTTTCTCATTCCTACGGACTCTGTACTGGGCCCTGGTGTGCTGCCTGCAGGAGACATACTTACGTGATTTGTTGACAAAATGATCAACATCAAGCCTCATGCTCGCCACAGAAAAGAGAATGACCAAGTGTTTGCTTGAGACACCCAACACACTTCTTCCAGGACAGTGAATTCCTCACTTCAGGTCAGGCTGATAAAGTTAATGGAGGGAAGATTGAAATTTATCTGGGCCCTGAGCAATAACAATATTTTGAAATATAAATACTAAAACAGTCTTCCAGGTACTTCTTTAGCCCTCTTCCACCAGAGACAACAGAGACAACTTGGGTTAAATTGCAGTTGCTACTGAGCTCTGAATCTGCGGAAATACTTGGGTCTGGGATGCTGGGATCCCCATGCTACACTGTCCCTGAGCTGCTGCTGGCATGAAGACTGTGAAGAAGGGTGACTTGCTGGCTCTGAGGAAGGGCACAAAGTAGCACAGCCATGCCCTGGCCCAGGTGGAGTCACCGCCTGCAGGGCTACCCATTTCATCCTCGGCCTTCCTAATTACACAACACATGGAAAAGAACAGCAAATTGAAAGACAATTCATCGGCCCCCGAGGAGACTCGGGACGGTTTTATGTCGTTAAATGCATCAACCAAGAGAACATTTATTTCTAGACTCCTTTGTGGGGTGACAGCTCTGTCCAGGAGACAGCCCTGACTCCCGGCAGCCCTCTTCCGGTGCCTCCCAGGCAGCTGGAGGCCACAGCTCTCATTAGGTCATGTTTACTGAAGGTGCTTGCTTTCTGTCACTGCTCATTCAGTTACAGGACACGGACGGGACAAAGCGTGTTGTAACTGACCACCAATGGAGCCAGCTCTGTTCACGGATTATGGTTGCCTTGGCAACCAGCCTTGCTGAGCTCACCCCAGCAAACATAGAATGAATGGCTGGGTCAACAGCTCAGATAAAAAGAGGGTTATGCAACTATTTGCAGAACCCTTGGCGGAGATGCCCCTCCCCCCAGCGTTTCCCAAATATCCTCATATGAAGGTTTTTTTTTTTTCTAATTTACACACACACACACACACACACACACACACACACACACACACACACACAATGGTTGCTTTGGAAATATAAAGTCTAGAAGATCTGAACTAGGTGTTTGTTACTTCAGTTTCAGAAACAACTCAAAAGCATGTCTAACGATGAGTCTTCTCTAGACGGGAAGCCAGAGCGGCCACTCATGTATTTCTAATGATCTACATAAATAATTTCATCTGCTTAGATTCAGCATTTTAGTCATTAAATGATTTTATTCTCATCTTAGCTAAATAGAGTCTCTAAAATGAATTTTAAGATGCAGAAATAAGCTCTTCGGAAAAAAAAAGAAAAAAGAAAAAAAAAAAACATCGAAAAACAACTTGAGACAGGACGGAGCCTCTCTTTGTGGAAAAAGCAAATTGGCCAGAAGGACAATTTATTTAAGACAGTGAGCACAAAGGAGCCAGGACTGTGTCTCCTGTTCCCCGAGCCATTTAATTCTGCACAAACAACTGGTAACAGGATCCGGGTTTCTGGAGCGGTTTGTGTTTACTTCTGACCGTGACTGGAAGAAACCTACCACCTGGGTAATAGACTCAGTGTCACAGGGCCTGTACCTGGGCAATGGGAGCATCATCACTCCTGATTTGTGAGCCCCTTAGATTTTCCGAGTCTTACTCCTGGAGAGTTGCATCTCCCTCCCACACCACACTTTGTGTTCTTTTCTCCTCCCTGCCCCCCAAGGTGGAATCAGGTCCCCTGTTCTCTGTCAAGTAGATTTCAGATCAGGGTGATGCTTGGTGGACTCTTTCTGGTGGGTTTTGCTTTGCTTTGTTGTTTTGGTTTTGTTTGCTTTGACGCAATGTCTCCGAGTGTAGACCAGGCTGGTCTTGACCTTGAGGTCTTCTTGCTCTGTCTTGAGTGTGGGGACTCCAGGGCATCCTACTGCAGGAGCATTCTCTTCTGAGCAGATCCTCCTGTCTCACCGTCACATCATTCTTTTTCCTTTCCCCCTGAGGGCTCAGGCCCGCGTTCTTTAAATGCTAATTGCACCACCTCCATACCAGGTTGTTCTGCTCAAACTGCTGTGGAAGAGGACCAAAAAATACCTTGAAGATTCTCTTTTAAATGGTTTACATTTTAAAAAGTGATTATTGTTCATGACCCAGATAAGTAATTTTCCATTGCGTGATAAGTGTGGAGGGTCATTTAGTGGCCAAATGACTTCAAGATGGCATGGCATCCTCAACTTCCTATTTTTATCCTAGATACAGTCTGTTCTTTTCTGGAGAACTCTGGAGGAAAAAAAAAAAGAACACTTGTGCAAAAGAATACGGAGTTTTCCAGAAGCAGATCTTTCCGAGAGTGCTCACTCCTATATTTAACTTCTGATTTTGTGGTGGTGATAGAGAGCACCAGGACGCTGCAAAGAAATATATAAAGAATTCTGGTGCCTCTTCATCTGCTTGTCCAAAAAGCATCTTACCTGATGATAGCACAGCATCAGAACCATCCTAGACCTTGAGAAGTAGAGGCAGGAGGATCAGGAGTTTAAGGCCAACTTCTGCCACCTAGGGAGCTGGAGGCCAGCCTAGGTTACAGGAGACTCTGTCTCCATTAAACAGAACAAAACAAACAGCAAACAACTCCCCCTTAAAAAAAAAAACTCAATCAGAAAATAGATAGTGATATAATTCATCTGTGTATGTGTGTGTGTGTGTGTGTGTGTGTATACACTGTCACTATAAATGTCTACAACTGTGACAACACCACCAGGCTCTCTGTCCTGTGTTCATGTTATAGTCACCCTCACTTCTCTCTGAACCCACCCGTCTCTGACTCTGGAACACTTAGTTGGTTGTCCGTGTCTATACTCGCATTCTCTAACTAGTACATGGACGGGGATATAAAGTGTGTTCTCTTGGGTCATCTCATCTTTTCACTCTGCAAAATTTCCTTAAAAGTGTATCCGATGTATTGTATCTATTAACAGTCAGTTCCTTTTTATTGCTGATTAGTGTCCTATGGAATTAAGGCATCATAGTTGGTCAACAAATCATTCACGAAGGGCATTTAGGCAGTTACCAACCTCAGGCACTTCTAAAGAAATTTTGTACAAACTTCTGGATGAAAATAAGTTTAAATTTTTCTGGATAAGTGACCCCAAATGCAGCTATGAGGTTGGACAGTAAGTCTATTGCAATTCTAAAAGAAACTGCAAATGCTTTCCCTGAGTTCTATCATTCATACTCCCACCAGCAATGAATGGGTGACTCAGTTTCCTTACAACCTGTTTAGCATCAAGTGGTAAAGTGCTCTGTATTTCACCCTATTTGATAGGCATGCCAGTGAAATATCATAGAGTTTAACTTCCGTTTTTTTTTTTTTTTTTTACCTGCTGATGGTGATGTTCATGGGCCTATAATAGGATCCTTGTAAGTCTTGTTTAGTGAAAAATCTCTGTGACTTTTTGTCCATTGTCTAATGGATACCATAACCATCGAGTTTTGAGAATTTTTTACATACTTAGATATGAATATCCCTTTGGAATCATGTCTTGAAAATATTTTCTCCAAATCTTTACTTTGTTAAGGTAAAAGTGTTAAGATTTTGATGTCCTATGTACAGATTTTTTATTTACCTATCCCATGTTGGATATCAAATCTAGGAAGTCTTTTTGTAGTAGCTAAATTCTAACTATTTTTCCTCTTTTTTGTATCATTCATATTTTACACTTAAGACAGTGATGTGTTTTGAGATTTTTGGCTTTCTTTTTTTTTTTAAATAGGAATAACGTTCACTTTAAGGTTTCATGTTATATCCTTCTTAGAGGCCCGACTCCTAACATTATTTTTTTTAAAGGAGAGTGTCTGCCCTCTCTTAAACGAGTTTGCTCATTGTAAAAAGTCCACCGAGCACAGCTGTAGAGGCAGATTCTGTTTACCGACTTTTCCTCCCCCGACCCTGCCCTGTCTCGATCATATGTCTGTTTAAGGTGGAATCGGGCAATCTCATGGAGTCCCACCCCTCAACAAAGAACTACAGGCACCTAAGGAACACTGAGCATGAGGGAAATCGTCTTCCCCAGGGAAGAGCAATGGTTATCCAACACTGAATGGTCAGCCCTGAAGCATGCACACACAAGAAACATTATACAGACAGAGCAGGTTGTATTTATGGATTTAGGGATACACACATGCACATATGTGTAACAACAGTCAAAGAAATAGGGGCTATGAATTTGAGAGTGAGCACAAGGTGGGGTTATGTGGGAAGGTTGGAAGGAGGAAAGGGGGAAACTGATGCTAAGTGTATTTTAATTAAAAATTATTTAAAAATTTAAAAATGTAATCTCCAAGGAAACCACTTTCCAGGTATTATAAAACTACAAATTCAATTCCTTTTATGTTTATGGACTGTTTGAGAGATCTACTTTATTTGGGCTCCATTCTACTAGCTCATGGTTTTGAAGAGCTAATTTCTCTATTACTTCTCCACTGTCGAGGTTGGTAGCACAAAGTTATGTATCTATAGCACCCCTTTGTCATCTGGATGGCCTCAGGACCTGCTGGACTCTGACACTGGGCGTTTTTGTCTTCTTTCTTTATCTTTGTCAATATTGCTAGGGGACATTATTTCCTCATTTTTTTTTAAATGTCAATTATTCTTTCAGTTCCTTAATATTTTCACTTATTTCTGTTCCAATCCATTCTAGTTCTTTCCTTCTGTTTGCTTTAGAGTATTTTGTTTTTCTCTTTCTAGTTTTTATTATTATTTTATTTTACATGTATGAATGTTTCGTCTGCATGCATGTCTGTGTACCATGTGTGTTCCTGGTGCAGGAGGAAGCCAGAGGAGAATGTTGGATCCCCAGGAGCTGGAGTTTGGGACAATTGTGAGCGATGCAGGTGCTGGGAATCAAATGCAGGTCCTCTGCAAGAGCAGCCAGTTCTCCTAACTGCTGAGCTGTCTCTCTAGCCCTTCCTTTCTAGTTTCTTTTTTTTTTTTTTTCATTAAATAGGGTTTCACCATGTTACTCTGACTGATTCAGCCTGGAACTTGCTATGTAGACTAGGCTAGCCTTGAAATCATAGAGATCCATCTACCTTTGCCCCCTGAGTACTAGGATTAAAAGCATCTGCCTCCATCGCCTGCCTCTTGCCAGTTTCCTGTAGATAGGAATTTAGAAACTTGATCTTAGTCACATCTTCATTTTGTTCTTTGTTTGAGACAAGGTCTCTATATAGCCCTGGTTGGTCTGGAACTCCATATGTAGACCAGGTTTACCTTGAGCCCATAGAGATCTGCCTGCCTCTGCCTTCCAAGTGCTGAGATTAAAGACATGTGCCATCGCACTAGGTCCATAATCATCTTCTAATATAAACATTCCAGTGTGATGACCTTCCCTCTCAGCTAAATTCCTCCCCCCAAATTCAGGACATTGTATTTTCTTTTTCTTTTTTTTAAAGATTTATTTATCCAGTGTTCTGCCCGCATGTATGCCTACTAACCAGAAGAGGGCGCTAGATCTCATTACGGATGGTTGTGAGCCACCATGTGGTTGCTGAGAATTGAGCTCAGGACTTCTGGAAGAGCAGCCAATGCCTTTAACCCCTGAGCCTTCTCTCCAGCCCTGTATTTTCATTTTCATCCAGTTTTATACATTTTAAAGATTTCTGTTGAGAACTTTTCTTTGAACTGTCAATTATTTAGAAATGTGTTGTTAGTTTAATTTATACTCACTTGAAGATCTTCCCGTTACTGATTTCTAGGCTAATCCCATGATGATAGGAATATACTCTGAATGACTTTAATTCTCTCCTGTTTACCAGTTTTGCTTTATAATCAAGGACATGATCTATCTTGGTTAATGTTCCATTGACTCTTGCAAAGAGTTTGTAGTCAATTGTTTCCGGGAAAGTGTGCTACAGCTATCAGTGTGACTAATAATGGCTTGCACAGCTCTTCAATATCCTTGACTGGGTTTTGTCTAGCAGTTCTATTAGTCAGTGAAAACAAGGTAGTGAAGTCCACAACTATAATTTATTTCTCCTTTCTGATTTATTAGTTTTGTTGTACTTTCTTTCAGTTCTTAGACACAGAGTCACGTGTAGCTCAAGCTGACCTTGAACTTTCTGTGCAGCTGAAATGGCTTTGAACTGATCTCTTTGACTCCACCTCCCAGGTGCAGCGATTCCAGCTGTGCGCCTCGATCCCCGGCTCTTACCTTAGTTATTTTGAAGCCTCTGTGTTTAGTGCATACACATTTAGGATCGGTATGTATTTTCTCTTCTTTTATCATTGTATGTTGCCCCTCGTAACATTCTTTGCTCTACACTCCGCTTTATCTGATAGTAATGGAGCTGCTCTGATTTAAAATTAGCACAGGCTTGCCATATCTTTACTTATTCCTTTACTCTCAACTTGCCTGCGTGGTTCCATTGAAGTGCATTTTCCTACACAGCACATAGCCATTCTTATTTTATCCTTTGGGGACTAGTATCAGACCCAAGGTCTTGTATTTGCTAGACAAATGCTCTACTACTGATTTATATTTTTGATATTTTTTTTTTTTTTTTTTTTTTTTGGTTTTTCGAGACAGGGTTTCTCTGTGTAGCTTTGCGCCTTTCCTGGAGCTCACTTGGTAGCCCAGGCTGGCCTCGAACTCACAGAGATCCGCCTGCCTCTGCCTCCCGAGTGCTGGGATTAAAGGCGTGCGCCACCAACGCCCGGCTATTTTTGATATTTTTAAAGCATAGCTTTCCAATAATGCTTCCTGTCTCTGTCTCCACCTCCCTCACCCCACCTTTCCTCTCCAGAGTCTCACCTTGAAGCTCAAGCTAGCCTTGAACTCACAATCTTCTTTCCTCAGCCTCCCAAGTTGCTGATATTACAGGTATGCACTGCCATGCCTAGATCGCTGCCTTTTAGTTGGTGCATTTTGATGATTTTCAGGAGAGTGATTATTGGGACGTTAGAACTTAAGTCTGCCACTTTTTTTTTTTTGATTCTTAAATCTGCCATTTTCCTTTTATATATATAAAGATATATATTTACTTTATTACTCTATTCCCCTTTTCTTGATTTATTATGGACTACTTAAACAGCTTTTGAATTCTCCTTTGATTTATTCATAGTACTTTTTGAATATTTCAAGTGTCTCCCTAATGGAGAACTTGCTTCCATTTAGATGCCTCCACTCCCCCAAATTAAAATTACTTTCTCTGTTTTCTTTCTTTTCGCTGTGTACCACAGAAAATGGTAGTGCATGTCTCATGAACCAAAAATGCGGTTGAAGAATATCCTGATAGGAAAACGCCCTAACCCCTTGATTTTCCCCTTCTTTCCCTTCTGCTGGTCCCAGTATTCTTCTGCTGTCACTTCGTCTTTATTTAGAGCGATCTTAGTCCCCTCGTCCAGTCAGCCTCTTAGCGGAAGTTCTATCAGTTTTCCCTCATCTGAGAGGACCATCGTCTCTCCTCTCCTAACCTTGTCAGGGCCTTTGGTCAGGTTGCCCTTTGGCATTGGGCAGCTTGGCTGCTTTAACATTGTCCTCTGGATTCTACACTTTCAAAGAAGAAACCTGGTTTCCCATAAATTGTGGTGCTCTGCTCCCACCCTCGCAGCTGAGGCGTTTGTTTCTTACTGTAAAGAGTTTTTCCTTCATACGTTGTTTTCAAATCTTCCTCATGGTGTGTTTTTGTTTGTGTGTGTGTGTGTGTGTGTGTGTGTGTTTTTAATTAGTAGTAGTCGAATTTTTCCAAATTCTTGGATTGTTTAAGTCTGTCATCGAATTTGGGAAGTTTTGTCATTTCTTGTACACAATACATCTTGGCCATATTTTCAAGTCAATATATAACTTTTTATTTATATTAGAGACATAAAGATGACAGCTGGTTTGTAGTTACAGTAAGGACTAAATGCTGAGCTTAGGATATAGGGAACTGGAAAGACCATATCTGCAGTTGTATGTACACTCTGGACACCAAACATCAAGACAGATTAGGATGATAGCTTAAAAGAATACTTGTGAGATATAGAAATGGGAGTGTGTGCCAGACAGTCTGCAATGAACTCTCGCTGCTCAAATAGACCTCTGGCTCAGCCATCTTCCTCCCAGTCTATTTACAGATGAGGCCACAGCACACAGGGGAGGCTCAAACTGTCGAAAGTCCTTTAGCTACTGTATCATGGGGACAGGAGCAAACATGAGGTCTGTGTCACAGCTGAAAGGACAGTTTCGGCACAGCCTGAGAGCTAAGAAGCAGGTGCGATTTTAGCAATCCACGAACCCGCTCTAGGGGTATCCTCATTGAATTCTAACTATTTTTTCATAAACAACAACAACAACGACCCCTTTCCCCGAACAAAACAAAACACATGAGGTTGGAAATTCGAGCTCCCGTGTCCTGAGAGCACAGCCACTTGGCCAGCTTGTGGGTTTTGTTTTGAGAATGAAGGCTAATGTGTCTCTAAATCCCTGAAAGGCACATTCGTGGGTAATTACAACAAATAAAGCCTAATGGGAGAGGCACATCTGTTTTGTTGATTTGGCTTAGAGAAGAATTCTGGGCTAGGAGATTTAGTCAAATTACTTGAGCAGCTCTAGCCACCCCTAACCCAATCTGCGGCAACCTGCGAGGGACGCACTGTGGCATGGGAAGGTCTCTTGACCTCGTGGATGCTCGGGAAAAGCACAATCAGACACATGGTGGTTCTCACCCTGTTTCTGACCCTGCTGATCACTTTACACAGGCCACTTGGTTTTTTTTTTCCCCCTGACCCTGGAAAGGCCCCAGAATGTGCCTAGGAGGAGGAATGTCATAAATAGATTCTTATCTGTGCTGACGCTTAAGGGACCAGAGTCTTTTCCAACGATCAGACAAAAGTCCATTAGAGAGAGACTTTTTTCTGCCTTAATGGTTCCCAAGGAATCTGGAATCCAGGTGCTAATGGGGCAAACTTTCCTGTTAGTCAAGCCTCCATTTGATTTCAAGGATGTGGTCTAACAAAACTTTCACTTGGTACACAAATAAACTATTACTATTTTTTTAAAAAAATATTAACTGATTAATTCATTTATTTATTCATTCACTCTTGTATGTGTATATAGGGTGTGTGTGTGTGTGTGTGTGCACTCGCGTTTCAGGGATTAAGCTCAAGTCACTAGACTTGAGCTATAAAAGCATTTACCCAATGAGCTATCTCATCAGCCTCTACCATAAATTTATTTTAAAATACTTTATTATTATTTATTTATTTATCATTAAATTGTGTGTATATGTGCATGTCTCTGTGTGTAGGTTTGTGCATGTGAGTGAAGTATCTGTGAAGGCCAGAAGAAGGTGTTGGATCCTTCTGGGATGGAATTACAGGCAGTTGTGAGCCGCCCAACACAGGTGCTGGGAATCAAACTAGGGTCCTCTGGAAGACAGGAAGTACTCTTAGCTGCTGAGCCATCTCTCCAGCCCCGATCGCTAATTTCTCAATTCAAGAAGTGTTAAAACCTGTTCTTATAGCCTTGTCTTACTATTTCTGTAACCTAGAGGTCTCTGTGACAAAGATGTTGCTACATGTTTACCAAATGTCACTTAATAGTCCTCTTAGTGTTCTCAAATATCCCCCTCAAACTCATGCATTTGAACACTTGGCCCAGGGGTTGTGGTACTGTTTTAAAAGGCTGTGGGATCTTTAGGAGGAGAGCCTTGCTGGAGGAAGTATATGACTGGGGATGGGCTTTGAATAGCTTAACCCTCTTCCTGTTTTCGGTTTCTGTCTTTGAATGGGAATAAAATGTGACCATGCTATTTCTAGAAGGATCAGCCTTACCTTCCCATACCTTCCCTGCTCTTTTCTTTTTGTCATGTTCTTCTGTCTCAGCAACAGAGAAGCAACCAACACACTGAGCTTGTAGGATGCCTGTATTTCCCAATCTCCCTTCTATCAGATTAGGACATGTGACTACTTCTCACCAATGGGATAGGTGAGTCCCTGATCTGGTTCTTAGTCATATTGCATCAGAGCACACTGCTCCCTCTTTCCCTGATTCAGCAGCCATGAAGTTCAATGCTGAGCTCACCTCATCAGAAGATGGAGACGGCCTGGATCCCTGGATCCCCAGCCAGAGGGGAGAAGACCTGCAAGGTGGCCTCATGCAAGCCTCTTTGTGCTAGGCGACTGGAATTTCTGTATGCTTTGATCAGTATAGGATAACCAAAGTTGTCTGGTTAATGCCTTCTCCTTTTCACATCCTCATTCTTCGATTCTCAACTCACTTACAGAATCTCAGCTTTTTATTGAAGGATTAAATGTCCTTACTGCGGCCATCCATCTGATGCTTGTCTTCAGCTCTACCAAGTCCCCGTCAAGGGGGGTTTGATTTCCTTTGATAACAGCCATTTGAGGCAACACTCACTTATACACACACATTCTTTTTATATTGAGTTTTGTGTTCAATGGTGTCTGCTGTACATTCGGACCATTAAAGCAGGCTTCTAGCCAACATTTCCAATGCCCCCAACTAGCTGAACTTTTAGCCAGCCCACACACAAAGAGCCACAAGTGCAAAGGAATAGTGTCATGGTTTGCACAGGATTCAGCAATTAATATGACCATGTTTGGGTTTGCCCCTTTGATGGGTGCCCCTAAACTTTTGAAACATGGAGGTGTCTGTTCTCAATATCCCTTCACTTCTAACTTTGGCACTCTGAGATTTCCTCCGAAGACACGATCTTTTGCCTCTTTTTCCTTTTCCACATTCTTAGGCTTTATTCCTCTACTTGAGCTACCAAAATAGCAGCTTTTTATTGAAGGCTTAACCGTTCTTCCTCCAGTCAGCCATTTGATGTTTGACCAGCCTCTGCCAAGTCCACGGTACCTGATGTGATAAAAATCTCACCACACAGCCACACTGGACTGTTTCCTACCCCTTGTTAGAGGGCTGGAAAGTTTTTGGTCTGTTCTCACTCTAACATATGGCAATTGTTAGCACAAAGAAAATAGAGAAAACGGAGTAATCTCAAATATGAAAAGGCAATGCCATGGTAGATACTAGAAGTTTTCAAACTTGTAAGAAATGAAAAGTAAAAATAGGTTAAAATCAAAAAGCAAATATCTCCATATTTCCATCAAGGTTTTATGGGAAAATTCCAGAACTTTTCAGAGTCGATAATTGCTTATCTATTATTTAACAAACTCTTCTAGAATAGTTTTAAAGGTAATCCCTTCAGGTTTCTCACTACACTAATTTACTCATGCATTTGTTTGCACGTGGTGGGGACAGTACAGGTCACATGTGCTTGTGGAAGCCAGAGGACAGCTTGTGGGGTGGCTTTCACCTTTCACTGTGTGAGTTCCAAGACTGAACTCAGGTTGTTATGCTGGTAGCAAAAGTCTTTACCCAATGAGGCATCTCACCAGCCGGTGCTTTAGAATATGAGAAAATGGAAGTATAGTTCAACTTACTTTATGAGAACACACAAAATTAGAACAAAATTGTAAGTGATACTAATAGATATAAAAAAAAGAATATCAATTATGATTGGGTTGTCTACACTTTTTACATGAAATACTAGGCAATAAAAGCAATGATGTATTCAAATAACACAAGATGACTAAATATAGTTCATCTCTGCAATGTACACAAGTTTTAGCATCAGGAAAACCTAATATTATAAGTCTTGGGATTAACATATTAATGATAAAAGCACATGATCCTACCATCATATACTGAAGCCAATTTTTAAAATTTTATTATTAAGAGATTTTCTATTCATTGTACGTTCCCCTCTTCTCCCTCCTCCTGCCCCCCAGCATTCCCCCCCCCACAACCCCATTCCTACCTTCTCCGAGGCAAGGTCTCCCCTGGGGAGTCAACAGAGCCTGGTACATTCAGTTGAGGCAGGTCCAAGCCCCTCCTCCCTGCACCAAGACTGTGCAAAGTGTCTCAGCATAGGCACTAGGCTGCAAAAAGTCGGCTCATGCACCAAGGATGGGTCCTTATCTCACTGCCTGGGGGCCCCCTAAACAGTTCAAGCTAAACAACTGTCTCACCTATCCAGAGGGCCTAGTCCAGTACCATGGGGGCTCCTCAGTTATTGGTCCACAGTTCATGTGTTTCCACTAGTTTGGCTGGTTGTCTCTGTACATTTTCCCATCATGATCTCAATGCCCCTTGCTCATAGAATCCCTCCTCACTCTAATCAATTGGACTCCTGGAGTTCGACCTGACACCTAGCCATGGATCTCTGAATCTGCTTCCACCAGTCACTGGATGAGGGCTCTATGATGACAGTTAGGGTATTCAGCCATCTGATCACCAGAGTAGGCCAGTTCAGGCACCCTCTCGACTATTGTCAGTAGTCTAAGGTAGGGTCATCCTTGTGGATTCCTGGGAACTCTGAAGCCAATTTTTATAAAATATAATCACAATCTTAAAGAATAGTAAATTTATGAAATCAATTATGAAAGGTCACTGCCTTACCCTGACTAAAATATATCAATTATAAACTTATAACGGGTATTGTATTTAATGAAAAAACCTTTAAACTTATTTTTTACTGGGTTGGTGGGGGGTGTGGTTCCGTGGTACACTGTAGTGTAAGCAAGTCCTTGGGTTTGAACCTTGACATTGCAAAGGATACAAAATAGTTTCTGCTAAAGTCAAGGAATACTCTAGAATATTTGTCATCAGTCATTTTCATTCTACTTTTTCTTAATGCAATGCTAGCCAATAAAGTCTCTGTGTCTCTCACACACACAGAGGGGGAGAGAGAGAGAGAGAGAGAGAGAGAGAGAGAGAGAGAGAGAGAGAGAGAGAGAGAGAGAGAGAGAGAGAGAGATAAAGGTCATCGACACAAATAAAAGGACTTGGTATCAGCACTAACATCACAGTTTAGAGTGTGACAGAAAATGAAATTAACATTAACCTAGGGTGCTGCTATACAGCATCAGGAACAAATTCAAAACTAAAATTATGTGCCTATATAGACAGGTAGGGTAGAAGGGAGGGAGGGAGAGAGAGAGAGGCAGAGACAGAGACAGAGAGAGACACACAGACAGACACACAGATTGATTCTTATTAAAAAATAATTACAGCACTAAAATCTAAGGAATGAATCTAAGAAGAAATGCTCAGAAATCTTAGCCCCTTTAGAAAAACAGTTCGTAGTTTCACTTGAACATCATCAAAGAACATCTGTATAAATTTATTTTAGCAATGAGAAAATGTGTTGTTATAAAGATTTTACCATCATATAACTCTATAAACTTAATGAAATCCTAATGACAGTCTCCAAAGGGGCTTACATATTAGAGTAGTTATGTATCCACTTGACAAATTGAAAATAAAATTTTATACCCAACCTAACTACAAAAATAAGTTCCATTTGGACTAAACAGATTAGATGTGAGCAAAATAAAAAATATATAAATGTTGGTAGAAGGGAAATAGGGAAATATGTCTTTAATACCTAAAGCAAGAGAAGCATTTTTAAGTAAAATTCACCATGCCTTTATGGATAAAGAACGATAATTCTGTATGAATCAAATAAAGACATGCAGAGGAGACAGAGCCACTGAAATTGCCGAGTGATAGAGACATTAGACAAGAGACGAGCAGGCTTGGAAAATATCTGCAATCCAGTGCTCAGTTATCACTGGAGACAGTTCCTACAGGTCAGCAAGAGAGGAGCAAAACGCCGACAGGAGGAGACTCCTGGAGGCAGCCAGTGGGAAGATGAGGTGGCAGAGAGTTAGCTGAAGTGGCAAGATGGCTCCCACTTCAAATCTGAGGGGGACAATGAGGGGTTGAAGGATTCTGCTTCTTAGCGCTGCTGGCACCATTGATTAAGATGCAGCACATGCACCCCAAGTCTCCTGCTTAGAATCCATCCTACAAAAGTCATGCAACGGCACAAGGAATTGTGAACAAGGAAGCTTCCTGTAGCATCGTTTACATGGGTGAAACTTTGACAATGATATGAATGGCTATCAGCTAAGGGTCTATTGGAATGACCTAATGCCACAGAAAGATGGCGTTGAAGAACATGGAGCACAATTTATGAACACTAGTAAGAAGTCATATATTAAAATAAGACACACAACAAAGCAAAGCTACATGTTTCTACAGGTGTTGCTGTGGCTTGACATTTGTGTCCACTGTGAATTCACAGGGAAACCTAGTCACCAAGGTGACATTTTTAGAACTTTACTAAGGAATCCAAGCATGAGGTTTCCACAAGGGAGCTTGCTCTCTTTTTTGCCCCTGCTTGAGGAGCCAGCAAACAGGCCCCAACCACGAGCCCCAGGCCCTCTCCAGACATTAGTCTTCATCTCAGGTTTCCCAGCCTCCAGAACTATGAGCAAGGAAGTTGTCCAGTCTGAATAGACTGAGACATCTAAGCCATTATCTGCAAGCATGTAAGCGAGAAGACAAAGGTCAGAAAGAAAACACATGGAGAGAGGCTGCATGGGGCTGGACAATCCCAGGAACTTTATCTGTGGTCTTTTCTTTTCTTTTTTAAAAAAAATGTAGACATCTAATCAAACACCAAATTCCATAGTTAGTGAGGGATTTTAAAAAGATTGTGTATAGGTGAGTCTGTGCGTGTGGGTACAGGTGCCTGTGGCTGAAGCTGGAGTTACAGTGGTGTGAGCTGTTCCCAGTGGGTGCTGGGAACTGAACTCAGTTCATCTGCAAGAGCAGCAAGTGCCGAGCCATCTTTCCAACCCCAGGGGCCTTCATTGCAAGTGTCCACGATGAGCCTTGTAACTTAATTGAGGTGAATGGCTATCTTCCTCGGTAAGGCCTGGACTCAGTAAGGCCACCACTATCTATCTTGTCTTCTCAATCTCAACTGTCAACAAATAAACTTAGGCTAAAAAAGACAATAACAAAAACATTTCTTGTGGGATTTTCTTGTGGTGATTGTTTTGTTTAATCTTCTGAGGTATTTAAGGTGATTAAATCCTGGGGGTGAGTTTTAATGTCATTGTAGAAATCCTCTTAAGCAATTTAATTGAAACTGTTAGTTGGGTCATTTATTAAAAGTAATGGTATCATTTTATGCAGCAAGGAGACATTAAAATTACATAGAAGCACACATATGTATA
This sequence comes from Peromyscus maniculatus bairdii, assembly GCF_049852395.1. Classification (NCBI taxonomy): domain Eukaryota; kingdom Metazoa; phylum Chordata; class Mammalia; order Rodentia; family Cricetidae; genus Peromyscus; species Peromyscus maniculatus. The sequence goes on along the minus strand of NC_134856.1, from coordinate 68,782,615 downwards.
CACACAGATAATCATACACATACATATATGTATATACACTTTAAAAAAAGTTTAGCTTGAGTCTGAGACTGTATACTCTCCCATCAAGCTTTGCAAAAGGCTTAGCAAAAGGGTCTCCTACTTGGGATCCCCCATGTTTCCTGTAAAACTCATTCCTCTAGAGAAGTATGCTTCATCTCCAGTGAAACACACAGGAGACCCCTGCGAAGTCACCATGGTTTGGATTCTTCACAGATTCTGTGATCTCCCAGTTAGTCATTACCAGCTGTCTAGTCACCTAGTAATAATTTGATAACATATTTGTTCCAGTGATTCACTCCTTTTCTAGCTTTCAAGTGCTAACATGGTTTTATAGGGACAACATTCTTTTGATACTTGTTTTAATGAAAACAAGTAACTCAAAATTAAAATCACACCATCATACTAATACAATGCATTAAAAGATTAACTAAACTCTGAGTAAAGAAGGCCAATAGTTGGACAGAAAAGTAGCCAGGCAACATGCCCAGCATCCTGGGAGTCAAGGCTATTGTTGGTTGTCTCACAAAGCCAAAGGCAAGCACAGGTGTCTCTTGAGTTGATCAAACAGGTTGTGTCTAGTGTATCTTGTGGAATCACTCCTTACTGATGTCTGAGAATTTTGGAGGAGGGCACTGAATACCTTAGAACTGGAGTTACAGGCAGTTGTGAGCCACCATGTGGGTGTTGGGAATTGAACCCGGGCCCTCTGCAAGAGCAGCGAGTGCTCTCAGCAGTTGGTCAATCTCTCCGGCCTCCAGCCCTTTGATTTAAAGGGAGGGTGTTGCATATAACCAACACAACCCCTCCGTAGAGTTTCAATCATGTCTAGATTTCTCAGAATGCCCACCACAGTGCACTTAAATGCTGCTGTGCTACTTAAATGGTTGCTATGCTGCATTGTTTAGGGATAATGGCAAGAGAAAGAGAACTCGGAACAGGCACAGTTAGAAAAACAACAACCACCGGCTGGAGTAGGGAGCTGGGGAGACACCTCGGTGGGGAAGAGCACTTGCTGCACAAGTGTGAGGATCTGAGTTCACATCTCAGCATCCATAGAAAAGCCCCGCGTGGCGAGTGCATGTCTATAATCTCAGGCACAGGAGGGTTCTGTGACTTACTGCCTTAGTGAGTGTCCCCATCCCAAAGGAATAGGCAGGGAACGATAGAACAGCACACTGGACATCCTCCTCTGCACAGGCGTGCACAGGCGCTCATGCGCACACACACGTGTGTGTACCACACTCACACACATTAATACTTGCACGTGTGTGTGTGTGTGTGTGTGTGCATGAAGGTGTTTACACACACATTTTCAGTTGGAGTCTGTTAAGATAGAGAACGGATGACAAAGGAGGTCAATGTTAATTGACCGATTACTGTGTCCCCCGCCCCCCCCCCCCCCCCACAAGAAACTTACATTTCAAGCCAGAACAGCAGAAAAAGACACTTAATAGCTAAAAGGATTTGTGTTGAAGAGGGTGTATTCCACAAAAGGCAGAAGAGGGGCTGTGGAGGTTTGGAGAAGAAGAAATATATATTTGCTGAGCAACTACTGTGTACAGGGTGATGCCTCCCCCTCTCCCCCGCATAATGTGTTGTTTCAGGGAGCCTCCTGTTCAGCTCTGCTGGCTCAGGAATCTTATCTGCCCCATGAAGCAAACAGAAGCCCAGATAAGCTTTTCTTTCTCATCAGGTCTGTCCCATGACTAGATCCTGATGTCACTTTTCAGGAGACAGAGTTTGAACTTTGAGACATTGCTTAAAGAATGTTTGCATTTCTGGGTTGGTGCTGACGAGTTTTACTTGATGAGACAGGAAGACAGTCTTCATGAGAGGGAAGGCTGGAGGGTGTATCAGTAGCTAAACAGAGACCTCTCCACCGAGGCCTCTTTATTCACTTGGCATTAGCAGCAGGCTCTGGATTTAGACTTGGCCAAGCCGTGACACCAACTGTACTATGACTGATAGAGAACTTTCCCTCAGAATTTCATATTAATTACTTTCAACTACTTTTGCCATCACTTTGAACAAAATACCAGAGAGAAACAAGAGAAGAGAATATTTATTTTGCTGCGGGCTTCAGAGCATTCAGTCCATGGTCATGTGACCCATGTACTTGGACATCTGGTGGTGGGAATGTGTGGAGGAGTAAGTTTCTTTACTTAACGGCAGACAGGATATAGTTAGTGGAACAGGAAGGAGGAGGTGTCCCCCCCCCCCCCCCCCCCCCCGAGTAAACTACTTCCTCCTGCCAGGCCCCACTGCCGAAGTTTCTGCCACCTTCCAAAGTAATGGAATCTGTTGGGATCCAGGCACACAACACGGATGTGAGGGGTATCTGGCTGTTATATCTGACACTGCATGATCACCAAGGTTGATTTGGTTGATTTGACTGGCTTGACAGGTGCCCCCTTCTTCTACTACTCTGTGTGTTGTTCTCAAAGCTGTGTGCTTGGTCAAAGAGGATGGCCCCCCTTAGAGGAGGAGCAGTCTTCGGGCAAGGATATAGGAGTAACTGTGTTCACCTCCCAATTAGCGCTCAGTATCTGAGTACCCAGCACATTAGCCAGTGGGAAATACTTCCTTTCAAACCTTAACAAGTCCACAGGGGTCGTGGCATGACCTGGCTTCCAGAGTCTGCAAGTCCAGGTGAGAGGAGAAAGGAGCAGCCATCACCCCCATAAGCAGAGATTCTAGAAGCAACCTCAGCTGTTCTAAACTGTGGGCACCCTTCCCAGACACACCTCTAGCCAACGAGACCAACACAGCTCCCCACGTAGCATCTGCATCCTGTTTTTTAAAATTATTTATTTATTTATTTGTTTGTTTGTTTGTTTGTTTGTTTGTTTTGTTTTGTTTTTCGAGACAGGGTTTCTCTGTGTAGCTTTGCGCCTTTCCTGGAGCTCACTTGGTAGCCCAGGCTGGCCTCGAACTCACAGAGATCCGCCTGGCTCTGCCTCCCGAGTGCTGGGATTAAAGGCGTGCACCACCACCGCCCGGCTTGCATCCTGTTTTTTTAAGGCTCCTGGTGAGTCCACTGTGTAAGCCAGACAGGATGACGTTCAAAGAGCTCTCATTTGCAGACAGGCCCAGGATGCTGTAAAAATTTGACTCCCGGGCTCAGGGTGGAAGTACAGCTCTGTGGGTAGAGTACTTCTTCACCGTGCAAGCACAAGGACTCAAGTTCAGATCCTGGGACCCACATGAAAGCCAGGTGTGGTAGCACATACGTCGGTAATCCCAGCATTCCTACTGCGAGACGTGAGTGGGAGACAGGGGAATGGCCAGAAGCTCAAGGGCTAGCTAGCCCGGCATATGCAGCAGCGAACATCAGAGAGACCCTGTCTCAAGCAAAGGTGGAAGTTGAGGAGCCTCATCTGTCCTCTTACCTTCACATGTGGGCTCTGACACGTGTGCACCCACATGTGCAGGCACACACCGCACACGCACACACACAGGGAGAGAGAGACAGAGACAGAGAACTGGAAACATGTAGGTTTTCTCTCAGCAAATGGGGCTCCCGGAGCTGAGGCCTGATGATCTGCATTTATAACAAACTCCGAGGAAATTCTAGGGCTGTTGGTCTACGGGCCACACTGAGCAGTGAGGGTCTAAGTGAAATGCTTCTCTGAATGAGGTGTAGTGAGTTATGGTTGCTGAGGGGAGGTAAAGGCAGGGAAGGTACTTCCTGAAATACAGATTCCTGGGCCTCACTTTGGACCCATTTGGTCAAACTCTCTGGGAAGGGCTGAGACTGATTATCCAGGGAGCTTTAATAAGCCCTCCACTAGCTCCATCTTCTCTCCTCCCAGATTCCGGCTCTGGCTTTAGGTGTGGGCTGTGACCTGGGCACATTATTCTCAATAATCTTCCCCAAAGGTTCCAGTATGCAGTTCTCAGAGTTGAGAATCCTGGGTTACAGGAGTGTTTCCCAAACTTGTTTGAACGCTGAAAGCACTTGGCAAATGCCAAAGACTCCTGGTGCCTGTGTGGGATTTCACTGTCTAGGTGTGGCCTGGGTTCTGGAAGGTTCACAGGTTTCCAGTTGACCCTGAGGTGCAGCCAAACTTTGGAAATTCTGGTGTGGGTGACCACATTTAAACATGCTGCCCAGGTTCAGGCCTGGGAGCCTCTGCCCTGAAGGGAAAGTCAACGTCCACTCTTTCCGTAGTGGGAAGAAGGGATAATTCCCTGCAAGGACTTCAGGCTTAAAATTATCTTCTAACTTGGGTCTGACTCACTGGATGCAGGAGGACACATCATAACAGAAAGACAAGGCTGAAGGAACCTTGTTCTGATCCGTCCACAGGGATTTAGCCGGCTGGCTTGTACAACATGGTGGCAGGTTGGTGGGCATTACCAATAAGCTAGATTAAAACAGGAGTGTCTGATTGTGATGGCAGTCAACATCTGACCTCACTTTATCCCTTTCGGTCACTGATTTGAGGTAACAGTCTGTAGTCACCACGTAGAGAAGAGTTCTTTGCTTACAGGAGGAAATGACGCCATAGTTTTAGCATGATGATACATATAGCTCTGATCTTAGCACGTTGACTAAGGCAGGAGGACTGTGTATTTGAGGCCATTGTGGGATACAGAGAGAGTTCAGGGCTAGCCTGAACTACATAAAATAGCAACAAAAAGTGAGGCTATATAAACTACAGTGTATATTTGTTTCTGGCTGCCTAGCAGAATGTGCAATGCTTCTGGAATAAGACTCACCTCTGAACCAAATATTTTCATTGGAAGGTAAGAGGTTATACTTGAAGGGCTGGCGAAATGGCTCAGTGGTTAAGAGCACTGGCTGCTCTTCCAGGGGATCCAAGTTTGGTTCTTAGCACCAGGTTGAGGGGTTCAAAACTTCCTGTAACTCTAGTTCCAGGGGCCCTGAACCCCTCTTCCTGCCTCTGAGGTTATCTGTATGTGTAATAAAAAGGTTTTTTTGAAGTGGTTTTGTTGCAGACTGTGTATGATCAGACAGTGTCATCAGACCTGGGTTGGTTTCCTCAACTCCAGATTTCAGTCCGGGTATATACCATAGTCCTTCAGCTTCCAAGTGACAGGCTGTAGCTATCTCCTGTGCTGCAGAAGCGACAATGGGGGTTGGCGGGTTTCCTACAATAAGAGGAGGAAGCCAGCTCAGGGAGAGCAGCAGTGTGAGCCCTGGGAAGAGAGGCCACCGTCCCCATCCCTGGCATGTCACTGTTAACTCACCACCTGACCTCGTGAGCTGTCCCAGCACCTTGTCATAAACCTCCCTTCCCACCGAAGGAAGTGTATTTTGGATCTCTCTGTCCTTGTCCCTTTCTATCTCTGTTTGTCGTCTCTGTCTCTTTCTGTCTGTATGCATTCACTGTGCATGCACATGTGGAAGCCAGAGGTTGACTTCCTGTATCTTCTGTTACTGTTTTTCACCTTCCTTTTAAGACCTGGACCTCACTGTTTGTCTAGCCCGGCTGGCCAGCGAGCCTTTGGGATCTGCCAGGCTTCTCTTCCCCCCAGTGCCAGGCTTCCAGCCAAGCCCTGATGCCTTTTACTAGGCCCCTGGAGATCCAAACTCAGGGCCTTCTGCTGCACGGGATGCACTCAGAACTGTCAAACTGTCTCCCCAGACCAGTACTGTGGATGTTAAGTGTCCTCGAAAGGTTCATGCGTGAAAATCTTGTTCCCTAATGTGTTTCTCTTGGGCAGGGATGGGGTTCGGATTGGGGTGGCGATGTGTAGGGGTGTGGAACCTAAGAGATTGGCCCTTGAATGAGGTCTTTATGTCATGCAGGTTGTGCTTTTGAAGGGAATGGTGGATTCTGGTTTTTTTTTTTTTTTTTTTTTTTTTGCTTCCAGGGAATAGGCAAGCAGGTTTGTTTTGTCATACAGGCCCCAAACAGTATATGACCAACTAATCGTGGACTGGAATCTCTGAAACTGTAAGGCCAAATATGTCTTTTTTTTAAATAACGTAATTACCCCAGGCATTTTGTTACAGCAGTAGAAAGCTAACACAGAGGCTTTCTGTCGCTTGTAGGCCAAACAGAGATGATGAATTAATATGGCACCATTCTGTTAGTGTGTTTCAATGCACGTGTAAAGAGAATGCCAATGTCTCCTTGGGCGACTGGAGAGAGTTGGTTATTGAAGCGTGTGGCTCGGTCATCACAGTGTAAACCGTGCAGATGGGGGGAGGGACTGGAAGCATAGGAGGAATGCGAAATGTGAGAAAGGAGAAAGCTAAGTCCCTTGAGCATCCAAACAAAAAACAACCAGGAGGGGATAACAAGAGTGGTTCTCCAGCTGTGGGTTGCACTCGTCAGGACTAGAGATTTCAACAAGTGTTACTCACATGACTTGGCATATGCTGATGTTTTCGGCCTCATAGGGCAATAATTACGATATTTATCCCATATTTTACAATTTACAAAGTTTTCCGAGTTTGCCATACTTTAGATGAAGAAATTGCTTAGGAAGATGAAGGCCTGTGAAAAATCCCAACTAGAAGAGCTGGAACTGAAATTTAGATGCAAAATTTTAAAAGTTCAAACCCGTGGTCCATGTGGCCCTGTCTTTCTCCAAGAAGTAAACAATATTGCTGTGAGGACATCAGCAACCCAACCCACAAGGGAGACCTTTCCAGAAGACTATTTCCTAATCTGATAATGGAAGCCAGTAAGAAAAGGATGGCCGCCACTCTGCAATGACAGAATGTGTTAGCCAATGGTAGTGACCACTACTGTAAAAGAACTGTCTAGGCCAGTATTTGCCTCAAGTCCTCAGGTCACCAGAAGCATGTGGGGTCACTCAGCATCATCATGGATGCCTGTACAGCCCCAGGCAAACTCCTCACGTGTCCTGCACCTCGGTTTCCTCGTCCGTAAATTGAAAGAGCTGGGGGAGCCGTCCTCCAAAGACTCTTCCAACCCTGTAATTCTGTGCTATTTGCTGGAGTGCTCATCACAAATGTGCTGTGCAGTGGTTTACAGCTCACTGTAATTACAGGGTGCAGGCGGAGAGAGCCAAGACTCCTCAATCAGTCCAGCCTCCCATTCCTGTCCAGTCACGCCACTCCAGATTGTTTGTATATACATTAAATTTATGGTATTGCCCCCTCTTCGGGGAGGATGGGAGGGACTGTTAAGTAATGGGCTCAGGTGAAGAAGGCCAGCAAGCTGTGGATAAGGAGTGTAAGGATCTACATTGTTACCTTATGCTCCTCCAGGCAGACTCACAACAAAGCCACAGATACATTGGGCAAATGGCTTTCACTTTTCTCTTGTGTCTGGAAAGTAAGGTACAGGCAGGCTTCCATGATCTGATCGAAGTTTCCCTCCAACAGAGTCAAGACAAAGACCAGGATTTCTGGGCTTCAGATCCAGTATTCCTCCCAATCTGGGAGTGTGTCCCCTGGGGAGTTGTGTATTATCACAGTCTCACTAGTGACATGTTCTTTTGGATAGCTAGAAAAGAAGCTGGCAAGTGTCATTCTTATGGATGGGCATTGAGGGACAAAGTCCCATCCCTGTCTCACTTTTGGAATATTAATAGAGACAAAATATCTGTGTGTCTACAGGGTCTTCATCACCAGAGCTGAAATAAAGAGAGAACCCAGTTGGATCTAGATAACCCTATCATTATTTCAAATTGCATCTGGCTGAAGAGAAGTGGGGTTTTTAGAATGTCGTCATCTGCTCGAGCCTTTCATTAGACGTTTCCTCGCAGCTCTTGCTGACACTTTTATCTGAGTGCACACACAAGTTTGCTTTCCGTGACTCATCTTCAACTTTATTATCACACTCATGCTAATAATGCCGGCTGACAGCCCCTTAAATACCTGGCTTCCCATGACACAAGGTCATTAATTTTTATATTACATCTTTTAATACAAAAGCTTAAGAGATCAAAAAGAGGCGATGACTTTAGGGGACACAGGAACTAGATCCAGACAGTATCAGATGAGTTGAAATGCAGATGCAGGAAAAGAGACAGGTGAGGACCAAGGTCATTAGTCAGTGGGAGCGGGTACTGAGTCAGCTCACCCAGGTAGTTATTTCTTGAAGTGTTGAAATGTTGAGTGGTCTTTTGGGGGCTTTATAACATAGACGCACAGTCCCTATGGCTTACAAAGGTCCTTTTTTCTCCCATGTAATTTTCTAGAAAAGACTTTAAAATGTTAAAACTTAACTTACAGATAGCTCCAAATGAGCCAGTACAAGGCAAAGAGCAGGGCTGTAAATCATCCCTGGGAGAGAGGGATTAGAACAGAGGGCTTTAAAGTTCCTTGCAGGGAGAACGGGGTTCTGTTGCCTTGGGCACTGGTAGTAGCTTGCTGTGGATGAAGACTGACTGAAGTCAGGCAGGGGAAGGCAGGGAGGTGGTCTGCAGGGGTGCAGGGATTACTCCAGTGTTTGCAAGAGGCAGGAGCTAAGAAGAGATTTTACTCCTGAGAGTCAAGAGTCTGAATTAGAAGTGACATGGGGATTTGGTTTCCCATCTACAGCCTACCTGTCTGGCCTCTCCCTTCTGAAGTGGCACCCAAGCTTTCTTAGACAGAGGACCATCCCCTGTGAGCTGCAGTTCTGTGATTGGCCATTTTTGTTATTTAACTCTCTCTCCTTTTCCCAACTCTTCCCAGGGGAGGGTCCATGCCTACTCACTGTGTTAAATGTCAGGCCAGAATAATGGAGTGTTTTCCCTCACTCGGAGATATCTGTATTTCTGTTCTGTGGCTGGAGACAGCAGGGAAAAGCTTAGTTCCTGCTCAACTCACGTTTCCAGGAACCCTTAAATAATGTGTCCTCCCCCCCCCCCCCTAGGTAATGTTCTCTCCATTGAGCAGGGAGGAGATACTGCTAACAGAGCTTGGTTGCTGTAAGCTGCTGTGCCTGTCCACAGACCGAGTGCTCTCTGGCGACAGTCTTCACACCAGCTGCTCTAGTTTGATCCCGGATGTCCTTCACATGCCTACATGCTGAAGGCTTGGTCCTTAGCTGTGGTACTTTTTGGAGATGGGATCTCTTGGAGGTGAGTACCTGGGGTGGGAAGGTATAGCACTAGAGGTACACTCTAGAATAGGCTGTGCAGGGCCTCACCTATCACCTTCTGCTTCTTACTTTCCCAGGATGCATTGTGCTGCCACAGGCAGGCCAGGCAACCTACGGGTGGAAATACCTGGGACCAGGAGCCACAACAGGACCCTCCAACTTTTTAAGTTGATTGTCCCAGGTGTTTTGTCGAGGTTGTGGAAAGCCAGCTAGCAATGCTGGCCACCTAGCCTCCCACTTCGCCAGCCATCGGCCCCTCCCTGCAATGGCCATAGCTGCTTACACTGCATTCTGCACACACCCCACCTTTCTTACCTCCCTTTTAGATCTTTCTCGGGCAAGGCTTGAACTTCCTTTGAGCTTCTTCCTCCTCCACTCTAGCCCGTGACCACATTTCCTTCTTGCCTATCTTCCCCCAGGATCCAAACTTCTGTCTGGACCCCACGGTCTAGACAGGGTTACTGGAATTAAGCCGGAAGCCAGAACTGATGGTCGGACCTCCCTAGCCTCGTCATCAGAGCAGTGTACTGGACTACGGTAGGACTTTTGGTCAAATCTGAGCAGAATATCCCCTGTTCCGGTGAATCCAGGTCAGAAATGTTGATTTGTGAACTAGAAAGTGCTGGTCTCCTAGAATTGCTGTGGGGGCGATGGTGGGGATATGTGTGGGGGTGACCTCGCTGCTTCCCCTGTCATCCCTCCCAGGAAGCTGCTCTTGGAAGTCTCTGTGGCCATGAGAAGCTACCCTTCGACTCTAAGCCGCACACACTACGTCCACTCAGTCCTTTCCCATCTGTGAGGCAGTGGCTGTCATTCACATGGGTGTGTCTCAGTCGCCACCTCCTTGTCTTGATCCCCACCCATCACCTGACAGTTTCAGTTCTTTATAGCATCACTGCACAAAGGTCCATGTCCCTCAGCATCTCTAAGTTCTTGTCAGTTACCTTCCTTTGCCATCTCCATGCCTTCCCTGGTCTCTTCTGCTTCTTCCAGCGTTGTGAGGAAGGTTGGAATGATCCCAGACCATGTACACGCCCCTACTTACCACACTTGTGCAGGCATCCACTACTCTTCCCTTTATGTCACCTGTAAAGTCTCCCAGATACATAAGCTCCTCTGCACCCTCCCTGCCACTGCCCAGGCTTGGCCTTTGTCATTTAGAGTAGCAGTCTTGGCTTGGAAATCCTCATCTGGAGCTTTCTCTGAGCCATTCATGATCTGCCTTGAAGACCTTGAGCTAACATAAAGCTGGCCCCACTGCTGGAAACTGAGCAGGTAATTCATAGGGCTTTGTGATGGTCTGTGTTGATTACCAACTTCACAGGGGTCCAGAGTCACCCGGGAGGCAAGCCGCCAGGCATTCTGGTGAGAGATTGTCTTGATAGGTTAATTGAGGTGGGAAGCTCTGCCCTAAAGGATGGCAGCACTATTTCATGATCTCAAACTGAGTAAAAAACAGTAAGCTAACTGACCACCAGCATTCATCACCCCGTTCTTCCTGACTGCAGATTCAATGTGACCAGATACTTCACGTGTCTGCCTCCAAGCCTTCCTGTTCTTGGTTGTTTTACTCTTTTGGGGGGCCCTGCCACTCAGCTCACAAATAAATCACACATGGAAGCTTATACTTAGTTATAAATGCCTGGCCTTAGCTTGGCTTGTTTCTTACCAGCTTTCCTTAAATTTAAATTATCCCATCTACCCTTTGCCTCTGGACTTTTCCCATTCTCTTACTTCTGTAAATCTTACTCTTACTCTGTGGCTTGCTGTGTAGCTGGGTGGCTGGCCCTTGATGTCCTTCTCCTTCTCTGGCTCCTTCCCTTCGCTCCCAGATTTCTCCTTCTAATTATACTCTCTGCATGCCAGCCCCACCTATCCTTTCTCCTGCCTTGCTATTGGCCATTCAGCTCTTTATTAAACCATCAGGTGTTTTAGACAGGCACAGTAACACAGCTTCACAGAGTTAAACAAATGCAACATAAACAAAAGTAACACACCTTAAAATAACATTGCTCAACACCTTCCCGACCATGATGCACTGTATCCTCAAACCATGAACCAAAATAGACCTTTCTCTCTTTATGATGCTTCCTTTGGATATTTTACCATATCCTGGAAACAGGAAACATAACTCAGACAGCCTTCCATTGCCCAATAACACTGACCTGCTGTGTCCTAAGAACATGGAGTTTGGTGAGAGCGTTCTCCTGAAATGTCCACTGAATGACATACAAATTCAGTCTACCCAGATTAGCTGCTTGTGTTCCTCTGCTGCTAGAATTACTCTTTCCTTCTTTATGGGAGGAGTGATGTCAGCTGGTTGTTCTAGTGAGCAATGAACCCCATGAGCAGCACACCACCACTCATCACTCCCAGAAGGCAATCTGAATGTTTCCCATTGTGTGCCATGATTTCCCCACACTGTATGAGAACCTAACACACAGAGCTGATTGTTCTGCCTCCCATAGGGAGGGTCCTTGTTATGACAGAGAACTTATTTTCTTTTCCGTGGCTCTAAAGGGTTCTCTAATTGGATAGCCCCCTGATGACCCCTGGCTAAGGCAGTTTCTATATTGACATCTCTGTTCCACTACTTGCACACTCAAGCCAGAAAGAAGTAATTCAAACCAAGGAACAGCACAAGATAATGTGGCTCTTATAACCACCAGTGTTTAAAAGGCATTGAGCCCTGGTTCATGGGTATTTTCTTCCAATGGCAATTTCCTTACCTGCACATAACAGGTGGAGTGTGTGTCATGGCCTCCTGTCTGCTCTGGACATGCAATGAACATGCAGTGAACGGCTCTGTGGCTTCAGGGCTTCATCTTGAATGGTTCTGGAACCTACAAATGTGCTAGCACACTTAAACAGCAGTCAAACGGAGTCAGAGGCTTTAATGTCTTCCTCCCTCCCTCCCTCCCTCCCTCCCTCTCTGCCTTCCTTCTTTTTTTCATTCTCTTGAGAAAAATATAAAACAGGAGAATGGAGGAAGGATATTGTAACAAAGCCCTATATTTTGGCCATCTGAAAAGGTTAGGTTTCAAATTTTAAGTTTTCAAATTCATATTCTCTTGCAGTATTTTTAAGTCAATAAAACATTGGTGATAAAATGAAAATCTTCAAACCTTCTTTTGAAAGTTTATATGTATTTTAAGGTGTGTGTGTGTGTGTGTGTGTGTGTGTGTGTGTGTGTGTGTGTGTGTGTGTGTACAGATGCCTACACAGGCCAGAAGAGGGTGCCAGATCCCCTGGAACTGGAGCTAAAGCAGTGGGTGCAGGAACCCAAACTTGGGATTTCTGCAAAAGCAGTCCACACTCTTAATTACTGAGCCATCTCCCCAGTTCTTAAAATCCTCCTTAGCTCCCAGCTCTAGGTCTGTGTTCATCCTCAGTCTATTCACTGAGACCATGATCCTCACAGGTGATGGATGCCAATGCACTGTATACATGGTATGGGCATTAATATACGTATATATTGCATTTGGATAATTTCAGTGATAGTGAAGTTTTGACATAAGTTCCTGTATTTACATTTTTTCTTTCAAGAATCAAAACATCACAGTCTGCAGTCTGCTCAAGAAAGCAACACAAGGCGCACACTGCTGTCTTCAGACTTTCTGACTTAACATGGGTTGATCGTCTACACCTTATCTTCATTTAGTTATACCAGTGTTTCTCTTTTTTTTTTTTTTTTAAAGATTTATTTATTTATTATGTATACAGAGGAGGCACCAGATCTGATTACGGGTGGTTGTGAGCCACCATGTGGTTGCTGGGAATTGAACTCAGGACCTCTGGAAGAGCAGTCAGTGCTCTTAACCTCTGAGCCATCTCTCCAGCCCAGTGTTTCTCTTCTTATCCTTCTACTTTTCATTTAGCATTTTTGTCTTTTTCTCAGTGTTGTTTCTCTAGCATTGATTTGTTCAAATGAACTTAACTAGCCTTATGCCATGTTTTCCGCATGTCTTTTCTTACCATATCTACTTGCAACTTATTGATCGCTATCTGGTTTGCTTTCTGCTCCTGGAGGTTTTTCCTGGTAGTTCTTCCAGCAAACATTTGAGAGAGTGTGTTTTATGTCCACGTGTCTCTGAAAACGATTCTATTTTGTCTTCAATCTTACTAGTTTGGATTTACAATTCCATGTTTGTAGTTATATTACCTCAGCTCTCTTAAGATACTGCCATGTGAGCAGGCAAACACACATGTTCTGACACGTGTGCCCACGTACTTTCCAGCATGTGTACACACATGCATGTACAATACATACACCCAAAGCTAGTCCCGCCTGGTCCTAGCACTGGGGCCCACCTGCAGTCTCCCCTACTCGGGTCGCTAGTAAGAGATGTGCTTGAACTCAGGAGTTAGAGGCTAGATGGGGGAGCTGGGAGATGGTTCAGTAGGGAAAGCATTCACTACACAAGTCTGAAGATCTGAGTTCAAATCCCCAGGACATATGCAAGGCCAGACACAGCTCAGATTTTGTGTTTTCGTGGCAAGATGAAGGTTTGTGTAGGAAAATCCATGGAAGCTGGCAGGTCAGCTAGCTTGGCCTCTGCAGTGATGAACAAAAGAGAGACCCTGCCTCAAATAAGGTGAAAGATGAAGATCTATGTTAGAAGTTTCCTTCTGACCTTTATATATATATATATAGTGTGTGTGTGGTGTGTGTTGTGTGTGTGTTGTGTGTGTGTTGTGTGTGTGTGTTGTGTGTGTGTTGTGTGTGTGTGGTGTGTGTGTGTGGTGTGTGTGTGGTGTGTGTTGTGTGTGTGGTGTGTGTTGTGTGTGTGTTGTGTGTTGTGTGTGTTGTGTGTTGTGTGTGTGTTGTGTGTGTGTTGTGTGTGTGTGTTGTGTGTGTGTTGTGTGTGTGTGTGTGTGTTGTGTGTTGTGTGTGTGTATACCACAATGCACATGTGGAAGTCAGAGGACTTATGGAACCAGGGGCTCAAACTTAGGCTGTCAAACTCTTGAGGTAAGTGGTTTCAGTGAGGTGTCTCACCATCCACAGGACTTAGTGTTCTTATGGCATTAAAGAAAGGTTGTTCATAGCCAGGAGTGGTGGTGCACGCCTTTAATGCCAGTATTCAGGAGGCAGAGGCAGGCAGATCTCTGGGAGTTCAGACCAGCCTGGTCTACATAGAGAGTTCCAGGACAGCCAGGGATACACAGAGAAACCCTGTCTCAAAAACAAAACCAAACATTGTTCATGAGAAGCCTGCTATTGATGTGTTTTTTAAAAAAGTTCCAGGAATGGCGCAAAGCTACACAGAGAAACCCTGTCTCAAAAAACCAAAAGAAAAAGAAAAAAGAAAAAAAGAAAAAAAGAAATGGAATGTTTTCTCTGTTAGTTGTTAGTGTTTTCAAGGCTCCAGTTTAGTGTGTGTGTTTTAAACAGTCCCAGTGGGCTCTTCTATTATCTTACTGTGAGATATCTTTCTCTTTTTAAATAGAATTTTTCCAGTTTTTTAAGATTTGGATTTGTTTAATTTTTTGCATAATTTTATTGGAAATAGTTAATTAAACTCTCATTCTGTTTCTATGTGTTTTAAGACATTATTTAAATTAATTTCCATGTTTTCAACTATTTACTAAGTTCTGGAATATTTTCTGTGTTCTGAATCACTGTTTTTTTTTTTTTTTTTTTAGAGGCTGTGCTGAGTTAATGTGTAAATGCATCTGTCCTTTTCGTACATAGCAATGACTATTGTTTTCTTGGTTTCGAGTGTAAGTGTTTTATTTCTTCTTTGTGGTGGTTGGCATTCTCCTAAGTGGTCTCTACATTTAGTACAGGAATCATTCCCTACATGAGGAGCGGTGTGGAGAGGCTTCAGGTGTCATTAATTCACACTTTTACTGGCTTTGCCTGATAGTAAATTCTATATGTTTCTGAGTTATTACACATAGTATTGTCACAACAACCATTTTCCCCAAAGTAAATGCCAAGTTTCATGGCCTGGCAAAAGATTTTTCTTTTCATAAGCTGTCAACCTATTTAAGTGAAAAGCCTTACAGAAGTAATACAAATCATATTTAACAATTTGTCAGAAATCGTACAATTCTATGAACCATAATGACCTCACCACAATCCAACATGGAACATCTCAAGAAGTGGAGTAAGCATTTTATGAATCTATTTCCAGGACTCAAGAGCTGACAAAGCCTGTTTGAGCCCATCCTGATTTCCAATCTTCAGATCTGGGCAGGAATGAATATGCAGCAAGTCAATATATTCCATACAATTTCCTTAAAAAAAAAAAAACCCTCAGAAGCAAACTGTATCCTTCAGAGCACAGTAGAGTCTAGCGAAAGATGCCAGGTATTTGAAAGTCTGCATGCCAATAGCAGCTATATTAGTGAACAAGCTCTCGCTGTACACAGAGGAGGCTCACCACAGCCCTGAACGACAAGCTCCACTCACTGGGTAACTCAGTTCCTGCAAGAAAATAAAGTTGATGGAACGCTCACTCTTCATTATTTCCAAAGCATTTCTTTTATTTTTTCATAATTTTTGTTATTGATTCTTTGTGTATTTCACATCATATACCCCAATCCCACTCATTTCCCAGTCCTTCTGTATCTGCCTCATCCCTTGTAACCTCCCCTCAAAAGAAAATTAAAAATTAAAATTAAAAAAAAAAAAACAACCCAAACCAAAACCACCTCGTTGTGAAAACTGCAGTGTGACAGGATGTGTCACACAGTAATACTTATGTCCAAACAGCTTTACTTGCAAATATTCATTGTAATGAGGTCTGGTTCGAGGCCTCTGGCTTCTGGCACATCATCATGACTGAACCCTCACCAAGACTCCTCTTAGATATCCTGCTGTTGCCCCAAGTCATGGAGGCTGTTGCCCCAAGTCATGGAGCTCCTGCAGCTTTGGTTCTGCAGGACCGGCCCCTTCATGCACTCCAGCTGCTCATAGATGGGGTGGAGGTTGGGGTGGGCCAGCTCAAAGCCCGGGATCTGGGCCTGGGAGGTAGCTGAGTTGGTCAACCTGCCAGCTCTTCCAGGTCCACACCACCAGGGCCAGCTCCAAATCATTTTCACTTAGTTCCCTGGGCTAGAAGTCAGCACTGTGGTTGACACAGGCCATCTCTTATCACAAACAAGAAGAACACAGTCTTCCCTTTGTTAATTCTCATGGTCTTTTTTCTTTCTTTTCGAAGTTTGGGTTGTGAATTCAAGGAATTATATTTCACTTAAGAGCAAACATCACCTATAAATCTTCCTATGTCTTCATGGTTGTTAATTAATGTGCTAATGATGCCAGGAAGTTTCTTAGCTGGAACGTGTGTAGTTGCCCTCCAGAGAGAGGGGGAAAAAAAAAGAAAGAAAGCCCCACCTTGGCCAGCTTCTCTTCATAGACATGAAGGCGTTAGCACTTACCATAGAATGGAGGGTTTGTCTTCATCCTTGTTTTTGGAAAAGTAATGAAATGAGTCATTTGTGGCTTGTGTCTGTGTACTGAGGGAAATCACAATAAGATCTATGTGTGCCTTTGAGAAGACACATTGCTGAACTGCAAACAAACAGCACTTCTCACTGTGAGTCTGGGAGAGCAAGCTCTCTCAAAATTAAAATTAGTTACGGCTTAGTGTAGTCACACACGTAGTACCTGTGTACTAAAGCCCCATCCAGTGACGCACTGGGGTTATAATTGGCCTCTACTCTCCACAGAGATGTCACAGGAGGGCTCTGATTATCTCCCTCCACAGCCTCCAGGAGAAATACCTGGCTGTGGGGAAAACTGTCTAGATGTCCCAAAAGGGCGTATGTGTCGGGGAAGGAGAGAGATCTGTTGGGGTATGTGAAGAAAAGAAGAAATCTCAGAAGCAGAAGTCTAACATTAAGGAGGGTAATACTAAAATTGTATTTACTGTATTTCATGGAAATGTATTCATGGATAATATATTATCTTAAAGGAATTAAAAGTAAGACTAAACCAATGGCCTGGCAAGATGGTTCAAAGGATGCAGGCTCTTGCTGCCATGCCTGAGACCTGAGTTCTATCCTTAGGATCAATACAGTCGAAGAGAGAGCTGACATTTACAAGTTGGCACCCTGGCACATACAGACCCACACATACACACAATCCATAAACAAGTAACGTTAATTCAAAAATTAGAGTTCTCTTGTCTTAAAAAAATTATTGCTGTTAACAAGTGCTTTTCCCCCCAGAGGTCATCATATTTTGCAGTTATATTTCTCAACGAGAAGCATTTAGGGCTAACACAAAGGAAAACAGACTTTTATTGGTGACAGTTGTCACTGGGGAAATCTCTAAGATTGAACAGGTTTTGAAATGTGTGTGCGGCTTCCTGCTTTTATCGGAGACCTCACTGTATCTCCCCAGTCCTTCTGTAGAGAGCTACATGGTGGCGACTTTCCTTCCAGTGTCTTGCCTAGAAATATTTAGGATAAAATCCAAGAATAGGTGATTTGTGTGCGTGCGTGCGTGCGTGCGTGCGTGTGTGTGTGTGTGTGTGTGTGTGTGTGTGTGATTAAGGAGGAGAAAATATATTTGTCACATTTCAGAGGCTGGGATCCATCCTGGCAGGAGAGGCACGAGGCACTGGGAGTGGGTGGCATGTCATGTTCAAATCTCGGCAGACAGAGAAGCAGAGGACTTGAGCTGCTCTCAGGAGCAGCTGCAGACTTCAGGGTCCACCTCTGCTTCCTAGGACACACATCCCAAAGGGTCTGAAATCTCCTGAGGTAGTGTCACAGCCAGGGACCAAGTGTTCAGACGTGTAAGGCTGTGGCAAGCATTTCACATTCAAACCATAGCAGGATTCCGGTAACTCCTTTTCAATTTTATTTGTACATGGAAGTTAGTAAAATGAAGGGAAGCTAAATACTTATGAGTTTCTGGGAAAAAAATAATGCCTTGAGATTTAGTCAGAAGCCTCCCCCTTCTTTCCATTTTCTTCTCTATTTGCTGTGTAGGGTAGGCTCGTTTCAAGTTCATGAGATCCTCCTGCCTCTACCTCCCAAATGCTGGGATTACAGGAATGTACCATGACACCTGGCTCAGTAGCAAGCTTTTGAGACTTCCAAAGTTCATTGTGTATGTATACAATATATACATGTATGTATGTATTTGTAAATAATACATAGTATGTATAAATATATATAAAACAAATATATATGTATATATTTATATGATTAACCACAATAGCAATGTTCTCATTATATTTTACTTAGAGAAGAAAGCTTGAAATATCCAGAAGAGAAAGAAATTCTAAGATGGATATGAGAGGTCAGGGAAGTTCGAAGGCCTCTACAATCAGAGGAAAAGATGGTAGAACAGCTTCTCCAAGGGAGGTGACAGTGGCAATCAGCCTCAGCATCTGCAAAAGAGTCAAATTCAAGGCATTTCCCCAAAAGAAGGCACACAGAAGACCAGGCTTCTTGCAGAAGACAGTTACAAAGGATAGAGTTATACCAATGTCCTTGTCATCAGCTCCAGACATGTTCTCTATCTCTTTCAATCTAAATGGAATTGCTTCCACTCGACTGCTATATCAGATTTGAACTGCTTAGATACACGTTTTTAATTAAAAATCAATGGGTTGGTACACATGGATGGCTCTGTGTTGCTCCTATTCAATGCTGAAACTTGAACCCCCCTCCCCAGAGGGGTGACTCAAGAGGAAACAGTACAACACCCAGCACCTGGCGATCCAGACCACACCTTCCTCTCCAGTTCCTTTGTGTCCCACTTCCTACAGTATGTCCCTTCGTTAAATGTGTACCAGCAAAGCTCCACAAGAGCCCATTCGCTCATGTTCACGTCTTCTGATGGTAGGTGAAGGGTGTGGATGGAGAATAGAGAATAACCTTACTAAGGAACTGGAGAACTGCTATCCACTGCTCATCTCCTTCGAACATACACTTTGGGAGAAAGGAGGAATTAGAAAATCGGTGGTATTACCTTCCCTCATTCTTTATTCTTATAACATTTGTACAGTTTTTGTCTCATGAAGAACCTGGCAGTTCTGAGCTGTTTCAGTGGTTATGAGTTCCAGTTAGGATTGACATGTTCTTTCTGCCGTAGTTTGGGGCTCACATTATTCCCATGATCGCTGCTCTATTCCAAGACACATGTATTAGTTTACTATGGCTGCTGTAACAGAATGTCCCCCTGCTAGCTTAACCCAAGGCAAATTAATTTTCTTGTATAAGGCTTGGGTCCCTGCAGGGGTTCCAGGGGAGAATCTATGCATTGTTCTTTCGGCTCCGGTAGCTGCTGGACTTTCTTAGCGTGTGGGTACATCACTACCACCCCTGTCTCCGTCTTCATACCGCTCCCCTTTCCACCTGAAATCTCCCTCTGCCTCCTTCTTAGCAAACTCATGAATGCCCCCAAAGAACAAAAAGAGCCCCTTCTTTTTGTAACCTTCCTCTCATCTGCGGAGCTCATATCCCAACACTCACACTCAGGCGGCTCACAACCACCTGTAACTCCAGCTTCAAGGAATCTGATGCCCTCTTATTCCCTCTTATGGCCTTTGTGGCCACCTGAGTACACACACTCACACACACCCATCTCTAGAAAAACACTCACTCTGGTTAAAAAAAAATAGCATAATGTGTGTGTGTGTGTGTGTGTGTGTGTGTGTGTGTGAGAGAGAGAGAGAGAGAGAGAGAGGGAGAGAGTGAGTGTGTGTGTGTGTGTGTGTGTGTGTGTGTGTGTGTGTGTGTGTAGCAAGTGATGGAGCTTGGGGTTGGGCTCTAAAGGCTGGACATTTTTCAGTAAATCGTCCATGATGGTCCTAGGGCCTAGGATCCTCCCACTCAAGAGCAGATTGGAGGGTCCTTCCCATGGTATTCAGTATCTGTGCAATGACTCTCCAGCTTTGCAGGGTGCAAAGGTCACACACATACACTTAGTAGAAGCTATATTTCAGATTTTGACTTTGGAGATGTTCTTGGGTGAGCTCATGATCGTATGTTGTTTGCAGCAATCATCTTTCTCTTCCTGTTCCCCATAGTCTCTTTATCTGGATTATCTCCCCAACTAGGCTGAAGACAAAGGTTTGCCCGCTCATGGCTGGCCAGCATGTAGTACAGTGGCTGGCATGTGTTGGAAGTTCCCTAGGTATGGTGTGGATTGAACGGATGAATAGATGGGACAAAGGAGAGCCTGGGCAGATGCTGGGAGGCAGGGCAATCTCATTCAAGTCAGTAGTGTTAGTCATGAAGAAAGTGGGCCAGTGTGACGAACTGGACTGCAGGGCGGTGTAGGAGAAAGGAAGTGAGGAGATGGCTGCTCTTTTCAGAGCTGGCAGTGCTCCTCTGCTTGTTCCTGGCAGGTGGGAAAGAGGTGGCAGGCGGCTCCTGGAAGAGCACATTGAGTGATGTGAGAGGAAGTCAGGAGAAGGCAGAGGGCAGGGCGCAGCCCCAGCCCCAGGTCTCCAACTATATGAGCTCCGCTGGCTGATTAGAAGTTTCATGTTGAGGTTCGCTTGCTTGTAAAACGAAGATCCATCCAAGACAAGCCATGTAAATAGTGCGAGCACCTTGCCTGGAATGCAGCTCACGCTGTGATTAAAGTAATTACAGATGATCCCTGGCTTTCGATGATTCTTCCTAATGGTTTTTCACCCTCACGGTGGTGTGAAGGCCACGTGCATTCAGTAGGAAGAGTACTTCAAGTTGTGAGTTTAGATCTTTCCCTTAGCTATCAAAACAAGATGTGATATCCTCCTGAGAGGTGGGGCAATGGCAGGGAGCCCTTCCGTAGCCTTGAGATCACGAGGAGAACAGCCAGTATTCCATGAAGCAGAGTCACTAGGCTAGGAAGGTGCATGGCCTTGGGTATTCAATTCATTTTCAACTTAGAATACAGTCAGCTCATAGCTTGTAAACCCATCATCAATGGAGACATGTTATTTCATGTCAGAGGGCAGCAACTGCTATGCATTGCCTGTATCTTGGACAGCAACTGACTAGTGCTGACAGCTGAGCCAGTTTGGGTAATTTCGAGATCCCAGAGCAACTTTGTAGAGACGGTAGAAATTCTAGGAGTCAAAGCTGATGTCTCCAAGGTCTTCTGTGCAAGCATGTATCCCAACGGGAACCTTTGGATCGGGAGGTTTGGATCTTACCTCCAGCTAGCCAAGCGTGTGTCTCTCAGCCTTGGAGCACTCTGGGCTCCCTGGAACATCCCTGTTATACTTGGAAACATGGTCAAATGAAGCAGATCTGATATTTAAAGCCAGACTGGGACCTCCTCCCCAGACAGCTGAGACTAAGGACCACAGCCAGTGTGACCGGTCCTGATGGGACCTTGACTGGACCGACTTCTAACAAGCTAGCCGCCCCTCATTGTTGGCTCTCTCTCTCTCTCTAAATTAGTGTCTTTGATGCTGAAGTTTGGAGTGTGGCTAGGGCTTGGGGAAGTGGGTGTTTTCTGGTCCTTCACCCTCCTGCAGTGGGTTGCAGGGCAGGTTTGTTTCATCAAGGAGGTCAGAGGTCAGAAGGAAAAATACATTTCAAATTACGTGATGGACTAGGCCAAGCAATTTGCCAGCTGAAAGACTTTAATAGACGAGGCCCCCACAAGAGTTCTAATTAAAAATCAATGTGATATATAATTAAATTCTGGTCATCACATATGCTCCAGCCTGTCTCTTTAGCTTTTAGCCAAAGGCAGGAGAGGGAGGCTGCTATTGATTAACACAGGAACCCTTTGAGGCTGTCAATACGAGATGTCTCTCCTGAGGGTCACGGGGCTGCTCAAAGCACAACAGTGTCCAGAGCCTGAAGGACACTCTGCTAACCCCAGCAAAGGGCTCCATGCTCTCGAAAGCACGGATGTAGCCTGCCCAGCAGGTCAGGGCCTGTTCCACCTCCATGCTGCTTCGTCTCTCCACCGAGTGAACTGCCAAGAGGAAGGCTTAGAGGGAGAGGAGGCCGGCGAGGCTTCCTGACTCAAGGTGTCGCTTTGACTTGCCTCTCCCCGTCGGACCACAGCAGGCCCTTGCTAATTATTTTCAGTAAGGCTTGTCAAGTACAGAATTAACCGTGCTGAGTCAGAATGACTCCAAATCACGCTGATTAAAGACTTCCCCAGAGGCAGCTGGTGTGTTGAGGTGTCCAGCCCTCAGAGCACGCCAACCCATAATGGAAGAGCTCCTATTGGGAATTTTCAATTTCTTTAAGAAGAAGGACGTGGATGTTTCTTTGTATGCCACGATGGCAGCCTCCTCTGCTAAAATTCTCTGGTACAGCTTGTGATCGCGACACTTGGCGAGACTGGCAAATGTTTGCTTTGTGTCTACTTCTTTGATCACCGTCGCCGTTCAAGGGGGAGAGGCGTGGCGTGGCGTTTGTAGTCCCACTTCACAGACAAGCATGTCCACGTCCTAGGCAGAGAGAGGTGGAGGACAGGGCCATGCTCACACACCCCAAGAGGCTTGTGGAGTGGGCATTGCTTGCCCCGTGTCCTGTGCTGGGCTGCCATCTTGGTAATTATTTCTAACGCAGTTGTCCTGCCCGGGGTTCCTACTCCCAAGGCCCTCTTTCAAAGCTAAAATTCCGGTCATGTATTTGAAAAAAAAAAAAGGGCATTTCGTTATTTGTCCTTGAGCTTTTAATTATATAAAGTATAAAGTATGCTCATTGTTATCATCTTGAATTGTGGATGAACACACAGAAAACCACACAAAAGGGCTGTTTGTGCTCAGGATGGACACATTGCACTGCTCTCCCAGGCCTGGGTCTACCCACCTTCCTCTTCTTCTTCCTCCTTTCTTTATCTTTTCCTCTTCTTCCCTGCCCTTCTCCTTTGCTCTCCTCTCCCATCCTTCCACCTCCCTTTTCGCCTTGCCACACTCCTCTCCTCTCTCTCCCTCTGCATGAAAATAAAACAAGTACACCGGTTTTCAAAAATAAAGGTGATAATTTTAGAAACTTGGCTTCGTGGCAAGTAAGAACTCTGCCAGTTTCTTTGCTCTGTAAAGACAAATGTCCGAAGCCTTCAACCGCAAACTCTTTCACGGTGTGGCTGTAGTGAGGAAGATGGCCATGGCTCTAAGAGGGTTTGGAAGACAGGCACGACAGAGAAGAGACAGGTGAGTGGGTGTTTTTACCACCTGCCCCACGTGGGGAGATGCGGAGAGCAGAGCCGTGGACCAGACACAAGGACGGGCGCCTCACTTCGATTTTCCTTCCTTTTTCTTCTATTCCACATGGAGCCTACCAGCAAATCTTGGTCCTGTCATATATCCCAAATCTGACCCCTTTTGATCATGTCCCAACTAACAACTTGGCCCGTGGTACAGGTATTACGTCTTTGGATTAGTGCAGTGGCCTCAGTGTTATTGCCAGAACCAACTTGTGAAATCCTAAGACCTAATTATTAAATTTCTGGAAAATTTGCAAATTAGCTGTTAAAGAGCTATTATTAAAAAAAATAAAGTGACTAGAGAGATGGCTACGTGGCTAACCTGCTTGCCATGTAAGCGCGAGGACCTGAGTTCAGATCCCAGTACCCACCAAAAAGCCTCGTCAGAGCAGACGGTGCCTGGAATCCTAGCCCCGAGGAAACAGAGATGGGAAGATCTCTGGTGCTCGCTGGTCACAGCCTTGGCCAAGTCTGTGAGTCCAGTGAGAGACTCTGCCTCAAAACCTAACGTGGAGAAGCAGTGAAGGAAGGAGCGGTCTAACGTGGACTTCTGGCCTCCACATGCAGGCACATGTGTGCAGAAATTCATAAACATCAAATCCAGCAACATAGATTGGCTTTGGGCCCGAAGCACCAACAGAGAATATATGGCAAGCGTGTGTGTCAGAACCTCACGGGAACCAGGAAGTAGAGAGGCAGAGTGAGACAGAAGGGGCGAGGGAATGAACTGTGTCTTCTTAGGGTACGCCCTCCGTGGCCCATGTCCCACAACTAGGCTCTACCACCTCTTCTGAATTCAGTGATTATTAGGTCAAACCCCTCAGAACCTAATAACTTCTCCAAGGCCCATCAGGTGGCAGGTCCCCTGTCCCTGAACCTGTGGGAACATCTTACGTAAAAACCGTAATACAGACCAATTATGACATGTGCCACCCCCAGCACAACCTCAGTGGGGGCTCATGGGAATCTTGAAAGGACTGTCTTACTAAAATTTCAGTTTTGATGGAGTACTTCTGGGCTGGTTTTGAATTATACTGAGAGAGTCCTGCTGGTCTTTAAGTCGAGTGATACAGATGAATCCGCAGCCATCTCCTACACCTGTGATCTTAAACACTGGGTTTCCTCTGTTATACGTAGATCATGTATTAGGGCAACATCAAAAGGCCTGAGATGATGGCGACAGGTGGGTCTTTACCTCTCACTGGTGAATGCCCCAGGCCTGTGATCTGCCTCTTAGTCCCAGCTTCTTCACTATTACAATGGGAATGATTTTAGGATTAAATGAGATAAAACACGCAAAGAGCCTAACAGGGTCTGGCACGTGATCAACACCGGGAAACCTAAGTTGTCTTCCAGAAACACAGGTCAGGGCCCCTCAGCAGGGACTTGGCTGGCCCTGCCTGATGTCATTCTTCCCACCAGTTTCAAGCTGGGCTCCTTGCCTGTGGCCAGGGAGTGTATTCCAAAGCATTCCTGTTTGCCAGCTCAGGCCCCGGGCTGCTGGGAACTTGCAGTTACTTTCATGGAGCTCATGTGTGTGTCAGGGTGTGCCCGGCTCTTAAAGCGCTTTGATGAAAATGCCTTTGTGCTAAAAAGCTCTATAAATACGGAGAGCAGACCAGGGCGTGGCCTTTCCAGTATCCTCCCAGCGTCAGCTGTCATCAAAGGCTCAGGTCTGAGGGAAAATGGAAACGGAGGTGATTCGCCAGGTCAGTGACTCTGACGCGGAGGTGGCTTTCTCTTCAGTTCTTTCTTGAATTCTTGTACTTGACTGTACAAGGCCCATCTCACCTTTCTGGTGTCCATGAAAATCTGATTTCAAATATCCTTTAAAATTATTGATTATGCAATCTACCCTCCACCCCTCACCACCCAGTAGCTCCCCCTGGTGGGCAGTGTGGAAAGTGATTCTCCTATCCCCATACCAATTCCTTGCCTCTCAGAAATGTCATCCATCCATCCATCCATCCATCCATCCATCCATCCATCCATCCATCCATGTACCCACCCACATTTTATTAGTTAATCACTAATAAGTGACTAATTAGTGGTAAATAGACAAGGAATTACGACAGATTCTGGTGAGCTGTGAGATGCACAGCTCAGAGACCGACAGATATGTATACAGAAAAGCTGGCATCAGGTGGGCCATGTGCTCAGGCAGAGATGCACCAGCAGCAGCCCGAGAAGTCAGGAGGGTTAGCTAATCTTGTTAGGAGGTCTCTGAGAGGGAATAGTCCCAGGTTGCAGTCATGCCAGAGGAGGAAGACACGGGTGATAGTTTCTGCAGAGGCCGTCAACATCTGCGAGGGGAGAGCTGCCCTTGACACTTTCTGCACACACCGGTGTTAGCGGAAGGTCATCAACATCCAACCTTGGCACTCTGACCAGGGGAGGCCTGTGTCATTCTCACGGCTCTGAGGCACTGGAGTCCTTGACATGGCCGTGCTCATGTCAATAATCCATCTTCACTCAGGACTTCACCTGTTCCCCACACTGGAGGTGCAAAGGAAACAAAGTTGTGGCACTTTGAGGAAACAGACTAAGTTATTTCAATCAAGCAGTGATTGTCCCATGACGTAGCCTTGTTTCCAAGGGAACAACAGGCGGGACACAGAGGCCTGTTTATCTTGAAGCTAATAAATTCAAAGCTTCCGAACCTGCTTGTTTGCGTGGGAGCCCTCTAAGGCCCTAATCATCTGTCCCTATGCTTATTACTAAAATTTACACAGGTGAGGCATCTCAAAAGGAATAATCTAGGTTTCTCTTTTCTTCCGTTCTAAGTATTTCTGTCATGTTTCCCCTTCCATTGGAGGCATGAATGCAGAGAAAGGTATTTCTGGAACAAGCTAAGGGAGTCGATTTTGGGGTGGTCGGTTGGGGTTTAAAATGAGGTGTTTTCATGTGCTGCTGCACAGTGGAGTTACTGTGAGGCCTCCCTGTGTGGGAGTAGCTTCTGGAAATACTGCTATCACACACCACACTCACTCACAAGCTTCAGTCGGGGCTCACAGCATGATGCAGACATGTCTTTAAGCTCCAGCATCAGACATTCCTGAGTAAGGAAGGACAGACATTGCTTAAATATGTGGAGGCAGAAGGGAGTCTGTGGAATGCTCCTCACAGGATCGAGCATGGCATTTTGTATGAAGATGATTGTTTGTGGGAAAACGAGAGAAAGATCTCCTTAGATCTGACACTCTCTCAAAACTGTGCATTCTGTTACCAAGACGGTGTTGTGAGGCTGACAGAACTGTGACACAGAAACAATCTAGACCCCAATGAAAATCACCCCAAGTTATCCAGGAGAAAAGGGAATGGGCCTTTCCCTTCCTTCTATAGAAAAACAAAAGATACAAAATTATCATATGAAACATGATCAAAAGGCATTCAGCTGAAGAGTAGAAAGAAAATAAATGTAAGAGGAGGACGCAGGCCAGGGGTGTCCCAGCCTCTCTCTGTCTTTGTCCCCTGAAGGTGTCAATACTTTCACTGTGGTGAGCCCAGAACATGCTCCCCTTATCTGTCCCTCTGCCTGCCTTGTCCACAACAAAGAAATGTTCAGGGCCAGGCGTGGTGGCCCACATCTTTCTTTTATCCCAGCACCCAGGAGACATAGACAGGTGGATCTCTGTGAATTCAGGGCCAGTATCGTATACACAGTGAGTTCAGACCAAGCAGAACTACACAATGAGACCATGTATTTGAGAGAGCGCGAGAGTGAGAGCGAGCAAGAGAGAGAGAGAGAGAGAGACAGAGAGAGAGACAGAGAGAGAGACAGAGAGAGAGAGAGAGAGAGAGAGAGAGAGAGAGAGAGAGAGAGAGAGAGAGAGAGAATGTAAATGTTTATTATCTCCCCTGACCCACGAAACAGGAATGACTACAAGCATCAGGGCCAGTGAGCCTCCGTGGTGGGGCAGATGCCAAGTCCCCTGTTAGTAATTGTGATGGTCAATGTTGGTCACCAACTTGACAGGGTCTGGAATCCCCTAGGAGACAGTCCTCCAGGCACACCTGTGAGAGATTTTTAGATTAGGTTAGTCGAAGAGGAAAGACCCACCCTAAAAGTGAGAGTAACCATTCCCTGGGCTGGGCTATTGGACTGTCTAAGGGGAGGAAGAAGCTGAACATGAGCATTCACCATTGGTAGTTTCCTGACTCCAGACTCAAAGTGACGTCACCCTGATGGCCTGTACCCTCAAACTGTAATTCAGAATGACTTCCCACAATGGACTGTGAGCCAGAACAAACCCCTTCTCCCTTAAGTTACTTCTGTAAGACTATTTTAGCACAGCAACAGGAAAAGTAACTAAGACACTAATTTATTTATTTAAGTAGTTTTTAATATATTAAAAATTGGTGGTATCACAATTTTATACAATGGACAATGATTGCATTGTGGAAGGGGGAGACAGAGTCTTTTGTAGTCTAGTCTGGCCTCAAATTGGCTGTGTAGCTAAAAATGAACTTGAACTTCTTATCCCCTGCTTCCACCCCTCAAGTGCTGCTATTCCTAAAATAATTATTCAGTTTTTTTAAGAGAGAGAGAGAGAGAGAGAGAGAGAGAGAGAGAGAGAGAGAGAGAGAGAGAGAGAGAGTTTTCTGGGTATGTGCAAGTGAGTACAGGAACTCTCACAGGCCTAAAGAGGGCATTAGGGAGTTACAGGCATTTGTGAGCCACACAATGTGGGAACTAAAGCCTGGATCTCCGCAAGGGCATTGCAGGTTCTTAACTGCTGAGACATCTCTCCAGCCCCGGAGACGGTCATTTAAACGCTGAAAATGATGGTGTGAGCTGGAAGGGCGTTCAGGTCACCAGGCAACAGGCAGCAATGAGTGACACCAGGCAGCTTGTGACACCATTTGCTTGTTCATTCACCAGTCAGTGGACATTCTGGATATTTTGAAGAGCATGGCTGTGAGTGTTCATTCACGGGTGCCTGTTTGAGCTTCAGTCTTTACTTCTGGGTGCTTCCCTTACCGACGGATCATGGCCACCTGTGATCTGATGCTCTATCTGTTACATCTTCTGGAATGTTCATCATCAATAGTTCCCATTGTTTCTTCACTGTTTCCATTTCTGCCACCTTACCCTTGCATTCAAGGTACTGAAAAACCCAATCTCAAATAAATGTTTAAGTACCTTCAAAGAAAGTTCCTAAGAATTTGGAGTACAGAGAACCTTCGTTGCTAAGCTGCTATGGAAACACATTTACAAAGCATAATGGGAGGGCTAGGAGTGTCCCTAATAGCTTAACACCCACACATATGCACAAATGAGAATTTTGGAAACCGAAGGAAGAACAAATCTCAAATACAATTCTCAGAAAATATCTCTCTATCTTAATTTTTGAGATAAAATCCCGTTATATATCCCAGGCTTGTCAAGAATTAGCTCCCCCTCCCCCCCGCAAGCTGATCTCAAATACAGGATCATCCTTCATCAGCCTCTGAAGTGGTGGAAATAGAGGTGACTACAGTAGTGTCAGGCCATTGGGGGAGTCATTGTCCATCTGCTTCATTCTGCTTCATGGTTGAGCAATCACTGCCTGGGCAGCCATTTTTACCTGTATGCTGCTAGATTCTGTACCTTTCTATGGGTTGATGTAGTTCTTGATCCAACAAACCTCTGGGGATGGGTTGATCACCTGTACATGCTGTACACGCTGCTTTGCAGATGGACAAATCCTAAGCTAGGGTGACGCAAAAGGAAAACAAGTCCACTGAGCTAGGGAGTCACAGGCAACTTTTTTGAGTAAGCAAGCAAAGGCATTCTGTGCATGCAGACTCAAAAACCCACTTCAGAACATTTACATTACCTTCTAAGGTGTCCTTCCATTTTGAAAACCAAAAGTGCTAAGTACATCGCTGGCTTCATCCTACAGTCACATGCCACTCCTAGCGACATTTGTGGATTTGTTGAAACACAAATTGGTTGTGTCTTTGTTAGCATTTCTATTGCTTTGATGACACACCATGACCATACACAGCTTATGGAGGAAAGCATTCATCTCATCTTATACTTCACACTGCTCAAGCAAGGCTGGAACCTGGAGGTGGGAACTGCTGCAGAGACCATGGAATGGCGCTACTTCCTGGCTTGCTTCCTATGGCTTGCTTGGTTTGTTTTCTTGTAGTACCCAGGACCACCAGCCCAAGGGTAGCACTGTCCACAGAGAGCCGGGTCCTCCCACATCAATCATGAATCAAGAAAATGCATTATCACAGGCTAATCTGGTGGAGCTGTTTTTTTTCAACTAAGGCTCCCTCTTCTAAAACGACTCCAGCCTGTGCTAAGTTGACATAAAACTGAGCGTCACAGTTGGCGAGTACTTTTCATTTGCCATGAAGCAGCTTAGCTTCCCTCCCCTTGAGCTGCTGCGTCTTTGTGTCACATGAAGAGCTGGGTAAGGATGTCTTACAAAGGGGCATTAGCACTTTCTGGTTGACTCAGCTCAGACTCCGCATGGTTCTCACCAGATACCATTCAAGTCCCTAAAAAGAAAGAGCAAAATGTTTTAAAAGTTTTTATACAACCATTAAAAGATATCATCTCATCCGTTTGGTAAGAGTCACGTATATGAGGAAGACATTATCAACACTTCCATCTTAGGCTTGTGTGTTCAGGATAGTTGACTTTCCTTCATTGTTGCTTGGATGGAGCAAGAGTGTCCACCAGACTCATAAGAGTCTTGTGAAGTATGCTCGTGGCCAGAGGTCCTCATTTCCCTTGTGTCTTATTAATATGTTACTGTTGCTTTTTCTGTATGATGATCTGGAGAAGCCCATGGCCTGGGCTGTTCTCTTTCAGTAACAGGAGAAGATGATGCTAGGCTGCCTTCATGCTGTGGCCTTCACAGGAGTGCCTGCAGGAGGTCACTTACCTTCCCACTACAGGATTCTCGTACCTCACTTTAGACAGCAGAGTGCCATCTGGTTGAGGTTGTTCTTTCTGGCAGACTGATTCTTTCTTCCCAGCGTGTCCTCTGTCTGCGTCGACTCTGAGACCTTTCCCTCCTCGGGTCCCTTCTTGCAATGTTTCCATTACCTCTTTGCATTCACTCTAAAAGGACTTGCTCAAATAATGTCTCCAGGATGAACGGCACGAACGTCTCAGTCACTTAGAGATTTCCTGCCTGTGTGCATTTTCAGGTATCGATGGTGACCACTTAATGAATAGATTGCTCTCACCGGATCAATACTGTTTGTATCTTCAAAGGCCATCTGGTCTATTATGGAGCCACTGAGTGTCTTAAAACATAGGCTCACTCTGGTATTTAATTTTGTGGGGACAGAGATTGAGCAGCTTGGGTAGGCTGAAGTTAGAGGTGCAGTGCCTGAAGGACTCCCCTATAGCAGAGGAGGGGGAAGAAAACCACTTGTATTTTCTTATTTACCACTGCTTTTAATTGAATAAAATAATACTGTTGTTTTTTTTCCTAAATGAGAAAGAGCCTGCCTCCTAGTTTTTAAAACAAGGAAGACCAAAATATGTGTAATGTGTGAAAATGTACAACTTAGGAGCTGTCTGTCTGTCTTTGACATGGAGCCTCCTTGTGTTTGCTCACCCAGTAAGAATTTGCAAGTCCATATTTCATTTGGAATTATTTGCATACCCCTCAACATGCATTGTGTAAATGCGCTTTACTCAAGAATTTGTTCACTTAACAAATATTTACGGACTATCCACTGGGGGGGGGGGGCGGGGTTCTGTGTGTACCCGGGGCACAAAGACAATCCGCCCAGGCTCTTGTCCTTAAAGAACTTGTAAAGTTGCTAAAGGGGAAAAGGAAGGAAAATGTCAAGAAGGGGCCATTTGCACACACACGCTGAGTGCCAGAATTTGCAAATTTAATAAGGATGCCCTCGTGTTAATAGTAAACAACTTTCCAGCCCTGGAGGCTCTGTGCCCCTGCTGAGGCTGGGTAAATGATTTTACCACGAAATATTGGATTAGAAGAAATTCATTTATGGGTTACATGAGTTATAGGAACAATGTAAGTGCCTCTAGAATGTATTCTCTAGTATAATCTCAGAGACACTCAGGCATTTTGAGGAAACAGTGAAGTTTCCTTTAGTTGTTTATTGGATCTGACAGGAAGCCAGAATCTAGCTCTGTCTGTATTTCTGTCCTGAGCCACCACTACCAACCACCAGCTCCTCCTTCCTCTCCTTCCTCCTTCCTCCCATCCTCCCTCTTTTCCTCCCCCTTTGTTTCTTCCTCCTCTTCTCTTCTTTCAACCCCCCCCCCCCAACCATCTTTTCAACACGTCTAGGGTACCATAGATGGAGCCAGCGTTTCAAGCACGCTGAGCAAATACTCTGCTAGTGAGCCACGTCCATGGAAACTGTTAGGGAGTGAAGCGATAAGCCCTGGTAATCAAGAGGTGTGGTCCATAGGCTTTCCTACCTCTTCTATGGTTTTCTTTGGGTAAGTAGTTAAATATGGAAAGAATCACCAAACACGCTCAAGAGCAAGCTCACAAAGAAGGAGGAAGCAGGCTAGGGTGTTGCTCAGTGGTTAAGTGCTTGCTTAGCATGAGCAAGGCTGCAGGTTTGAGCTCCAGCACTGCATGCGTGCAGTCTTAAGAGACTGGGTCTTAAACTGGTGAGTGGATGGATGCTTCCTCTGGGCTGCATCGGAGGAGACTCTCTGCTGTTTGTTCTCTGTGCCCAGAAAGAATTGTAGTAACCAACCTGACCACCCCTCTTTAAGCAGTGACATGGAAACCACCCTTTAATAGCTTATTGATTATGCTAACACTGTGAGCCACGTTTCTACGGTCTGAGAAGGGAAAAGCATCAGAAAATGATATCTGTGGAAGATTAAGTCTTTCTGGGCCTTCCTCTCATGAGGAGCTGTCGATTCTGTTGAGTGCTCAGTGCCGTCAGATTTCTATGTGTCCAGTTGCAGCCTGGCTCTGGTGGCCTCTTCCCGGCTGGACTCACTCATGTATGAGCGTTTGTCCCCTGCAGCCGACAGCACAGTAAAGGCTTTCCACCATGTCCTCCTATAATCACATTGCTGTCCTGTTTCTGTTTTCCTCCTGAAACCACGTCAGCTCTAGAATTAAGAGCGTGAGTGGAAATCGGGCTTTCTACCTTTGGGGCTCCCATGAGGGCAGAATAAGAAGTAAGGGTGAGGCTTAGAAAGGTAGGGGCTTTGTTTGTTTGTTTGGGTTCATTGAGACGGGGTCTGGATATGCAGCTCAGACTGGTTTCCAGCTTCTGAACTTGTAGCCTCAACACCCTTGTTTTGTGATGAGTCATGCCTGGCTGGAAAGGTTTATTTTTAAGTTAACAGAGAGATGGCCTCCATCAGAACTGTTCATGAGCTAGGCCACTGTGAGATGTGATAAGCACTCTGTCTGTGGACATGGGTGGGTGAGAGGCTGCATTGTGCTTCACGCCCTGGGAGATGTAAAAAAAAAAAAAATCTGTGCCAGGCTTGGGTGTAGCCAGAGGCTGGCTTAGAGAATGTGAGGGTCTGGGTTTAACCCAGCCACTTCCAGAAGGAAGAGAGGGAAAGGGAAGATGAAGAGAAGGAGGAGGAAGAGGAGCAGATAGGGGAGGAAGAGAAGGAACTGGAGGAGGAGGGAGAGAAGACAGGAGGAGGAGAAGACAGGAAGAGGAGGAAGGGGAGGGGGAGGGAGAGAAGATGGGAAGGAGGAGGGGGAGAAGATGGGGGGAGGAAGACAGGAGAAGGAGGGAGGGGAGGGAGACAGGAGGAGGGAGGGGAGGAGGGAGACAAGAGGAGGGAGGGGTGCCAACCCTGGGAAGAGGGAGGGGAGGAGATGCCTAAACTAGGAGGAGGGAGGGGAGGAGAAGAAGATGGGGAGGAGGGAGTGAGGAGGAGGGGGAGGAGCAGGAGGAGGAGATGCCAACACCGGGAGGAGAGTGGTCAGAACACACCCCCTCGGGGCTCTCTGGACCCAGGCTTTTACAGAGCCACACACCTCAGCGGCAGCCTTCCTCCAGGTTATCTCTTGCCATTCTTCACCTGAGGCCCTGTGTCCTCTAGGAGGGAAGGGAGCTTGCCAAAGTATCAGCTGTTTGCTCCTAATGATTTCTTCTCAGCTTGGAGTTAGCTCCTCCTCCTCCTGTGGCGAGAGGAGGACTTGCTGTTGTGTTAGTTATCTCTCTTGTACCTGAATGAATACTGGAGATAATCGACTTCCAGAGAGAGGAAATTCGCTTGACCTCATGGCTTTGGAGGTTTCAGGCCATCTTGGGGGAGGGGGCAGGTTCTCACTGCTCTGTGGGAGTACTTGATTGAGCAAAGTCATTCACCTCACAGCCAGGAAAAGGAAGAGTCCAGGCTCTCCCAGTCCCCTTTGAGTCTATGAACTAAAATTTCATCCAGGCTCTGCAGCTTTGATGGAGTACTTCTGGGCTGGCTTTGAATTATACTGAGAGAGTCATACTGGTCCTTAACATGTGGACCCTGGGCCTGTTTCTGATCCATACTGTATCATTGGTAACTGGAGCCTCCAGTCACCACCAGGGTATACCAACTAATTCACAAATGCGGCAAGGCCTAGACCTTTTATATCTGAAGGGAAAATAAGGAAACACATACTTTCTGATGGTAACTTTCTCTTTTACCTCATCTTAAAAAAAATCTCTTTCTCTGAAAATCTCTCTTTCTCCACACAGCTACATCTCTTTACATACAGCTATACATCTCTCTTGACATAAATACATCTTCTGAAAATCTCTCTTGCTTTCTCTCCTGCCTAGCTGCTACTTATTCTCTCTTCTCAACTCACTCAGCACACACCCACACTCCTCACTCTCGCACTCACCCCATTGCTAGCTCTTTACACAGCAGCTCTCTACGTAGCTCTACACAATCCCCCTCACAGCCAAACTCTGCACAAATATGAGTTACATTTTCAGGGTCACAAAGCATTTCTTGAGTAAACAATCAGAGACAGAGCCAAACTGATATACGTAAGGAATCACAGTTTCTCTCAGGCTAGGAAGGTCACATTGACTGGCCAATTAGTAACACTTGGCCAAGTACCTAGCCTGAGTGGTTAGCATTCCCAGACAGAGAATGACATTGAAATTCAGGACTTAACAATAGCAGTTAGTTGGCTGAACTTTGAGTGGTTGAGGTATGTGCAGAAAGAGAATTACCGCAGGGGGTTGTGTCTACCCAAGTTGCTTCATGCCTGACCTTGATTTAGCAATAAACACTTGGGAATTTGTCCTTGTGTATTCTCAGCTAGTCTGTTGAATTTGTTCTGAAGTCCAAAATTAGCTGTCTTTGTGACAGAGAATAGTGTTACTCTCCTGTGTCAGTTATGAAAAACATTCTAGTACTATCAGAATTATACAGCTTAAGCAGAAATCATCTTCCTGACCATCCACAGCTATATGTGTGCCCAGAGATGGAATATTTTCACAGAATAAACATACAAGCAGTGGGGAAACACTCATAGCAGTTCTTAGGGGAGAAATGTAGTGGCACATGAGAGAAATTACAGACAGGAGCAACCGGTCATTTACAGTCAGTGACCTCATGGCCTTGTCAGGTGGGTCAGGTGGGTCGACCTGTTACAAACTAGTTGTCACACGCTGTGTGCTCCCAGAACACTGTATCATTAGGCTCTGAGGACTGTGAGCACCCTTTCCACTCCCACTCTAGTTCAGCCATGTGAATTCACTGACCATCAAGTGGTTAAATGGGTCAACTGTCAGGGAAGGTTTTCATGAGGATGCCGTGGGCCTCTGGAGCAATGTTGCAAATGTTAGGCGAGGTGGGGTTGAGGAGGGAGTTGGATCTGGCAGAGATTTGGGGGCTGGAGGATTCTTACGAACACCAGTTGGAAGAATAGTTGGAGTTTCCAGGCTCTGGGCAAGTGGACTCTAGAATATGGAATCATTCTTAGTCTGTTCAACTGTCCTGCAGGTTCACTGAGAAAGCCAAGGCCAAGGGAAGCTCACATGTTCTATACTCTCACCAAAATGCTAACATGGAGCTCTGGATTTGACACCAAGGACATCTATCCTCTGAGCTAAATTCTGGCTGCCTGAGAACACATCTTTCTGATGAATCTTAGGTAGATGAAGGCTGAGAGCTTTCTTGAAGGCTTGGGGTCAGAGGTCACTGGTGCTTCCAAAGATCATCACTGGTACTCTTCTTCCTGTATTAAGAAGCAGGGGATAGAGTCCCAGCTCCTCTGCAGGCAGTCCCAGCTCCACTTGACGTTGGCAGCCTGCTCCTTTTCCATGGACATCTTCCCTTCCTTGGCCTGGGACCCTCACTCACACCTTCTGGCGCTTTCCCATCGTAGGGGTTAGGAGCCCTGCACATATCTCATTACTGCCCTGCTCTCTCAGGAGAGAACTTCTCTCATTGATCAAAGGCACTTTCCCCCCTTCTGGTAGTTAATATGTTTTATCCTCTTGTTGACACAAATAGGCAAAGAAGTCTTTTGTCAATATGTGAGTGGTTGTTGCTAGTTAATATGCAAACACAGAAAGAGGATGAGCCAATGTTTTATCTACAAACACAAGAAGCTATTTATTTTAAACAGGAAAACATTTAACATTGGTCTTCTTTTTGTTGTAAAAGTAGGGTGCTAATAATATTTCTATATATTTCCATATGTCCTGCAATGACATTGCTGTACACATCTTATTTCACGTCAGTAAGCACTGTCACAGTATTTTAAATGCATTCAAAAAGCATCCCTGTTGCTTTCTCATGCCTAACGCTGAGCACACCTTCTAGCAATATCATAAGGATGTGTACTTCTAGAAACAGGACAGCATCCAGTCCCTTAAAAAGTGACCCTCAAGGCAAGCATTCTTTATTACTTAAAATTGGACTTTTTAGATAACCTACATGGTTGACCAAATTTTCAAATGCATGTTAGACATTTGTGTCTAAATAAAAAATCCCTGTTATTTGTTGCCTTTGGGGGCAGGGGAGTGCATTTCTTTTCCCAATTACTAGCAAGGTTGGTTCTAAGACTGTGTTATGAATGTTCTCTATTGCAAAGAAATCTGGCATTTTAGTCATTTGCTCTAAAATTGTGTTTTTCTTATATTGTATATAGAGAACACTTTATTTATGCATGCGGTATAGGTGTGTGTGTGTGTGTTTGCATGTGTGGAAGCCGGAGGGAGGCTGACTTAGAATAACTTCCTCTACACCTCTCAACCTTAATATTTTGAGACAAGGTTTCTCAAAGAATCCAGAGATTTCTGATTGTCTAGCCTGGCCAGCCAACAAGCCCTACCCACAATTTCCTGTCTCCACCCCTTCCAGTGCTGGAGTTACAGGATCGTGCCACTGTGCACACCCAGCTTTTCCCGTGGGTGCTGTTGATCCTAACTCAGGTCCTTGTGCACACCCAGCTTTTCCCGTGGGTGCTGTTGTCCTGTGTTTGCACAGTAAGCACTGTATCACCCTCGAGCCATTTCCCCAGGCCCTAACATTTTAATTTCAAAGCTGGTCAAGCATCCTAAAAGAAAAAAAAAATTTAAAGTATAAGCCATGCTCTCCCTCTTTAAGGTGCCATCATTTCATTGTGAGGATAAGAGACAATACGGCATCGGAAGCTTCGACTTTTCACAAAGAATTGTGGAGGCCAGAGGGGTGGTGCCCCTCTCTGATTGATGGCTGTAGATCTAGGTGGAATGAAGCATGTCCCAGGATCCTGGAACGAATCACGCCTGGTGATACTGTGTTTGGGTTGCACCCTCCCTCCCTCTGACAGCCAGAGTTATTTCCCATCTTCTGGACAGCCAACTGCACGCTCGTGCCAGCACCTCTGATGCCGTCAGTGATAGAAATGGTATTTTCTTTGCTTTATGAAAACCCAGGAGAAGCCGGGCGGTGGTGGCACACGCCTTTAATCCCAGCACTTGGGAGGCAGAGGCAGGCAGATCTTTGTGAGTTTGAGACCAGCCTGGTCTACAGAGCTAGTCCAGGACAGGTGCAAAGCTACACAGAGAAACCCTGTCTCGAAAAACAAACAAACAAACAAACAAACAAAAAAAAAAAAAGAAAGAAAGAAAGAAAGCCCAGGAGAATCTGGCAAAGAATCAAGGAGAATGAGCATGCGCATCATCTCCAGCAATTTTCTCCTGATGCTAAGGATGTGTGGTGCTGTGCTTAAAGTGCTGGCTTGACCGTCTGTGGTCTCCCTCCCACACCTCGCGTGGTTCCTTGATTTGCCGTGTTTCTCAGACTCCAAGTGGTGGAGACCTTGCTATGTGAGAGAGTTGTTGTCATTTCAATGTTGTGTTCTTCCAAACCCCACATTGAAATGATATCCCATGTTAGGGGTGAGTGGTGGGGCTGCTAGGAGGTGATCGGCCAGGAGGACTCATCTCTCGTGATTGGAAACAGTGCCTTGATAAAGGGCTCAAGGGCTTGCTGGGCAGCCTAGGCAGCTTTGGAATGCCACATCTTCCCCAGCGCTGGCATTACAGGTGTGGGCAACGATGCCTGGCACCAGCATTGTAAATGACCACGCACACAACCCAAGATGTAACTTGCTTTTTAACATTAAATGCTATATGCAAAATAGTTAAAGGATGTTAAAATAAAAATGTCTGGACATCTCTAAAGCACGGTACAAGGGGGCTTACTAGAGCAGGTCCGGCTTCTTT
Organism: Peromyscus maniculatus bairdii; assembly: GCF_049852395.1. Taxonomy (NCBI): domain Eukaryota; kingdom Metazoa; phylum Chordata; class Mammalia; order Rodentia; family Cricetidae; genus Peromyscus; species Peromyscus maniculatus. The sequence continues at coordinate 68,744,797 of NC_134856.1, read as the reverse complement.
ACCCCTCTGCCATACGAGGAAACACCAAGAAACAGCAAACTGGGAACAGAGGGTAGACTGACCAGACCTTCAGGTTACTGGTGTCTTGAACCTCCAGAACCAGGAGAAATTATTCCTATTACTTATACACTCCTCAGTCTAAGATATTTTGTTAGAGCATTGGGAACAAAGACAGACATGAGCGGTGAGAGAACAGGGAGAGATGACCACGGCTAAATGACGCGGACGCAGAAGGGAGAGCAGACACTCAGGAGCTGGCACCTCTGGGAACCCAGGTACTCTGCTCATCTCCCCTGCGGGATCTGTCCCCTGACAGATGTCCAGCGAGCTCACTTTCAGTTTTGGTGCCCTTCAGCCCTGTGGGGTGCCGGTGGGTGTTAACAACATGGGGTGGAGGTCCACAGGGTCCAGCCTTGAAGTCTTTTATGATTGCTGTGTTGTCAACTCTGCCCTGTGGCTGCTGTGGGGATTGGAAGAGACCCGCTGTGCCCACCCCTGAGTGGGGATGATCAGGTCACTCCTGTTTCTGTGCAGGTCCACCTTCCTTTCTCCTTTTCTCTCTGTCCTTCTTTTTCATTCATTTATTCTTGGCAGACTACTCTTATTTCTTGGGGCAGGATCCAGTACCAAAGGGAGGCCACCAGTGTGCAGTATCGTGGTGTGAGGCCCACCAGGGGCGTCAGGACCTAACTTAGAGGCATCAAGGCCTGGTACTGGGCAGAAAATTCTAGTAGTCATAGATGAGAAGGAGGACTGACCTCAGAGAAACAGCCGTGCCTAGCACTCAACTCAGGCCAGTGGTGGGTGCCCTCCAAACCACGGGTGACCCTCCCCTCCTGTTCAGACTTAGCCCTGACAGTGGTGAGCTGGCTGAGGGAGGATACTAAGGACCCTGACACCAGGGGCCAGGCAGGTTGTTTTGTTAAGCACTCACTGAATGAATTGTTTATCCCCCACCTGTCCCCAGGTGAATTCGAATTCCTCCTGTCACAAGGCTTGGGCTTATGGAGAGTTATTGTTCTGTAACAGATACTAGATGGTGAGAAACAGAAGTGAGATTTTGCTGTCACGGAGTGTGCGTCTTTGTGGAGAAGAAGAAGTCCCAGCAGGTTGAGTGACGGGAAGAAAAGGCCGCTCTGTAGCAGAGTGGGGACAGGAGAAAGGGGGCTGTTTCTTCCCGAGAAGCCATTGAAGCCAAGGCTACAAAGTTGAGAAACAACAACTTTTCCCAAGAGCGCAGGGCGAAGGCAGAACAAAAGGTAAGTGCCAAGGTCCTGAGGCAGGAAGGAGGAAAGAAATGAGCTGCTTAAAAGAAGGGTCGGAGGGCAGAGTGATGGAGCGTAGTGAGAATGAGTTGGGGGAGTACAGGATGGAGGCAGAGAAGAGGGGAGCCCCGGGTCTTGTGGGGTCTCAGAAGGCAAATCGAGGAGTTTGGGTTTTAGGTGGCATGGGAAGTGGCCTTGCTATTCTTACCCTGGTCTCTCATGAACCAGGAACTTGGCATTGCCCAGGAGCCCCAGCCTTCCCCCTAACTTACAGGACCAGTGAATTGACAAGAGTCGTGTGCTGTGGTCTGCTTAGGATGTCTCAGCAAGATGTTGTCATCTGCGGGCTCCGATGAAGGGCTTATCTCCTCGTGGCTCTGTAGACGTGGAGCCCAGTGTCCGGGAGTCGGCACAGCTGGGTTCTAGCGATGACCTCCTCCTTCCTCACAGAAAGCCACGTTCTCGCTGTGTCAGGGAGAGGGAGACATGACTCATTCCACAACATGTCACTGCCTTTGAGCAGATCTGATACCAGTGACTCCAACTTCAGCATGTGTAGTGGTCACCTGCCTAGAGGAATGGGTTAAACTCAGGTTCCTCGCCTTCCAGAGATACAGATGCAGTTGCTCTGAATTTTTCATCATTCTACCAAAGAATTCCATCCTAGCATGTGATGCTGTTGGTCCACGGGTGCTGAAGCTCATCATAGCCTCATCATGTGTTGAGTGACCGAAAATAACATGGAAGTGTTGAGGAGGCTTCCTACTCAGGGGTATACGAACATTAGTCATTTTGACAGGTGTAGAAATGCTATATGGATCTACTGATAGATCTGCAAATAGATTTATAAATCTGAAAATCTCTCTCTCTCTCTCTCTCTCTCTCTCTCTCTCTCTCTCTCTCTCTCTCTCTCTGTGATGTACCTGCATACATGCCTGCCCGTGGAGCCGGGAGGATGCCAAGTGTCTTACTCTATCACTATCTTATTCCTTTGAAACAGGGTCTCTCACTGAACCTAGAGCTAGAATGGCAATCGACAAGCCCTGGTGGCTTTCCTGTTTCCACCTGCTATGATGCTAGGGTTATAGGTGCGCATGGTCATGCCTGACTTTTTGTGTATGGATGCTAAGATTTGAACTCAGGTCCTTACATTTGTACAGTAAATGCTTTCATCCACTGTCCCATATCTCCAGCCCCAAATTTATATATTTCACTTACAAAGTAAAGCTTTCATTGTAGCATTTACACACTTACTTTGTTTTGGTCATTTCCCCTTGCACACCTCCTCCCAGCCTCCTGTTTCTTTTCACCAGTGTGTTGTTAACCTCCAGCTGACTGGAGGTGCCCTGGCTACTTCCCTTCGGTAACCTACAATGTGCTTTGCGACGTTATTGAATTCCTCACATCCAGGCCAAGTGGAATAGTGAAACAAAGAGTAAATAAATATGGAGAAGAATGAGCCCCGAGGGACAGATGGTTCAAGCCCATATGCAAATCACTGCAGAGCAGGTTACCAGAAGGAGGACAAGGGCTTGTCTGAAGAACCTTGGCAGTGTGAGGACTGGGTGGGAGAAGAAGAAAACAAGGACTGTGTCACCTTCAAATAGGCTATGGGCCTCGTATGTTAACACATAGACATGAAGTTCCCCTTTTAATAGTAACATTCTGATGGGGCTGGAGGGGCAGCTCAGTAATTAAGAGTGTTTGCTGCTCTTCTGGAGGACCTCAGTTCAATTCTCAGCAACCACATCAGGTAGCTGTCAACTGCCCGTAACTTCAGCTCCAGAGAATCTGACTGATGTCCTTCCTCTTCTGGCCTTTGTGGGCATCAGCACTAGTGTGGCAAACAGAAACATACCGCCAGATAAATAAGAATAAAAGAAATTTTATATTAACAGGCTGTAAAACCCAACAGTGCCTTGGTTGGAGGTTTCTGAAGTTACGATAATCAAGCCCCACAAAAATGGGTATTGGTGGGCGTGTCCCACAAAGGGGCCTGGGTATTTGTGGGTGTGTCCCACAAGGATGCCCAGGTATTGGTGAGCGTTCCTCATGGAAATGCACACCAGTGAATGAGAATTCTTAAACTCTGGCCGCTGTGAAGTTCAGCGTCAATGCTCTAATGAGTCACAAAAGCAGCATTGTTCATGTTATACCACCATTTTACCCAATTATTCCTGGTATAAACCCCAGTGGAAACAATGCATATTTTGTTATGAAATTCCAGCCAAAAACTTTGGCCCTCAGACAAGAGGGAAACTTTGGCAAGGGCTCCAGCATAAAACTGTGGTATGTAAGTTCCCATGTACATAAAATGAAGAATTAATGTGTAACACCACGCCAAGAGAACACTACTTAATATTTGTGCATTTTCTATTAGAAGGAAACTCGCTTGGAGGAAAACTGATTTTTCCCTGTTTGGTTAAAAAATGTTATTTCCAGAATTGTCAGATACAAATCATTTCGGAGTGTGTTGTTACAAAATTCACCTAAAGAAATGTGGATGAGTGAGGACCACAGATTTGAAGTCAGTAAATGCTGTCCCTTTAAAAGAACACAGACATGAGGGCACTTTTAATGGTACTGCGTCACCTTGAAGACAAAACACTGTGTTCCCAGGGTGCAGGTGCCAATTTTGAAGGTAACTCGGAGGTGAGATGGTGCCTTAAACTTCACAGAGAGGTTTTTCTAACTTGAAAGGGAGCTTTTAAGACTGCTCTTTTATTTTGAGGTGGTTGATGCTTGCCATGCCCTTTAAACTACTCTGTAGCAAGGTCCTGGGCACACCAGTTTTCCTCGGTGCCAGCAGACTTATTTCCTGTCCCCTATGACCAGAACCCGTATGTGCTGGCTAGTTTTAGGTCAACTTGACACAAGCAAGAGTCACTTGGGAAGAGGGAACCTCAACTGAGAAACTATCCCCATTAGATTGGCCTGTGGGGCATCTTCTTGATTAATTATGTATGTGGGAGGGCCCAGCTCACTCTGGGTGGTACCATCCTTGGGCTGGTGATTCTGGGTGCTATAAGAAAGCAAGCTGAGCAGCCAGTGAGCAAGCCAGTAAACATCACTCCTCTGAGGGGTCCCTGCAGGTGTCAGACAGGGAAGAAAGCCACTCCGTTAACATCCCTGGTTCTCTTAGTGCTTCTCTGTGAGTACAAGGTCCTCTTGCCCTCTACATTCCTCCATGGTCTCTGCATTAGTCCCTGCCTCTAGGTTCCTGCCTTGAGTTCCTGCCCTAACTTCCCTCATCCATGAACTGTTGCTTAGAAATGAAAAAAACTCTTTCCTCCCCAAGTTGCTTTTGATCATTGTGGTCTATCACAGCAATAGAAACACTAAGATACCCTAGCAACTACAGGCACGTCCTCTATTTCTGTAATTTTGTCATTAAACAATATCACATAATTATAGCAGTCTCTGCTTTCCACCGAGTTTAATGCTTTAGATATCTGTCTAGGTTGTTTTGTTCAACAATTGCTTATCCTGTCTTATTTTCCATGGGAGATCTTAGTACATATCCCAGTCTGGCCACTCACAATGTAGCCCAAGCTACCCTGAAACTGGTGATGCTCTTCCCTCAACCTCCAGAGATTTGGGATTATAGACATGTACCACTATACTCAGCTCTAAATCATTCCTTTTTATCTGCAAGTAGTATTCCATAGTGTGCTTAACTATATGTTTATTGAAGGTCCAGTGAACTAGGGTGTGTGTGTGTGTGTGTGTGTGTGTGTGTGTGTGTGTGTGTGTGTGTGAATAGGGATGGAACCCATGCCTTGTGCATGTGAATCAAGTGCTCTGCCTTGGAGTTTTGTCCCCAGCACTAGGTCTTGTGCTATTATAAATACAGCAGCTATAAACACTGGTGTGCCATTGTGTGTGTGTGTGTGTGTGTGTGTGTGTGTGTGTGTGTGTGTATGTGTGTGTGTGTGTGTATCCAATTATCTCTCTGAGATAAATGCCCAGGAACACAGATGCTGGTTCATAGGGCAGCTATATGTTCCAGTTTTCAGGAAACTACCATACTATTTTTCAGAGTGACTGTATCCTTATATGTTCCCACTAACAACATCTGAATGATCATTTCCTCAAATCTTTGCTACCATTTGCTGTTGCTGCTGATTTTTTTTTTTTGAGGTGTGTTGGGAAAATAGTGACAACTCATTGTGGTTTCAATTTTTATTCATCTAGTGGGGAATGATGGTGACTATTCTTTATGGATTCATTTATCAAGTAGCAGCATCTCCTGTGGTGATATATTGTGTCCCCCCCAATATATTGTGTACCCTAATAAAACTTATCTGGGGTCAGAGAACAGAACAGCCACTAGATTAGACATAGAGGCCAGACAGTGGTGGCACACACACCTTTAATTCTAGCATTCCAGAGGCAGAGATCCATGCAGATCTCTATGAGTTCAAGGCCACACTGGAAACAGCCAGGCATGACGCACACTTTTAATCCCAGCACTTAAGATCTCATGTCTTTGCTTGAGAAAGACACACACCTTTAATCCCAGGAAGTGATGGCAGGAAGCAAGAAGATATATAAGGCCCGAGGACCAGGAACTAGAGGCTTTTCAGCTTTTAGGCTTTTGAGCAGCAGTTCAGCTGAGAGCCATTCAGGTGAGGACTCAGTAGTGGAGGAAGGCAGCTGTGGCCACACATGCTGTGCCAAAGGCCCTCACCAGTGCAGTGCCCACTCAATTTCTGCATGCCCTTGCTGTAACACTGCAGGCCTCTGCTGCTGACCAGTCTCACAAGATGTGCCACGCCGGGGCTGATAGTCATTCCATGAACAGTTCTGCATTCTCCCCATGGGGTGTTTTATACAATTTTGAATGAAAGCATTCTTAGTCAAAATTAATCTGAAGACCCATGCATACTTCTGGCTCTGAGAGGAATGGTTAAATTTGTTGCTATGGTTACTAATATTCCCCCAGAGATCCAAAGTGACATTTCATTGAAATTTTTTAAAATTAGTTTTTTTTTTAAATGTATTTTGTGTGTTTGGGGGCACATGTCACACCGTGAATGTATAGAGGTCAGAGGACAACATTCAAGAGTCAATGCTTTCCTTTCATCATGTGGGTTCTGGGAATCTAACCCAGGTTGTCAGGCTTGGTGACAAGTGCCTTTACCTCTGAGCCATCTTACTGGTCAGTGACTGGCGTCTTTTAAAAAAAAACGTCAAGGGAGACAAAGTCTGGAACTGTGTAGAAATTTAAAGGCGTTTGTTAGTTTTGCTCAGCCAACAATGCCGGATGTGAGAGCTTGGCATGGGTCCCTGTGGCAGACCTGAGTGCCACTGTGGTGTAGGGTCCTGGCAAGAGGCATCTCTACCAAGAAGTCACAAATTCTATTCGGCATATACTGACTTCTGTAGAATGAAAGCTTGAACTCATAGGCACTAGAAGGAAAACACTTCTGAATTATATACAATTACAAGTTGCTGCTATGTAGGGGTTGGGAGCAAAGCGGCACTCACTTTTAAAGAAGTTGTTGTTTGTTTGTTTGGTTTTTGACCCAGGGTCTCACTATGCAGCACTGGATGGCTTGGAACTCTCTATGTAGTCCAGGATGACCTTGAACTCATAGAAACCCAGTATGCTACCTTTGCCTCCCCAGTGTTGGAAATGAAGGCATGGGCCATCACACCCGGTCTTCTTATCAGTGAAGGCATGACATCTCCTGGCCAGAGTGACATTGACAGGGTTAAGAAGAAATTCAGTGGGTAAAGTACCTGTCAAACAGACATGAGGTGTAGTGACATTGTGTTCCCCAACATATTGTGCACCTTAATAAACTTATCTGGGGTCAGAGAATAGAACAGCCGCTAGATAGACATAGAGGCCAGAAAATGGTGGCACACACATCTTTAATCCTAGCATTCCAGAGGCAGAGATCCATCTGGATCTCTGTAAGTTCAAAGCCACATTGGAAACAGCCAGGCATGGTGACACACGCCTTTAATCCCAGGAAGTGATGGCAGGAAGCTGAAAGGTATATAAGGTGTGAGGACCAGGAACTAGAACCTGGTTAAGCTTTTAGGCTTTTGAGCAGCAGTTCAGCTGAGATTCATTCCATCTGAGGACTCAGAGGCTTCCAGTCTGAGGAAACAGGATCACCTGAGGAATTGGTGAGGTGAGGTGGCTGTGGCTTGTTCTGCTTCTCTGATCTTCCAGCATTCACCCTAATACCTAGCTTCAGGTTTGATTTTATTAATAAGACCTTTTAAGATTCGTGCTACAATGAGGTCCTGAGTTCTGATCCCCACCACCCATGTTATGGAGAAATAGAGACAGGAGGATCCCTAGGACTTGTTGGCCAGGGAGTCTTCCCGAATGGATGAGTTCCAAGTTCAGTGAAACACCTTATCTCCAAAATACAAAGTGAATAGTAATAGAGGAATTGACTGTCATTGACCTATGGTTTCTATATATATATGTGTGTGTGCATGCATACACACATATCTGCACACGAACACACATGCACACATACACAGTGACATAACCACTTACACACAGTGACATTGACCCATTTACTAGGTGGATTTAAGAAGTCGGTGCTTTAAGCAAGATCATGCTTGTGGGTTCTTGGTTGGAGACACACCTCTGGGGTAGCAGAGACAGGATCGACTTCCCCAGATAGATGGTCTGTCTGCACATCTTTACCCACAGTGAATAGCATGCCTTTACAAGAGAGGCACACAAACACGGCTCTCCCAGGAGCATTTGTTTCTTCCAGTCAGGATTTTCCACTTCTGGAAAAACTGTCTAATGACAATTGATAGCGTTGAAAGGCGGCGGCAGTGGTGGTGGTGGCGGCAGCGGCGGCGGCCGGGGAGGGGGCCAGTTTGCGCAGCCACAGCTTGTTTGTGCCCAAGCACGAAGACATCATAGCTGAAGTTCACAAAGGTCAAGTTCAGGAAAGGAAGATATCGAGGAGAAAAGGAAGGTGGAAAAGAAAAGAAGTGAGAACTGTGGTCGTCAATTCAACTCCGCTGAGGAGAGCACGCAGGCCTCCCGAGACAGCAGGGGCAAGCTGCGTTCTCCTAGGAAGATGTGAGCACCATTCAGACGGCCCCTTTCTCAGTTACAAAGGTCCTCTTTGTGGGTCTACTTAGTTGCCCTGATCACTACCTGGGGGAAGACAGCCATGGATACGAATCGGATCTCACCGACTTTTTCTTTCTTTCTTTCTTTCTTTCTTTCTTTCTTTCTTTCTTTCTTTCTTTCTTTCTTTCTTTCTTTCTTTCTTTCTTTCTTTCTTTCTTTCTTTCTTTTTTTTTTTGTTTTTTGTTTTTTGTTTTTCGAGACAGGGTTTCTCTGCGTAGCTTTGCGCCTTTCCTGGAGCTCACTTGGTAGCCCAGGCTGGCCTTGAACTCACAGAGATCCGCCTGGCTCTGCCTCCCGAGTGCTGGGATTAAAGGCGTGCGCCACCACCACCCAGCTCCTCACTGACCATTTCTAACTCACAGCGATGATTACATATTCAGGTTCTTATTTTATTCTGTTATTTGTGTTGTTTGCTTCCTTAGGACAGGGTCACAGGCTGGGCTGTAGCTCCATAGCGAAGCACTTGCTTAGCATGTGAGAAGCCCTGGGGTCCATCCCCAGCACTGTGTGGAACTGCATAGGAGCAGAGTCAGTGTCTGTCTGTCGTCTGTCCTCAGTGGTGCGCTTCACCAGCAAGGGGTACTGAATGCTTTCCATAGGTGACGGTTAGAATGGAATGCAGACAAAGCCGAGAACTCAAAGAAAGAGAAAAAAATCACCCCTCATTTATAAATTCAACATAAAGAAGCAGGCTGTGTTAGAGTTATAGTGTGCTTCCCTCTGACTCTTGGGGGGACTGTGTTCCAGAATCTATCTACAAAGCAGTACAAAGCATCACCACGCCCTGCTTCACTGGGTGAACACTGGTGTTCACCGGCAAGCTGGAATGCGTGTCACTTTCTAAGACCAACTGAAACGGAGCGATCGTACCTAAGTTTCAGAGAGTAACAGATGAGATGGTTTATACAAGGCATGGCTGGAAACCTTACCTGGATCTTCCCAGGCTCTCCTCTTCCCATGCAGTGTTTCATTAGCTGACTGTTATGAGACAATAGAAGAGCCAACTCCAAAACTGCCGAGCATTTCGTCCAATTTGGGTAATAAAATCATCCTCTGAATTGAAATGCAGTTTACTTTGAAAGGAAACCAGGCCTCCCTGGAGGCTGCTAACTGGTTTGAGGAAAACAGTCGTGAGATTCGCCTCTTTATTGCAACATTATATGTTGGAAAAACACACTTAATTATATTTGGTTTGCTCGAAAGCCTTTTCCGGTGCACACTGCCATTAACAAAGGAAAAGTGGCAGGAAGAGTTGTGCAGAAGAAAAACCTAGGTTCAGAGTTTATAGGACACGCCCGGAGTGCAACAGAGCACGCCTGACAGACCCCGTCTTTCGCCTTTGAATTCAGCCGTCTGTTTTTTACGTCATGAAGCCAAACCTGCACATGCTCAGAAGAGTCACTCGCTTAGTTTAGGTAAGGCATGTGAGAGCACAAACGTGTTGAGGTTTGGGTTTTTTTTTAAATTGCAAACTGCTGAGCCGGCAAGAGAGCTCAGTGGATAAAGGCACTTGCTGCCAAGACTGGGACCCGAGTTTGATCCCTGGAACCCACGTGGTGGAGGGAGAGAACCGACTCCTGCCAGTTGTCCTTTGACCTCCATGCCAGCGCTGCGGTGAGTGTGCCACACACATACGTATGCTTGTGCTCACTGTGGTGATATTGTGTGACCCAAAATGTTGTGCACCCTAATAAACTTATCTGGGGTCAGAGAACAGAACAGCCACTAGATACAGAGGCCAGAAAATGGTGGCACACACACACCTTTAATCCTAGCATTCCAGAGGCAGAGATCGGTCTGGATCTCTGAGTTCAAGGCCACACTGGAAACAGCGAGGCGTGGTAACAAGAGCCTTTAATCCCAGGAAGTAATAGAAGGAAGCAGAAAGGTATTTAAGGTGGGAGGACCAGGAACTAGGCCTGGTTAAGCTTTTAGGCTTTTAGCAGCAGTTCAGCTGAGATCCATCTGGATGAGAACTCAGAAGCTTCCAGTCTGAGGAAACAGGATCACCTGAAGAATTGGCAAGGTGAGGTGGCTGTGGCTTGTTCTGCTTCTCTGATCTTCCAGCGTTCACCCCAATACCTGGCTTCAGGTTTGATTTTTATTAATAAGACCCTTTAAGATTCCTGCTACAGCTCATTTATAGGCACATCCTCCACACTAACACAAACCAAATAATGTAAAAGAGAATATTAATTTGCACAGTGCTGTTTTCATTCATTTGACTTCTGTTTACAGGAGTAAGCAGGATCCTGCCCAGCAGTTAGTATGTTTCTCCATGTGAAGAAGGCTTTAGGAAGGCTACAGGTATGTTGCTGCCACACGTGATGTGTTTAAGAGTGCCACGTGCCTCTGGTATTCTCTCCTCTATGCTATACAAACAAATCCCCTGTTCTGGCCACCATCGCTCTTTACGGCAGCTTTAGAGGAGGATTTCCTTTAGATAGAGGTGGTGGATATGGTGACCCAACTCTTTCTGATTGCAGAGGTCCACACACATGCCCATATCTCAGCCCCATTTTGATACTGGACTGAGTCCTAGTTTGTGGCAAAATGTGGGACCTGGCTGTTGCCTAGAGAGGATCTAGGGGTTTGCTGTAGTATGTTGTATGTATGTCCCACATAGCTATGTGCATTAACGTTTGGGCACTGTAACAGAATCCTGGAGTTCAACACCCTTAAAAAGAGTGGCTGGCTCACAGGTTTGGAAATCTCATTCTGTGATCAGTTGGCCTGTTCCTTTGGAGCTGGAGTGAGGCAGCACATCATGCTGGAATCATGTCAAGGAGTAAAAACTTCACACCTCATGTCTAGTAAGAACACACACCCAGAGGAAGAGACAGGGGCCCCATTCCCTTCAATGGTGTACACCAGTGACTTAAGGACCTCTCATAAAACTGTAGGCAGACTTCCTTTGGACCACTAGCTCTTGAATAATGACACTTATTATTAATTATGAAAGCTTGACCTTAGCTTAGACTTGTTCCCAACTAGCTCTTACAACTTACGTTAACACATTTGTATTAATCTACATTCTGCCACGTACCTCTCCTCCATACTGTATGTCTGACTTTCTCAGTGACTGACTGCTGAAACTCCACCTCTCTGATTCCTTTCCAGAGTTCCTATCTCTGCCTGGAAGTCCCACCTATCCTCTCCTACCTAGCTATTGGCTATTCAGCTCTTTATTAAACCAATCAGAAGGTGCCTTGGCAGAGACAACTCTTCACAGTGTACAAAAAGATTATCCCACATAAAACCACTTTTCCCAACATCTCTAGCATCTCCAATGACACCACTTTAGGGACTAAGCCTTTAACATGTGGGAAACATTCCATATCCAAACTACAGTGATGGGGTCTGCTCATGAAAGACTACCTACAGCTAGTCTACTTATTTGAGGGACCAGAGGAGCATGCCTAGGTACTGAGGACATTGTCTCAGCTTCTTCTCTGATCCTGTCATGGGGTGATCAGCCATGTCTACACTGGGGGTGTCTCTAGTCTGTGGGGTTCTCTTAATACAGATTTTGTCCTGGTGCCCTAATAACAAATGGCATAATAAGTGCCAAACTACCCACAGAGTATTTGTTCAATTTTGGTCATAAGGAAATTAAATATTTTTGTCTTGATGAATGTGAGAAAAGGGCAGAGAATAAGAAGACTTTAAAGGCTCTTGCTGTCATAACTACATATTTATTTCTAGACAAAGATTTGAGGCACAGAATATTCTAACCATAAGGGGTATTTATGACAAAATATTAATGTTATAGACAGATGGAGAAGTGTACAAATGTCCTCAATACCCTTCTTACATTAAAAATTAATAAATAACTAAAACAAAACTAAGAAGGCTCTTGTGGTTCCTGCCCTTTGTCTTTTTTCTCATAAAAATTGTGAGACTTGAATTATCTAATTTTATACTTAAATGGATTCTAGGAAAGTATAAATCAATTAATTAAATTTAAGTATTTGATATACAGTGTGTCTGGACTCTTTGCAAGCAGCAGAGACTGACTCTGGCTTAATCAGAAAGGACATTTATGGGCCAGGGCGAAGCTCGGTGGGAAAGGCGCTTGCCACTCAAGCATGAAGCGTGAGGACTGACTTTGAAGGCAGCGCCCACATACAGCTGGACTTGGTCAAGCACGCACCTGTAATCTCAGCACTTCTGAGGCAAGATGAGAGGCAGAGACAGAGGAATCCCCAGACAATTGGTGGCAAGCTAGGCTGGTGTGTGTTGGAGTAAACAAAAGGGACCTTGCCTCCAACAAGGTAGAAGGTGAGGATCTACACCTGAGCTTGTCCTCCATGCACGTGTCTGCACTCACAAAATATACAAAGATGTGTGTGTGTGTGTGTGTGTGTGTGTAATTTTTAAGAAGGTATTTGGAAGAGGGGGCTGGAGAGATGGCTTGGTGGTTAAGAGCACTAGCTGCTCTTCCAGAGGACCTGGGTTCAATTCCCACCACCCACATGGCAGCTACAACTGTCTGTAACTCTAGTTCCAGGGGATCTGACACCTTCACACAGACATACATGCAGGCAAAACACAAATGCACATAAAATAAAAGTAAATAAATCATTTTTAAAAAAAGAAGGTATTTGGGGCTGGAGAGATGGATCAAGGGTGCTTGCTACTTCTTGCAGAGGACCTGAATTTAGTTCTCAGCTCTGACACCCTCTTCTGGCCTCCTCAGGTACCTGCACTCATAGCATACACACACACACACACACACACACACACACACACACACACACACACACATTTTTTAAATTAAAAAATTGAATCCTAAAAATATTGCTGGAATCATACTGGGGAGGGTCCAGATTCAAGGGGATGGCCAGAGGGACCAGCTAGCAGTTCATAGAAATAAAGGCAGCTCTTAGAAACAAAGAGAAATGAATACAAAAAGAAACAAATTAAGGCAAATTAGAAAAATGGAGAGTCCATGCTGTGGGATGTTCTGTATGTTAAATGTGTTGCTCTGATTGGTTAATAAATAAAACATTGATTGGCCAGTAGCCAGGCAGGAAGTATAGGCAGGACAAGCAGAGAGGAGAATTCTGGGAAGTGGAAGGCTGAGGAGAGAGACTCTGCTAGCCGCCATGAGGAAAAGCATGATGTAAGATATCGGAAAGCCACGAGCCATGTGGCAAGGTATAGATTTATAGAAATGGGTTAATTTAAGATAGAAGAACAGTTAGCAAGAAGCCTGCCATGGCCATACAGTCTGTAAGCAATATAAGTCTCTGTGTGTTTACTAGGTTGGGTCTGAGCGGCTGTGGGACTGGCGGGTGAGAGAGTTTTGTCCTGACTGTGGGCAAGGCAGGACTGGAGAAAACTCTAGCTACAAGTCTATTATATATGATTTTTTGTTTTCTTTTCCCCTGACAAGCCTCTCTGACACACGTTCCCTTGTCCCAGGAGGACACGGGTCACTTTGAGTCTTTCTTGTTTGGAGGAAAAGGCTGTTTGAGCAGTCATTGAAAGGCTGTTAAATGTGACAGTGATGCCAAGTGCCTGGGAGGCTGAGGCAGGAGGATTGCCAAGTTCAGGACCAGCCTGTACAATGCAGTCAGACCTACCTCCATAAACAAAGAAACATTCAAAAGAGAGTGAAAAAGAAGCTACCGTGTAAGTCAATCTTACCAGAGACCACTAAGGTCAGAGGTGAACCTAAGCCCCACCAAGCAGATACCTGTGGACCGCAGAAAGGGCCTGCGCCATCATCCACGGACCTGATGAGGCCTAGCTGCCCAGGTGGAACCTCAGAAAAAGGAGGTAGGGACCCACTGTAAGGGCTAGGAGATGCTGAGGGGGCCTCTTTGAGTCCCCATTTCCTTGTTTGTAAATGAGCCATCTTTACAGTGAGATGTAGTGGGCTGTGGTCGAGAGTCCTGTACATTGAACCCCTCAGTCTGATAGCTGGTACTGTTCCCAGATGACAGCTATGGGCTTGGGTGGTTGGGCTTGGCCCTGGTGTGGACAGCATCCGTGTCTGAGCCTCGGGCTCCTTCTTTGTGCAGCTGGTACTAAGCCTGATGATTCCTCAGGAGGTCCGGTGTAGAGGGACTTATTCTCCCTGAGGGTTAGGAGAATCCAAGCGTGAGACTCTCTTTGGGTGAGCTGGGATGGATGCAGGCTTTCACTTTCCTGACGGGCAGGGGAGGAAAGTCATGCGGCTCCCAGCCCAGGAAGACACGTCGGTACCCAATGACGTGGGGGACCATTTGCAGAGAAGCCACTGTGCCCCCGGTACATTCACCGTCTCCGAGGCTACCTCCTGCTCTGTGGGTTCTACCCTGTGCTTTCTAATGAGAAAGGCTGGGGAAGCTGGGTGGGTTCCAGGCAGCTCCCGACATGATCCTGCTGACCTGTGGTCTGCTGTTTCCTCTTCATAATACCGTCAGTGAGTTCAAGGTGACACAGGCAGGAATGTCAGCTGATTTCTGAGGGTGACATTTCCACTTCCAGGTCAGATGCCTCTCTTTGTCTAGTGGATGTTTCAGTGCAGAGTGGAAAGTTCACCCTGGACTTGGCACAAAACACCCAAGGGAATCCTCGCGGGTTGGAAACGCTTGCAGCTTTTTGCGGCATGTTCTTGACCACATATATTCATATTTTCCCCCACTCCTCCTTTTTCTCCTCTTCCTCCTCTCCCCCTTCCCCCCCTCTTTCCTTTTTCTTTTACCTGTTTTTCTGAGATGCAGTCTTGCTCTATAACAGACTGGCCTCAAAGTCACGGCAATCTTCCTGCCTCCTCCCCCAAGTACTGGGATGACAAGTAAGAGTCACTTGGATAAGTCTTTTCAACTCCTGGCTACTCCCCTGCCTCCCGTCTTAACAGTTCAAGGGATCTGGAGGGGCAGAGTGGACAGTGCTGACTGCTTTTATTAGTAGAGAATAAAGGAAAGAAAAAAGAAAAGAGATAGAGAGAGGAAGGAGGCAGTCAGAATGGTAATGAGAGATGCTGGAGGAGGGGAAGGAGGAAGAGAGGGAGGAAGAAAGGAAGGGTGGACTTCAGAGAATATATCCATGTTCAAGTTTCTCAGATAAAAGTTCATATACAGAAAGCCTATTGCTGGGTTAAATCTGTCTAAATCCACGCAGGATGTCTCTGTCTCTACACAGGGGTCTCCCTGGGACACACCACCTCCATCCCATCCTCCCACCCTGTGGTCTCAGGTTCTCAGACACACATGTTATCTGCATCATGCCTGAACAGGGATGCTGTATTCTCAAAAGTGACATTGCTTAGAGAACTGAGTTTAGGAGCTTGGCAGAGGGGTGCTGGTGTGTTCTATTCGGGACAGAGCTTTGGAATGAGAAGGTGATAGAGGCTGAAGAGTCATTCATGCTTAGAGCAGGAGGTTCTTTGAACAAAAACAAGACAGCAATGTGTTACAGTGTCGTGTCTCAGGTAGGAAGGCTTCTAAAGGACCCTTCTGTGCTGACTTCTTCACTTTTGACTACCCTCTGTGTGTCTCATTGCTCAGACTTTGTAGCCTCTGCTTTGTGGGGAAGCATAATGTTTTCTGGTGGGCTGCTTTGAGAGATAGTGGATGCATCTCAGAATGCTGCCCCTAGCCATAAAAATGCTCAGTTCAATGGTTTTTAACTTATTCACAGAGCTGGCATTCACTCATCTCTTATCAATTATATTCATTTATTTAGTGACCGTGTGTGTGTGTGTGTGTGTGTGTGTGTGTGTGTGTGTCTGGTGTGTCTGTGTCTGTGTCTGTGTGTCTGTATACATGCCATGGCATGCATGTGGAGATGAAGACAACTTTTTGGAGATGGGTCTTAACTTCTAATACATGGATTCTAGGGACAGAACTCAGGTCACTAGCCTTGGTTACAAGATTCTGTACCTTCTGACCTATCTTGCTGGCCTTCTATCAGTTTTTGAACATTTTGCTCACTTCCAAACAAAATGCTATGCTTATTTATAACAATCCCATCTTTCTCCCGACAGCCCCCTTTCCCAGCTCTAGGCAATAAAAGAACTACGCTTGTCTGTGTGAATTGGCCTATTCACAGCATTTCCTATAAACAGAGTCATACAATGTAGGGTACTTTTCTGCTTTGTTTTGGCTGGCTTCTTTCACTTAGCATCATGTTTTCAAGATGTATCTGTATGTAATTTCTTTTTTATGACTGAGTAATATCCCACTATATGGTTATACTACAGTTTTTAATGAGTTTATTAGTTTATGGAAATTAGATAGTTGACATACCTTGCTATTATAAACAATGCCAAGATGTACATTTTCATACAAAAAGGTTCCTCATATTGAGTGTCTCAGGTAAGAAAAAGACAATTTAACCCATTCAGAAAATGTGTATTGTGAACATTCTCTATTATATAGCCTCAATCTCCATTTAATTCTAAGAACAGTTCAAGTTCATTAAACATTCCAAATACTGGTTTGGCATGCTAAACAGCAATATTTGTGAGTATTCCAGAGGTGTGTCGGTATGTTTTAAAGTTTGTGTGTATGAGAGAATGTAATATGCAAGCACAAGTGTGTGGAGGTCAAAGGTCCACATCAAGTGTCTTCCACTATTATTCTTAGCTTTATTTTTTGAGACAGGGCTGCCTTCACTGAACCCAGAGCTCACTGATTGACTGAACAGGCTGGCCAGTGAGCTCTGAGGATCTACTTGCCTCTTTATGCTTGAGTTACAGAGCAAGTTGCTGTGTCTTCTTTTTTAAATGTGGT
Organism: Peromyscus maniculatus bairdii; assembly: GCF_049852395.1. NCBI lineage: Eukaryota > Metazoa > Chordata > Mammalia > Rodentia > Cricetidae > Peromyscus > Peromyscus maniculatus. Next base: position 68,727,686 of record NC_134856.1, on the reverse strand, counting down.
TTCTGGGAATCTGAACTCAGCTCTTTGTGCTCTGGGGACAGACACTTGACTGACAGCCATCTTTCCAGCCAATATGTTGGGATGCTTTTATTGGCAGATACACCCCAAGAGCACAGAACAGTGCCAGGCAAAGTTGGTGCTCAGAACACATTCATTAATGAGCAGAAGTTCCTCATTACAGCCCAGTGAGAAAGTGAGATTATAGTTGAGGAAACCGGGAGTCTAGGAAGCCAAGTGACCCTCATCAGGTGTGGTAGGATGTGAAGGAGCAGGCACAGGGCAGAGTCTAGCCACTGCTCTAGAAATCATGGTGCCGGCCACAGAAACAAGTTCCTTGCTTCCTTCAGACCTGCTCCAGGAACCTGCTGCCCCAGAAGGACTGGTCTCTGCTCAGACATGCCACTATTCCAGTACATTCCTTGCTCTGAGTTTTGCTTCTGTCTTTGCTGACTCCATTGCCAACCCTTGCCAATGTTACTCTCTCCTCTCTCTCTTGATGATGCATGTTAGATTCCATTCACTGTTCACTGTCCAGGTGGTACCCACTTTCTCACAAGCACACATTGCTTCTGCTGCCATGGATACCCTTGCTTGTTTCTCTACATCCTGGGTATTGTCCCTTTACATTGATGATGGCATTATGCTCTAGGTAGATCACAAGCTCCTCCAAGCTGCAACAACATCAGATGCTGGTCACTCAGCCTTGATAGAGCACACTTGACTAGTGAGGCAAGGGAAGAATCGATAGTTACCATCCTACCTCCACAATGATCCATTTTATTTCTTGTGGCAATGAGAGACTATATCTAAGGGGGTTATTGAGTGAAAAACCAGCTCAAACTAAAGAGAAGGCTTAATGTAGGACATCTAGTGTAGCAGAGCCATTATGTGTAGACACTCTTTACCATAAGTACACTCAAGCTGATCTGTGTTGATGATCTATTGACAGGCAATGAATTGCCCCCAGACTAATCATTTTCAAAGTGATGTTTGCAGAGTCTCTCAGGAAGATGCAGCCAAGATGTGAGCCAGGACTACAGCCATCCAAGGGCTCATCAGGATCAGGAGATTGGCTCCCAAGGCAGCTCACCCACACAGGCCAGTTGAACAGATCTCTCCACATCACCACTGCCACATTCTACTGTTCACATAGTGTGTGGTGGGACAACAGGCAGTTGTGGGAACCAGGACACAAGACTGCTGGGAACCATCTTGTTACATCTTCTAACTTGCACCTAGGTCTGACTAGAAAATCTACTTAACACCTTTAAGCTCAGTCTGTAAAACGGTGTTGCAAGAATCCAGTGAGTTAGCCCAGATAAGCTGGTAGATTACTCTTTAAATATTGACGGTTATCCCAGGAAGCAAACACCACAGAGAACACAGAGGGAGCTGGCGAGGGTGAGTTAGAAACCTCATGCATGGCTGTGACTGGGTATGAGCTTGACTTAGTCCCTGGGCTCTGCAGGCTGGCTGCTAAGCAAGTGTCAACATGACATAATTTCCATATCACCTCTGAGGCTGTTATCATTACACCCCATGCAAATCACTCCTCCTGGGGTCAAAGCCTTGTCTCTCTAGCTCTTAGAAACACTACAGTGACTGTAGAGATCATTGCAGAATCCACTAGTGATGAGCCACATCCAAGTTTGATTGCTCATTTGTGGAATCTAAACCCGAAGATTTGCTTCTGCAATTTTATGTTCCTGACATGAGTTCCTTTGAGTTTTATAAACCAAGTGATATATTTTGCTTTAACATTGTATTCACATTTCAGAGATGGTTCATTCTAATGCACTTTCTGTGCTCTCTCTCTCTCTCTCTCTCTCTCTCTCTCTCTCTCTCTCTCTCTCTCTCTCTGTGTGTGTGTGTATGAGAGAGAGAGAGAGAGAGAGAGAGAGAGAGAGAGAGAGAGAGAGAGAAGGTGGGAGGGAGGGAGGGAGGGAGGGAGGGAGAAAGAGCTGTGAGTATGGGTGTGCACATGTCATGGCACATGTGGAGGTCGGAGGTCAATCTCGGGTGTCAGTCCTTGCCTTCTATCTTGTCTGAGTCAGGATCTCTTTGTTGTCCACCATTATATACCCCAGGTAGGCTGGCTTCTGGGGCTTCTCCTTCTCTGCCTCACCTCTCACTATAGGAGTGCTGGGATACAGATGTGCACTACAGTGCCTGTCTCCACGTGGGTCCTGGGAATTCACATTCAGGTCCTTATACTTGCATAGCAAGTACTTTACCCATTGCATCAACAGTGCATTTTCTAAGAACAGTGGTGGACCTGCATGATTTGGGCCCAAAGTTACTTCCTCCTTTTGTTTTCTCCTTTATGCCTATCACCCTCACTCCATCTCTTTTTTTTGGTCAAGAATGTAATCACCTAGAAATACTTAAAGCTATTGGAAAGTTACCATGGGGATACCAATCTTTTTGAAATATGATTAATTCATGGCTCTGCTGGGCCCTGAGGTCCAGCATGTGTTCAGGACATGGTGGAGACAAGTGTCTGGAGACCTCATTTGTGGGGACCCAGTGATACTGTAATGCAGAATAAAAATGGGACCCATCCTCTACTTCAGTGATCTCATCTGAGATTTTCCTCGATAGGCTGGGACTTATCCAGAATAGAAACAAGTTTCCGGTCACTCACAGCTGACATTACAGTCACAGATATTGGAAATATGTCCAAGAATGAGTGAGGAAGTATTAAAGTTAGATTGCAACTCAAGCCCTCACAGTCCATGGCTTGGCAACTAGTTGATAGAGCAATAACAGATCAGGAGGCCTTCCAACTCTGGGTGGGAAGGGCTACAAATTATAGGTTGGTTCCTTCCTCTTTGTATCCACAATGGAAAACTGGCTTGAACGTAAAGGCAATCTTCCCAGTAGGAGAGCAAAAGGCAGTCTCACCCCGAACTCTCCACACATACATACAGAAACCAGATTTTCCTTCTCAGTGGACTTTGTGAGCATCCTGAATGCAATTAAGGAAGTGAGATGGAAAGACAAATAACCATCTCTTCGAGCGTTTCACCCCAAGGGAAAAAGAATCTGAGGCAGTCAAACACGGAGTTCCTTTCTATACATTGTAATTTTGAGGTTGCTCTCTGAATTTTCCTGCCAAATAGGAGACCTGTTTTAAATAACCCTGGTGAAAGCAGAGATGGAGGGAAAGCCATCTGTCTGGGGTCTCCACTGCAGGAAAGCTCTTTGGATGCTGTTTATGGGTTACCTGAGGATAGCGTTGAGTTCTCAGTCTGGATGTCTTGTCCACAGCCTGCTGGGGGCAGGGTAAAGTGGTGTGTGCTCTGCATGTCTTTCCACCCCTCTGAGAGGCATAGCCTCTTTCCTACTCTTGTATCTGAGCAGGCTTTAAGACTCAATAGTATAAATGGAAGTGAAACTGTGGCGGTGTTTAGGCCACAATTACGTTTTAAAGATTTATTTTATTTTTAAATATGTATATGTATGTACGTCTTTATGGTAGTATGTGCCTGTGGGTGCCGGTGCCCACACCGGCCAGAAGAGAGCACTGGGTTCCCTGAAGCTGGAGTTTTAGGTAGTCTGGATGTTGGGAACTAAACGTGGGTCCTTTGCAAGAGCAGTGTGTACTCCCAATCCCTGAGCCATCCCTCCATCCCCAAGGCCCAGATTGCAAAAGCCAGGCAGGTTTTAATTTTTTTCTTGTAGTCCTGACTTGCCACATGAGAAATCCAGCTCCTGCCTGATGGACTGTGGTGAGAGACCAGAGCACAGTGGAGGAGAGGGTCCATTGAGGGTGGCTCTTCCTGACCTCCCTGACAGTCTTCCAGGCTTATATAAAGCCATATGAAACCCTCCAGTCTAGCCAGCAGCTCACTGGTGACCACCTATCATCCCCCCTCAAAGCCGTGTGAACACAAAAAGTTCATTTGCCAACTTTCTCCCCCACAGGTAACAGGAGTAAATACAGTGGTTTTTATATTGTTATTATTATCAATAGAATTTTTATTATCAATAGAAAAAAAACCAACCAAAAAAAAAAATGGAAGTCTTTCCTGTTTCAGAAATGCTCTCCTCATTTGTAAGCCACCTGCAAGTTACAATCCACAGCACAAATTCCAGCCAGTGCCAGGACATCTAAATTTGATTAGGCAGAAAAAAAAATTCCTGTATTAAATTCTTATCTGGTTTTGAAAACTTTCTCAGAGTTGCCTGGAGAACAGCTGCCATTCATTCTTAGTGACCGTTGCTCCACTGATCCTAATCACATCCCTGCCAGAAAGTGCAGTGGATTGGAACAAATCATCATTGCGAGGGGGCTGTTTCGGGAGCGAGAGATATTAGATTTGGGGAAACCTCATTCCAAAAGATGAGAGAGATTTTATGGAGAAAATAGAAAAAGCGGAGCTCTTCAAGCTCTGTAAGAACCTGGTGTATCGGGTGGCTAGAGTTACAAATTGATTTTCTGTAGTCAGTACTTAGATAGGATCCTCAGCCTTGAAGAAATCAATTGTTTCACTCAGCCTGTGCTCTAGGTATACTGTGTTCCCTGTAGATGTAGGGCTCCTCCCTATCTAAAAGGGTCTAGGAAAACAATGCTCAGGTTATCCAAATATTTTACTTTGTTGAAAATTCCTATTCATACCATGCAAGAAATAAAAACCAATATTTCAATTGTAGATTAATGAACACCTTTATAGTTTTCCCTGGACAATGTGTCCACTCCTGCTTTGGAAGGCCTTTTTGTTCCTGCGATGCTCAAAGGCATCAAGAGAAACCTGACTGAAGATGGGGAAAGTTCACGAAGAAGCAGGGAGATTGCATCACGTGCATTTTGATTCCAGATTGTTCCACATAATTTAGCCCCACGGCAAGTTTCCCGTAATCCTCTCCTTTTGGTTCAGTCAAAACAGAACTCAGAGGCAGAAAACACACCTGCCTGTTCCTTTGATTCTCATGGCGTTCTCACGTGAGGTACGTGGGGCATTTCATTTGGGTGGAAAGCACGGACGTTCTCAAAATGAGATTTCCCACTGAGCTCTTGGGACTGGATGGGAAGACGCCTTCGCTCAGGACTCTCACAGGAAACAGAGTACATTTACATCCATGGGAAGCAAATCAGAAGTTCAAGGGGATGGCAGTAAGGATGGAGAGTGGGAGAATGTACCCTGGGTGTCCTGCTGGTGGCAGAGGACCAAGCCTCAGGAGCACCATGTGATCCTTGGTCTTTGCTGCGACATCTGAAATTTTAGAGACTGGCTTGCCAAGTGCTCAACCTTCTAAGTGTTGACTCAAATTCGGGGGGCGGGGGCATCATGACACCATCACCACCGGCTGTTCACTTTCACCTATGGAACAGGAGACGGTGATGGATAGTTTTCATTGTCAATGTGAAATAATCTAGAATGACCTGGGAAGAGAACCTCAGTGAGGGATCATGTTAACCTGTGAGCACATCTGTGGACGACTATCTTGATGGTGTCCCCTGATGTGGGAAGACACACCACTCAACTGTGTAAGAATAGCAGAAACTAACCAAGCAGTAAACACACACACACACACACACACACACACACACACACACACACACACACTCACTTCTCTCTGCTCTTGGCTGTGGGTGTGAGGTGACTAGCTGCTTTAAGTTCCTGCTGCCTCGACTTCCCTGCTACAATGGGCTGCAATCTCAGAATTGTGAGCTACAGCAACCCTTTCTGCCCTCAGGAGCTTCTTGTCAAAGTGTTTTATCATGGCAGCATAAATGATACTGGCACAGAGACAGACATCAGGACAGAAGCTGCCAGTTCCAAAGGATGCAAATTCCAATCTCAGTTTCTATAGGCTGCAGTGAAGCTCTGGACCCAAAGTCACCAGCCTGAGGTATGATTTGAATATATTTACCTGTCACCATCCAGATGAAAGGTCAAAACAAGATGCCACAGGGGTCAGGCACTGAGTTCTCCAGCCCTGGGCAGGCCACCTCCCCAAATGCAGGTATTTCATGTCATTCCAAGAGGTCACAATGGTTAGTATTTGGCTTTGCTTTTGATGGCTTAGTGTGTGGTTAACAGAACACTCCAATTCTAGCCAGCTTGGGCTTTCTCCTTGTAGTCCATGAGGTCTTGACACCAGCTCTTTTCTGTGAAGACATACTCTCTAGGGAGACAGAAAACATCAAGACAGCATTGGTTGTGGTGGTAATCTAATTGTACTGAATTATTATTTTGATTGTATGTTAATAAATAAAGTTGTCTGGGAGTCAGAGCTATTAGAGCCATAGCAAGAGTGTGGCGGTGGTGGCACACGCCTTTAATCCCATAGATATCTGTGTGTTCAGGGTCAGAGCTATTAGAGCCATAGCAAGAGTGTGGCGGTGGTGGCACACGCCTTTAATCCCATAAGATCTCTGTGTGTTCAGGGATACAGTCAGCATTGGAGACATATGCTTTTAAGACCTAGGGGGCTGTACATTCAGACAGTGACGAGGCAGTCATGTGTTTGGGTTTACAACCAATGAGAAAGCAGAACAACATACTATAAAAAAAACGAACCGACAGGAAGTAGGTCTCTTTCCGCGAAGCTGGGACAGCAGGAGGAAGGGTGAGATTTTAGCTCTGAGCTCTGACTTCTCGGCTCTCTCTTTTACATTGTTTCTGTTTTTCTTATTTAATAAGACGGTTGGTTACATCTACATCTGGCTCCCAACGTGACAAGAATCCATTAAAAACTGCTTGGCTTGGCGGCAGGTCCGCTTTCCCGCAAGGGCGGCAGGCGGCCCGCAGCGGCGGCAGCGGCGGCGGCAGCGGCGGCGGCGGCGATGGGCTTCTTAGTCCGAGCAGCGGCTTCTTAGCCTGGGTCTAGTTCTGCTTGACCTCAGGCTGGACTATCGGTGAGCTGCTTGCTTAAATCCTGCTTGCTTAAAGCCGGTGCTACAAACAACTCAGACCTGCCCTGCCGAACAGGGCCCTGCCTGTAAAGCCAACGCACGTGGTCGGAGCTTAAGGAAGTCAGACCCAAGCCTTGACTCGGCACAAGAGGGAACACGTGGCTGCATTTAAACTTTAGCCAGCTACGCTTTCTTGTTTCTCTCTCTCTCTCTCTCTCTCTCTCTCTCTCTCTCTCTCTCTCTTTCTCTTTGGATTTACACCTGGGACACTAGGTGGCTGCTTTGAAAATCCCCTCGAATTTCTACTGTTCTACGCAGATTTGGTAAGTCATAATATATCAGATATTTTAAAGGAAACTATCTAAAAGAGAATTTTTTTCCACATTAAAAAACAAATGGGTTTTATGTGTACATTGGAAGAAAATTGGTTTTTGTTCGAAATTTTAGGCAGTCTGGCAATGGAACAACTATATAATATTAGTATTGGTGGAATTATGCACCTTATCACTATAATAATCCACATTTTAATATTTAAAAAGATAGTCAATTTAAGTGCCAGGATAACAGCTTTAGAAGAACTTGTTAAACCTGTAAAAATTCAGACAGAAGAAATTAACAGTGAAGTTGTTTCAAGTCGGAATCATAAGGTTGCAGAAAGAAAGCCTGTTTTCACACAGTCACCCTTAATTTATCCTGTAACCGTACAGCAGATGCCTGATCAAATGGCTACACAAAATACTTGGGCTCCAATTGAAATGTTGGATTTTAAAAGGTTTAAGGAGGCAATAGTATCTTATGGCATGCATTCCCCATATGTAAAGCAAATGTTAAACACTTGGTCAACATATAATAGGATAGTACCACAGGACTGGCGGGACCTTGCACAAGGTGTTCTGGAACCCAGCCAGAGACTTCAATTTCTGACTTGGTTTAAGGAGGAGGCTAAAAACATAGAAAAACAATGGAGGGATAAAGGAATACAAGTTTGCCAGGATCAGCTTATGGGCGAAGGCCAATATGCTTCAGCACAAACACAATGTTTATATGATGTCCAAACCCTAATTTTATGTCGAACAGCAGCCTTGAATGCATGGGACAGAGTTGAGGAACCAGGAAAAAAAACTGAGTCATTTACAAAGGTGATGCAAGGCCCAAAAGAGTCTTTTACAGATTTTTTACAAAGACTGGCTTCAGCAGTAAAGAGAATGGTCTCGGATTCAGAAGCTAGTAAGGCAATAATTGAATCTTTGGCCTTTGAGAATGCGAATGCAGCATGCAAAAGAATAATCAGGCCATTAAGGGCAAGATCTGCACCTATGGAAGATTGGATTAGAGAAACAATTAATGTTGAAGCTGATGAGCATGATGATACATGGGTAGGAGAAGTAATTTCAAAAGGTTTGAGGAGTGTTAGATGTTTTGGATGTGGAAAGCAAGGACATTTGAAAAGGGACTGTAGACAGGTCATTCCCAGAAACAATGTTTCTTCAAGGAACAATGGCAACAGAATGCCCCTTCCTTCTGGAGTATGCAGAAGGTGTGGTAAGGGAAAACACTGGACCAACGAATGTAGATCAACAAAGGACAGACAGGGTAATCCTTTGCCTCAGTCTTTGGGAAACTCCCAGAGGGGCCTCAGGCAGGCCCCCAGTGCAAATCCAGTTCAAACCTTTCCTGCAGCCATAGAGGAAATGCCTGCTCTGGAGAGCGATTAAATAACCAAATGCCTATTGGAATAAATCATGCTGGTCAGGATGATGAAACAGAGAGAATAAAAAATTCAGGAGAAAACATAAAGAAAATTTTTTGGCAAACTTCTATTAATGAACAAAGACCAAAATTAACGATAAAAATAAATGGTGTTTTGTTGTCTGGTCTGGTAGACACAGGTGTGGACGTTACCATAATTGCACCAGAATTTTGGCATCCAACTTGGCCTCTTCAGGAGGTAAATGTTCAACTGTTAGGAATTGGGACATTATCTCAGGTGAAACAGAGTGCAAGATGGCTCGAATGTATAGGTCCAGAAGGACAGAGAGGAAAATTAAAACCATATGTGGCTAACATAACTATGAACCTGTGGGGTCGAGACTTGTTGCAACAATGGAATACTCAGATTAACATCCCTCCAATCTCAGAAACAAATCATAAACTAGCACATATTACTGAGAGAAATATTAGAAGATATTGTTCTAATGAGTGGTCACCAGCCATCCATATTATACAAGAACAGGGCACAATAACTGATGATCTTCCAAAGACACCAACAGCTCTACCTTTAAAATGGTTAACAGACAAGCCTGTATGGGTCCAGCAATGGCCTTTAACAACAGAGAAACTCCAGGCTTTAGAAGAGCTGGTAGAAGAACAGTTAAATGCTCAGCATATTGAAGAATCAACCAGCCCTTGGAATTCTCCTGTATTTGTTATTAAAAAGAAATCTGGTAAATGGAGAATGGTAACAGACCTTAGAGCAATTAACAAAGTAATTCAGCCAATGGGCTCTCTACAATCTGGGATGCCTTTGCCTACTCTGTTACCAAAAGGATGGCCTCTCATAGTTATTGATTTAAAAGACTGTTTCTTTTCAATACCCTTACAAGAAAAAGACAGAGAAAGATTTGCTTTTACAGTGCCTACTTATAATAATTCTCAACCGGTTAAAAGATTTCAATGGAGGGTCCTCCCACAGGGAATGTTGAATAGCCCAACTCTGTGCCAATATATTGTACAGCAACCATTGGAAGTGATACGTAAAAAATTTCCTAAATCTATAATTTATCATTATATGGATGATATTTTACTAGCTGACTCAAATGCAGATACTTTAGAAATAATATTTGAAGAAGTAAAGAAAATTTTGCCTTGCTGGGGATTACAAATTGCTCCTGAAAAGATACAAAGAGGAGATTCTATTAATTATTTAGGATATAAAATAGAGCTACAAAAAATTAGACCCCAAAAGGTGCAAATTCGGAGAGATAGACTACAGACTCTTAATGACTTTCAAAGATTATTTGGAGATATTTCTCATCTACGAACTATTGTTGGGGTAAAAAATGATGAACTGACTAATTTGTTCAAAACCTTAGAAGGTGACAAGGACTTAAATAGTCCAAGAGAATTATCACCTGAAGCTGAGAAAGAATTAGCCTTGGTAGAAAAGGAAGTGCATGAAGGACACGTGAATCGTATTGATCCAAAGCTGGATTGCATTTTGGTTATTTTACCTTCTAGGCGTTCTCCTACTGGAATATTAATGCAGAGGGAAGATATTATATTGGAATGGATATTTTTACCAAATAAACCAAATAAAAAATTAAAAACTTATGTGGAAAAAATCTCTGACTTGATTTACAAAGGAAAATTGAGACTTCGTCAATTAGCAGGCATAGACCCAGGAGAAATTGTCGTACCATTAACTAAAGAGGACATTGAAAAATTATGGACAGAAAGTGAACCTTGGCAAAGAGCTTGCAGTAATTTTTTGGGAGAAATTAACAGCAAATATCCCAAAAGCAATAGAATTGATCTTATAAAGAGAGCTGATTGGATCTTGCCTCGAATTGTACGGCAAAAACCCATATCTGGAGTTCGTACATTTTATACAGATGCCAACAAAGAAGGAAAGGCAGGTTACAAATCAGAAAATTTAAGTAAAGTGGTTCAAAGTCCGTATAATTCAGTTCAAAAATCAGAATTGTATGCTATTCTGTTGGTATTAATGGATTTTTCAGAACCTCTCAACATAGTAACTGACTCTCAGTATGCTGAAAGAGTGGTGTTACATATTGAGACTGCAGAATTTATCCCTGATGCTTCAGAATTAACTTCACTATTTATTCAATTACAAGATACAATCAGGAAAAGGAATCATCCTTTATATATAACTCACATTCGATCCCATACTGGTCTGCCAGGCCCTCTAGCACAAGGCAATGATGAGATTGATAAATTATTGATAGGAAATGTGCTGGAGGCCTCAGAATTTCATAAAAAACATCACGTTAATAGTAAAGGTTTAAAAAAGGATTTTTCCATAACCTGGCAACAAGCCAAAGAAATAGTAAAGAAATGTCCTACTTGTTCCTTCTACAATCAGACGCCATTACCAGCAGGATGTAACCCAAAGGGTACTCAGAGAAATGAGATCTGGCAGATGGACGTGTTTCACTTTGCAGAATTTGGAAAATTGAAATATGTACACCACACTATCGATACTTATTCAGGATTTCAATGGGCAACTGCTTTGAGTTCTGAAAAAGCTGATTCTGTAATCACTCATTTGCTAGAAGTTATGGCCATCATGGGTATACCTGCACAAATCAAAACTGACAATGCTCCATCATATGTCTCTGTTAAAATGAAACAGTTTTTTGCTTATTACAATATAAAGCATATTACAGGCATACCACATAATCCTACAGGTCAAGCAGTTATAGAAAGATCAAACAGAACTCTAAAGGATATGCTAAATAAACAGAAATGGGTAACAAAAACCCCCAGAAATAGACTGCATAATGCTCTTCTAACTTTGAATTTTCTGAATGCCAATGAGAAAGGAACAACAGCTGCAGAGAGACATTGGATAATAGAAAAAACTACAGAATTAAATCAGCCTATATACTTTAAGGATGTGCTGACCTCAGAATGGAAACCAGGGTATGTATTACATTGGGGACGAGGTTTTGCTTTTGTTTCTACAGGAGAAGATAAGCTGTGGGTACCATCAAAATTGATAAAGGTTCGATTTGAACAAGAGAGACCTCTTAATTAGAGGAGGTGATAGTTCATCAACTAGCATGAACATCCAATTTAAACTAACTGGTATCAATAACACATGCCTTTTCATTTAATCAGATAATAACTTGTCAAAAGGAAACATCCCCAAAATTAGTCTTGGGGAAAGGTTTTTGTTTTTGTCTTTTAGGAGAATGAAGGTTAAGGAATCTGAAGAACACTGGACAAATGAGACAACTGAAGAAAAGGGACAAATCATCTATCCCAAGAAACAGAGTGAAACAGTGTATGGGTATATATTATCTAAAAAAATTTTATGTCTTCCTAAATGTTTGTTTCTGCTTTTCTCTAAAGATTTAACACTATTGGTCTTCTAACAGTCCCAGTTCAATTAAAATTTAAAGCTGACTTTGGAGTTGGAGAATGGCTCTCTCCTTCTTTAAAATCAAGCATGTTGTTAAAAGTTAAATGGAAACTCCCTGTATCATGCCAGAATAAGAGCCATCTTCTGCTATGGTACAGGACAAAAGCAAAATTAATTAAGGGACTATTTTATTACTAATCTCAACTCTTTGATTCTATTCTGATTCTTTAAACTTTTCTCAAAGTATAAATTTTATATCAAAATTTACAAGATTAATATATATATACATTTTAAACTTTGCTAAGATATGTATGGTCACATAGAGTACTAACTAATTCTAGAAAAAAGGCTAGCTGCATATATATGTTTTTGTGTTCGAGTCTCTTATCAGTTTTCTGCAGGAAATCATGGCCAGGCCTAACATCAACTGAAGTCTCCAGAAAGAAGATGGGGCCCCACAACAACAACAATTCCACTTGGACAATAATAATATCATTAAGCTGACAAACATCATCCATAGATCAGCTTTGAACTACAAGATGCTCAGAGCAATTTTGAGATGACTAGCTGAGATGATCCAGTCTCAAAGACTACTTGAATAAGGACTTGAGATAAACCCTGAACTTTGGCATTATACACAGACTGGATAATGAAGGATATAGTTACCTCTCCTAGAATTTGACAATTAACCTAAAATTTTTCTTTCAGGATAAAGAAAACTTCGCCCATACCCAGCAGGAAGCAATTTTAAGAATACGACACCCACATTCCCAAAGAGGTGGTGTGGGGCAGGTGGTTTTTTGGTCTTTTTAATGGGTTTTGGGTCTGGGATAATTTTCAGTATTTAGGGGGGTTGGTTACAAGTTATTGTCAAGGGTTAGGAAAAGGGCTAAGCAAAGGAGATTAGATTTAAGGTTCTTGTTTAAAAAAAAAAGAAAGAAAGAAAGAAAGAAAGAAAGAAAGAAAGAAAGAAAAAAGAAAGAAAAGAAAAAGACAATTACTAATTTTAAATACATTACATTGGATTGGATTGTTTTATATTGTATACAAATTTGAAATTGATATTGTTAGAAAATGCTATATGTATATTTCTAATTGTATTTATACCATTCATTTAACAATGTAATGCAAATTTCTGATCCTTGAATGTTATTATTATCAACTATTAGGATATAAAGAAATGAAAGTTAGTAGTTAGACATTACAATAGAACTTGTAGTCATATTAGATATGTTTTAAAAATTGAGCAGAGATGTTTTAGACAGGTCATCTTCAAACCCTTCAGAGATCTACAGAATATGGCATTTACAATGTTTTAATAACTTAGAAAATTTTTCTTTTTTGAGACATGTCGGCTCCTGGCAGTACCAATCTACTTTAGAGAAAATATGGGCATTGAAGAAACTGCATATGGAGTCAACTTTCATTCTGGCAAAAGTTAGCCACTGGACAACAAAGTATCCTCGAATCAACAGGACAAAATGGACAGACAGATCACGAAACAAGGGACTACTGATTCTTGCCAAAACAAGTGTGGTTATGGCTTTATCAAAAGGCATCTTCTGAGGCCAGGACAATATGGCCCCATCCCTGAAGTGGCCTTCGCATCCGGAAAAGGTACAGTGCCCTTTTCTTCGAAGGCAGCTTAACAGGCAGAGGGCCGATGGATTCTGTTGTACAATGGAACAGCAGCTGAAAGCTCATGCCTCTCAAAAGTAGACTGGCATTTAATAGAGGGATGTGGAGAAGAAGGGGATGCTGAGATGAAGCCATATATACACAGCCAAGAAGAATGGACAGCTGAATTAAAAAACTGTCAACAATTTCCAGAATTTAAAATCCTGAATCATGACAGGACACTAGTGGAATTCAGATGTTTCTGGTACGTGGACTGCTCTCACCCAATGTGAGGTTGAACCGTTGACCTTGTGTACATCCTACTTCACAAATGAGTCTGTCAGATACACTAAGCCTATAGGCTGAAGATGATGCCCCAACACTGCGGAGAAACCTCAGGTGACTGCCCAGGCAGCTGGCTGTTTCTGTCAACTCACAAAAATTTTTTGGAAGTTGCTTGCATGCACTTCCTGTTTTTATTTTTGTTAGCTAATATTATTCCCTTCTTGGGTCTCTGAGGGAGTTGAAGATTAGTTAGTTATGGTTGAAGATTATTTAGTTATAGTTGAAAATTAATTAGGATAGAAAGTGCATTAGATACATCTTGGATTTACCAAAATAGGATAGATAATGGAATTATTTTCTCTGATTTGTCAAATACCTGTTTAGGTATTTATTACTTGTATATATTGTATATAGTTATTGTACTTTTGTATATAGTTTTTCTTTTGTTAGTTATAACCTTTTGCTTTTTTTCTTTTTATTAAAATAGAAAAGGGGAAATGTGGTGGTAATCTAATTGTACTGAATTATTATTTTGATTGTATGTTAATAAATAAAGTTGTCTGGGAGTCAGAGCTATTAGAGCCATAGCAAGAGTGTGGCGGTGGTGGCACACGCCTTTAATCCCATAGATATCTGTGTGTTCAGGGTCAGAGCTATTAGAGCCATAGCAAGAGTGTGGCGGTGGTGGCACAAGCCTTTAATCCCATAAGATCTCTGTGTGTTCAGGGATACAGTCAGCATTGGAGACATATGCCTTTAAGACCTAGGGGGCTGTACATTCAGACAGTGACGAGGCAGTCATGTGTTTGGGTTTACAACCAATGAGAAGGCAGAACAACATACTATAAAAAAAACGAACCGACAGGAAGTAGGTCTCTTTCCACGAAGCTGGGACAGCAGGAGGAAGGGTGAGATTTTAGCTCTGAGCTCTGACTTCTCGGCTCTCTCTTTTACATTGTTTCTGTGTTTCTTATTTAATAAGACGGTTGGTTACATCTACAATTGGTGGTGCCTCTCAAGGGGCTGCAAGTAGGAGGAGCCAGGAGAGCATGGTTTGGCTGTTTGGTTTGCTGAGGCATCCATGCCATTTCCCTTTTGTGAGCCCTAAGGTGGCTCCTGATAGGGAAAGATAGACTATGTGGACACAGGCCAACAGGTAAGGGACATATTAGTCATGCCTAGCACATGGTTGACTTCACTAGCTGATTGAAGGACTCAGGTCTGCAGTTACTGGGTTTTCTCAGCCTCAACCTTGAGAGGTGAACATGAGAATGGTTTTGGATCATGAGACACACCCTTTCATTCATCCATCCACCCATCCATCCATCCATCCATCCATCCATCCATCCATCCATCCATCCATGCATCCATGCATCCATCCATCTATCCATCCATCCAACATTCATTTATCAGTGGTTGGGGCACCTAGTAGCTCTGTGACAATCAATGAAGCTAATTGTGGCCTTTGTCCATGTAGAGCCTACACCAGCAAAGAAGATAAAGTCATTACATCTATTGCTCATTATGGTGTGCTGATGGAGATGTCCAGAGTCCCTTGATAGCATCAAGCAGGAGACTTGAGCTAGACCAGTGACTGATATGAGTAAGTGTCCCTGTAAAACAGACATTTAAGTGAGTGGAGGTTGGGTAAGGAAGAGAAAAAGTTGTCTGGGCAGGAGGAACAATATGGAAAATGCCAAGTAGACAGGACAAGGCACGTGGAAGCCTGGAGAGGAGGGGTATCAGCCAGTGACATTGACAGGTAAAATCACCAAGGTCTTATCACAGAACTCCATAAAAATTGGGGACTTGGAGCTGGAGGGAAGGCTCAGTAGGTAAGACACTTGCTGCTCTTGCAGAGGACCTGGGTTTGGTTCTCAGCACCCTCATGGTGGATCACAATCATTCCTAATTTTAGTTCCATTGAATCCAATACCTTCTTCTGAGCTCTGTGAGCACCAAGCACACATGGGATGCACATATATATGCAGGAAAACACCAATATACATAAAGTAATTAAATCTTTAAAAAAAAAAAAACCCACAGCCCAAAACTCAAATGGTTAACTCTCCTTGGAAATCAGCAGGTTTTGTTCTTGTTTAATGGGTACTTCACCCTTATAACGTTGGGGAACGTCTAAGGGTTTTAAGTGGTGAGGTGATCGGCTGTGAATGGCTTGGTGACAGATGACTTGGCTACTGTGTGAAGAACATTCTGGAAGGAACAGGAACGGAGACAGAAGAGCCGTGGCAGAGCTGAAGGGGGCCTTCCGGAGGCTGAACCCTGAAGCAGCTGGGACAGCTTCCTCCTCCCCACATGCTCATTACAACAGAACACTCATATCTGAAGTGGAAACCACTCAAAAGGCAACTGGGGACAAGACGGGAGGCTGCCAGTCGTGAGGACATCCTGGAAGCACCGACTGCGCACAGTTTGAAGCCCTGTAATACTGGGGGGCAACAGCAGGGTCTGAACTCAGATGAAGACAAGTAGCTGTAAGTGTGATCTTGCCCTGTCCATCAAGATGCCTCTGTTCATATTACACACCGGAAGGAGCTCACTGGAATCTTTACATTTCCCCCTGCATTCTGTTTATATGCTGTCTCCATTTCTACCTCTCTTCTAGTGTGTGTGTGTGCGCGTGTGTGCGTGTGTGTGTGTGTGTGTGTGTGTGTGTGTGTGTGTGTATCCTAAGACTTGGTGTGATGATAAATATTGATCGTCAACTTGAGAGGATGCAAATAATCAGAGAGACAAACCCCTGGAAGTGTCTGTGAGGGAGTTTCTGGACTGGATGAACTGAAGTGGGAAGACTCACTCCTCACGTGGGTGGCACTATTCCATGTGCTGGGGTCCTAGAACGAATACAAAGTAGAAAAAAAGTGCCAGTCTTCATCTCGGTGACGAGCTGCCTCGAGCTCCTGCCACTACAGCCCCTGTGCCTCCCACCATGATGAACTGTGACCCCTCACACGTGAGCCGGAACCAGTCCTCCATTGCTTTAGTGCTTCTCATCAGACTGGTCCCAGCAGTGAAAAAGAAACTAATGCATCTTTCCCAAAAAACGATATGAGAAATTAAGTTCTAAGGGTCAAAAATGGATCAGCAAAATGTGCTGTGGTCCAAAGTTGATGTATTTACTTGTGTAATATTTTCCTAGGCGCTGCCCAAGGTACTTGATACATATTAACTCCCTTACTATTTATCACCACAGCATGAGTAAATCTTGTTCTTGACCCCATTTCATAGACGAGTAAACTGAGGCACATGACAGTTAAGCAGCAGGCAGAGGTCTCACAGCTAGTGAGTGTCAAGTACTAGATGAGAGTCACGTGGAACTTCTCTCTTCCTCTTAGCACCAAAGGTCCACTACTCTCAGATCAATCTTTAAATAGACATAATCCCAAACCTAACTCCATTTGGATGGAATCCTCAGGAGACTCTCCCTTTCCCTCTGGGCCATAGGCCTGTGGCTGCTCTCCTACCAAGAGGCCTGCTTTCCTATGTCCTCTGAGAGCTGGCCTTTCCCAGCTGGACTCTGTGTGTGACACTGAGAGAGAGGATGATGTGATCAGGGGTACCAAGGCCAGAAAGAAGGAACACAGGCCAGGAGGAAGATGCATTTGCTCCTTGGTGATGCTCAGGAGGATGAAGTCTGAAGCCACAGCTGAACCTGGAGACTCCGGCCAGCCAGGCTTGAAGAAATGTTCCATCTGCTCTGTGTTTAAAAAGGGCTTATCCTTTGTGGGGATGTTTCAGCTCAGGGCTTATATCAATGCCAGAGATAGAAACGTTGCCAGAGGGAGGGCCAGTCTCAGGGGATTCCTTGGTGATCCCTTCAAGTTTGGTGCCCAATCCAGAAATGAGGGAGTGTAGTCTTTCCTGGTGCCCATCCTGGCCCACGACTTCTTTGACAGTAAAATAAAGAAAAAAAAAACAAAAACAAAAACAAAAACAAAAACGGATGAGGAGTGGGAACAAAGTAGGGGTGTGGACAAAGGATTAGAGAATGGTTGGGGACCAAAGCACCCCACAGACCAGAGTGAACTTGATTTATCTTCAGGAAGAGCACCATAGCGCCATAGCTGTCACGAAGCGCATCTGCCTGGGCACTTCTTAGAGAGGAGGGGGCACATGCTTTCATCCCTTGAATCTCTCCTGCAACCCCTTTGGTCTCCTTCCCACCCAAGATTTTGAAAGACAGAAATTTTAGAGTTCAAGGTCAGAAACACTGGCATGCTTAGGACAATGTGGAGAAGCAACGTGTGTCCCTGTCATTGGAGAGTATTGTCAGGAGGCTAGAAGGCTGGAAGGCAGGCTTGAAGCCCTGATCTCTAGTATACAGGAAAATACCTTTAAGTGTAGAGATCACTGTAAAGAACAGGGTAGCCAGCTGGGCTCCATTTCCTCCAAAGAAGACATGATATGAGGAAGTGAGCTCGAATGGCAAGATGAAGGATTTGTGTTGAGGATAATATAAATAGACAGTAAAAGCAAAGGGTGTGCATGTAGAAAGGGTCTGAGAGCTATCCCAGGCCCTGGGGCCTGAGCCCAGGAATTTTTTTGGTTATTATTTATACTTAAAATATCTCTGTGGCCCTGGAAATGGGAGTAACATCAGTAATATCATTGATGTATCAGTAGTAGTTGCATTACTTCTGACAGTCTGGACCTCCAGGTCACTAATTCAGTCCTAGTGCCCAGGTCACTGTGTTTGCTTTCGACATAGGTGTAAGGGGAAGGGTGAGAGCGTAGTATAGGTTGTGGGGGTTGAGGTCCTGATGGACATGGCGGAAGTACTGGGGGAGATGGGAGGAGTCCTGATAGAGACGGAGGAGTTACTGAGGCTGTCAAAGCACTGATGGAGGTGGGAGAGGTAGCTATGGAGACGACTGAGGTGCTGATAGAAATGATCACGATCATAGCCAGGGTCCTGGTAGAGGGGATGGAGGTTCTGATGTTCATGGTGGAAGAGCAGAGGCAAGATGGAGGCGGTGGGGGTACTGAAGGAAATGAGAAACTGATGGAGGTAATCATGGAGACAGTCGAGGCTCTGATGGAGGCGGTGGAGATTCTGATGGAGATGGCCGAAGTGCAGGTGGTAGACATCAGGATCAAGGTGAGAGGGGGAAGTCTCCTGGCCCGAGAAAGCCAATTAGGGACACACTGATTGATGAGACTTGGTTAACTTTGTCCTCTGTTCTCCTGTCTTACTCCAAGGGCAGGGTGAGAGGGGATAAGCTAAAATATCTTTGAGGACTTCCCGTGCCTAAGGAACAAAAGCACCCAACTAAGAGGAAGGACTTCATTTTGACAATCGATGTGAGGACTTCCAGGCTGGCCATGGTTTGATGTCACCTCTTCTTAACGTATGATTCATGGGGGTGTGTCCATGTGAGCATGTGAGCTGTGTATGCTCATAAACACAGGGTATTTGCAAAGCTGCTTTCCCACTTTCCAAAGCCACCTTAATTAATTCCATACTTTTTCCATGCTCTGAATAAGGGAAATGTGTAAGATGTGTAGGTCCGTTCAGTCACTGCTCTGTGCAGGGAAGAAGGGATGAGGCTTAATATCAACAGGACCCACCTGATTAGGTTTTCTGCAGCGCTCAGCAATGAGGGACAGAGTGTCCACATGGGACACCAATTCCTCTTCCAGGTTTCCAGGGGCGATCAGTGAAGATGGGTACCCCAGTAGATGACAGCATGCGAGACTTTCACTTTTAGTTTCTTACCTGAGGGACAAACTGGAGAGATCTTGTGTGACACAGTTCTCCAGTGTGGCATTAGGGACTGGGAAAGTAATAATAACAAGTTAGCTTTGTCAGAGAATAGTTGCCCTTGCTGACAGGAATCAAATTTATAATGCTCGGAAGGTCTGGTTTTGATTGCTGCCTTCTTCCTGAGAGGGTGGGTGGCTGGTTAATAAAGCTGATCTCTCACTTCTGGAATTGGATGGCGTTCCCAAGCTCCAACACGTCTGCATCTAATTTGGATCTGCCCGTGTACTCTGGGTCTGTGCTATCTGGTGAGAAACAGGCCTCGGAGTGCACTGCAACCCTGGCAGGGACAGTTGAAATTGTTACAGGTCTCCTAAGGCAAGGAGGTCTTAAGCCCCTACTTTTGAAAAGTTAAATCTGACTGTGCGTGTGCCAAGGAGAGAGTGGAGGAGGCAGCGGGGACATGGTGTTTTACCAACAGTCATAAAGTGGACTTACACTTAGCCCCACGGTTTTCTTTGCTTACACACCAAGAAGTAAGCCAGAAACTTAGCAAAGAATCGGAGTGATTGCTGATACTGAACAGCTAAAAAATGTCTCCTCCTTCCAACTTTCTCTCACTGCCAGACAAAGATAAGGGGATTTATACTCAGAAGTGGCTGTTTCCATAGGAACTGCTAACTCTTGGCATGCCTTAATATAATTCATGACATGAACAGTGCTTAGAAGAAAAGGCATATGATTATTTTCAATAATGTTCGAAAAAACACACTTGACAAAATTTATCACTCATCCGCACTAAAACCCGAGAGTTGAGAAACCTTTCTTAACAGGATAAGTATGCAGCGTCTCAACCCAAAGCCTGCATGTTTGCTTAGTGGAGAAGAGCAGAGCCCTTCCTTCTGTCAGGAATAAAGCTTGCATGGTGACTGCCTCCGTAGTGATTCAAACTTGTGGCTGGTGACACAGCCCGGTGAGGAGAAGTACCCACTGCCAAGCCTTATGGCATGAGTTTGATTCTCAGGATCCACATGGCAGATGCAGAGAACTGTCTCCCTAGACCAATGGAATCAGCTAGAAAATCCAGAAAAAGATACAAGTATACCGTATCATAGCTTTTCCATATGATCATGGTAGATTTGAAATTTACAAGTGGAAAAGGTTTTTGTGTGTACAGGTAACTGGGCAGCCACACAGGAAGATGAAAAATTGAGCTATTTCCTTATCATATATATGAGGATACAATCCAAATGAATCACAGATCTAGACGTCAAAAACAAAACTGCATGAGTATTAGAAAAAAAAAATCTGGGTGAAGTTTCTTTTAAATCTCTAAGGGAAGGTCAAGCCACAATAAGAAAGAACGCGGATAAAGCTGATCACAGTAAAACCAACACAGAGCTTTAGGCATCACAAGACAAAGAAAAACAATAAAATAACAACAATGGAAAGTAAAGAAAAACAGACTAATTCAAGAAAGCCATTGCAGCTTCCTGCAGAGCAGGCTAATATCCGTGGCTGGTAAGGAGTTCTGAAAATGAACAAGGAAAGCAACAGCTGAACAGAAGGCAGACAGAAGGAATTAGCAGGTCACTGAAAAAGGAATGAAAAGGTCTTATCAAAATCCTGCAAATGCTGCCTTACTCATAACAAGGTAAACGTGAATTCAAGTTAGAAGACTGACAAAATTCTAAACAAGATTCGAGGTAAAAAGATGGCCCAGTCAGTACAGGGCCAGCCACACAAGCTTGCTGACAGGCATCCTGATTCCTAGCATGTTGGGGGCTGGAGGGATGGCTCAGTGGTTAAGAACACTGGCTGCTCTTCCAGAGGACCCAAGTTTGATTCCCAGCATGCACAGGGCACCTCACAACCACTGGTAACTCCAGCCACAGAGGATCAAGTGTCCCCTTCTGGCCTCCATGGGGTCCTGTGTGTGTAAGCATAAAGTCCGTTGCCCCCCCCCCACACACACAGAGAGAGAGAGAGAGAGAGAGAGAGAGAGAGAGAGAGAGAGAGAGAGAGAGAGAACAGGTGTGTGGAGACAAGCAGAAGCCAGAGCTCCCAGCTCAGCCAGTCTAGATAACTGGTCGGTGAGAGACCCTGCCTCAAAAAAGATCCGGTAAGGCATAAGGGAAGGAGACACTGGGCACTCACCTGAAGCTTCCCCTCACTTGCACATACATGCACATGCACTGCCCCATGAACATCCAGAATTCTCGAAATATACTCTGTTAGCAAAGCTAAAACATGGGCACTTTAAAATTGCTGTGCAGGAGGAGCGAGGAAATCGCTATAGAGGGAAATTGACAATACCTACAAAATTTTGCATTTAACCCTCAGGCCTCAACTTACCTGTAGACATATGTCTCAAAGATACACTGGCAGAATCAAGAAGTGATATTTAATTTATTACAGAATAATGTGTAGTGTCTAGTGACTGTAAACACACAAAACCCCTTAGGAGAGAAATGCCCTTAAAATAGAATAGAAGGTATGAGGCCTATACTTTGAAAAACAGCCCGCTGTTGGTTGAAACCTCTGTCTTAGAGATGAGTCTGCACAAATCAAACTAGAAAGATCAATACACTTAGAAAAATCACTATTTTTCTCTCCTCTACTGAAATAATATAGCCAACCAATGATCAATAACGGCAGCTAAACGTTAAATAAGACACTGATTGATGAACTTTATACTATTTATAACAGTTGTAATCTAATTATAGATTGGCTGTGAACTGAACCTACTGATATGTCTTAACTCAATTGTTCTAATTATATTCTTGTTGCTTGATTTTAAAATACCCTAATCAAAAACAGCATAAAAGAGTAAAGAGTTTATTCGGCTTATAATTTCAGGTCACAATTCATCATTGAGGGAAGTCCAGGTAGGAACTTGAAGGCAGACCTGCTTGCTATTCAATTCAGCATTACTTCTGATGAAGGGACTTACTCCACAGCCAAAGAAGTAAGTAGGGCAAGAACCATGAAGGTTGCTGCTGCTACCCGGTAGGCAGGCTTATGCTTCGATAGCTTTGCTATAGAGCTCAGGACCACTTGCCTAGGGAATGGTGCCACCGACAGTAGGCTGGTACCAACTAACAGTCAAGACAGCCAGGTCAACCCGATCTAGATAATTCCTCATCGAGACTCTTCCCAGGTGATTCTGCTGTTCCTGAGGTTTTCCTTGCTATTGTTGTTTATTTTTTGTTTTTGTACTATGATATTTTGATAAATGTAGGGAATGACTTCATTTTGTTATATATTTGTTAAGGTCCCTCTGTGTCTTATCATATGGTCAATTTTAGGAAATGGTCCCTGTGTGTTCCTTATCTATTGACTGGAATGTTCTAGATATCTGTTAAGTACAGTTCATGTATGGTATAATTTGTTTCTGAGTTGTTTTTTTTTTTAACATAGTTTTAGTTTGGAAGAGCTATCAAGGTGTGGGAGTAGAGCATCATCACCACATCAGGACCTATGGGGTCACCATGTCTCCAGCTAGCATCAATATTCACAACTCACTCTAGTCACTGTCACTTGTGACAGAGAATTCTAGATGAGATCTGATGGTTAGATACAACCTCACTCTGCTCTGGGCAAGGAAAGCCAGCCTAGTTAATAACATTTGCCACTACTAAAGAAAGTTTTGGGAAAACAAGGTTTAAAAAGAAAGCTTTAGAGAATACTTCCCATTCATTTAATTTTTTTTTAAAATGGGGTCTCATGTAGTCCACTCTGGCCTCCAATTTGCTATATAATTGAGATTAGCCTTGAACTACTGATCTTCCTGCCTTCATCTTCCAAGTACAAAGGTTACAGAAATACACTACTACATTCAGCTGTTAGATATGTCGTGTGTGTGTGTGTGTGTGTGTGTGTGTGTGTGTGTGTGTGTGCAGGCTCACTCATCCATGAGTACATATGTGGTGCCTAAAGGCTGAGGATCATGAGCTTTCTCTATCATTCGTGAGACAGGGTCTCTCACTGAGCCTGGAGCTTACCACACCAGCTAGACTGGCTAACAAGCCAGCCTCAGGAATTCACCTATCTCTGTCCCTGTCTCTGTCTCTGGGGTTACAGACATACATCATTGCATGCAGCTTTCTCATATGTGCTCAGGCGTTCATACTTGTATGGAACACTTTACCTACCAAGCCATCTCATCAGCCCCTGTAAATATAATGCATAGACTCTGTTGTTTACTTACTTTTATAGTCTTAAAAGGAAAACATAAGATTTACTCTCTTCAAGTGTGCATCTCTGTCATAATTAGCCTGAGTGAATAAGACAACATATGTGTCTGTTCCAGACAACTGTAGTTCAAAAGTTGTTGAGTTATCATGTCAGCAAAATCTTTTATTGGAAACCTCAAAAAAATAATAGAATTAAAACATGTGACTATTACCGGGCGGTTGTGGCGCACGCCTTTAATCCCAGCACTTGGGAGGCAGAGCCAGGCGGATCTCTGTGAGTTCGAGGCCAGCCTGGGCTACCAAATGAGTTCCAGGAAAGGCGCAAAGCTACACAGAGAAACCCTGTCTTGAAAAACCAAAAATAAAATAAAATAAAATAAAATAAAATAAATGTGACTATTGCTTGGATTAATATATTGAAGACATAAAATATGAAACTGGCTGTTTTATGAATGTTATCATCTGGCTATTTGTTGAGGAATTCATATCATCTGTACGTTATCAAACTGTGAAGAGTTCGGTGTGGCAAGCTAGAGTTCCTATCCCAAATGTTATACAGCACAGGATTCAGCTGTGACGCTGCACATACTAAAAATGATTGTAGATTTCACTGATTAAATTTTTTTGTCTGTCAACATGCTATAAAGGGTACCACCACCTTGAAATGATCAAATATAGAATATCCCATTAGATGTAATCTGAATATACCCCTTGAAAAATAAACCCTGTGTGAATGAATATGCTTTAGAAAAACAATGTTTGCCATGTTTCAGGGGAGTATTTTTGAAACTAGGGGCGTGTAGATAGAGTGTGCAACACTTTCTTCTGATTCTGAGATTCGGAAGCTCTATATGGATAACAGCCAAGTACTTCTCTGTTTTTCCTTTTGCTTTCATTGTAAACATTGATTGTACATAGGTAGGATATTTTCACAAGAATTTACGTTGCACACGGAGCATACTGATGTGCCTTGCCACGATTCCTTTTTATTTAAAAGCTGTGGCCTTCACGTAGTTTACTTGGCGACTTATGGATAATTGCAATGTCAATTAAAGGAGACAATAAGTAATTTGAACAGTTACCAAGACAACAAAAGCAAGCCATATGCACTTGAAGACAAGTATCATTTAAAGAGCCTTAATAACAAAATAACAAAAAGCCATGTCAAAAACAGAGTTCTGACTTGGGGGTTAATGGTCTGGAGTCTCCAGATATACATACATGTTTGGAAAGAGAGTCTGTAGCATATCATATTTCAAAGTGGTCCTTGACCATGCAGCCAGGTTAATGCCAAGGCTACGCTATCTTTCTTGGGTAGGATCCAGCATTTCAGACAACAGGCTGGGTATTTTGTTTGCATAAACCAAACCAAACACTACTTGATAACTGAATGAATTTTCTGCTTTTACCTGGATACATCAAGTACTTTTATTTTCCATCCTGAATTTCCAGTTTAGGAAACTGAGGCACAGAGTGGCTAGTGTATTTCTGTAGGGACACACACACACACACACACACACACACACACACACACACACACGCACTGGGAGGGAGCTGGAATCTAGGTTGTCACAATCCAGTTCAGAGTGAACTTTTTCTTTACTCCTCTGCAATTGTACATGCCCCAAGAAAAGCTGAACTTTAAGTTAGCATTTCAAAGCACATTAAGGTGGTTTTTATTTTTTTTAAAAGGCTTATTTTTAATTACATATGTTTGTGTGTATCTGTGCACATGAATGCAGGTATCCATGAAGGCCAGAAGAAGATAGGTCCCCTGGAACTGGGATTAGAGGTGGATGTGAGTTGCCTGGTGTGGGAGCTGGGAACTGAACTCAGGTCCTCTGGAAGAGTAGCAGTTACTCTTAACCACTGAGCCATTATGATTTTTCATATACTTGGGGGGGAAATGAACAGTTATGTTACTTGAACCTAGTATCTTGCTTGATGTCTCTTTCTTCCTTATACACACTCTCATCACACCCACCCACCCAACTTTGTCCTGAACCGGAAGTCTCCTAAGTACGAAGGTTGTTCTCTGCTTTCCACAGCTCTTAGTGCGAAGTCTTCGCACGGGAAGCTCCACGTCAGCATTTGCTGAGTGAATGAGGGCACTGTCCTTCCCGTCTGCCTCCTGGATGAAGCTAGCACCTAAGGTCGGGTTAGACTGTATTTGCGTATCAGCCACTGAAGATCTGGCCAATTCAAGGGAAACAGGATGTTCCAGAAAGTCTGAGGCCTTCCGTGCAGTGCCCTGACTCACTTTCCTATCAGTGTGATCCAAAGATAGGAAGAGGTTTTGTACCATTGTGCTCAAAATAAAATTCTGTTGTTAGGCAATATGTAGCAATTAACTTGTACCTAATCAGAGAGAGTGGAGGAAACCAAGCAACCAAGGAACCTAAAACGTCTTCCGGGTGCCAGAGCAAAGCAACAACAGTTAGAGCTGCACAAACTCCATCCCGCACGTCCAAAATTCAGTTGCCTGTGTGAACGAATGCGTCACCAAGAAGGCCTGCACTTTGCTGGGGCATCCAAAGCCTGTAGCCCACCGGAAGTTAAGAAGCACTCCTTGTCTTTTAAAGTTCATGTCTATACCCACAGACCTGGGCTGCTCTCAGCGTTGGCCAGAGAAGCTTCTCTCTGCAATGGGCAGCAGTCAGTGGAGAGAGAGAGAGAACAGGTCAAAGGGCTGAGAATAACAGACTGAGAGTCCAGGCCACATAATCAACCTCTTCCCGCTCCCCACCGACCAGGCTCAAGGAACATCACGTAAGAAAGGGTGGAAATACTGTCAGAGCCAGAGGAAGGAAAGGACAGCAGTGGAGTCTTGTCTTCTGGACAGGACATGGCTGTGGCACACACAAACACGTGACAACTGTCCTGACTTACACAAGATCAAACCAGTTGAAATTCTAGCATGGATGGGGACGGGGTTCCCAAAGCCCCATCCCTAACTGAGGTACCACTGGCTGCTGGGTGAGGGAGCTTCACTTTTCCTTGGAGGAATGGCGGACTGGCAGGGTGTCCATTCCCCACACCCATGTACAGAGGGGAAGCATTGGTTAGGTTCAGGGGGTCATGTAAAGAAGAGAAAGAAGTAAAGCATGAGGGAGATGTGCTGGGGGTGGCCAGGAGGAGCTGGAGGGGAAGAGTGTGGATACGATCAAGATACATTGTATCCAGGTACAACATTTCAGAGAAGAAATAAAAAATATTTTTAAAAAGAAGAGTTGCTGTTTGGGTGAGGCTGCACCAGTCAGAGTGTGAATCAGACCTTACCAGTTTGGCCACTGTAGATGCTTGGCATTTCCCTCCCGGTCAGCTCCACGCCATTTCCCTCCCTCCCGGTCAGCTCCACAAGGAGGGCGTATGTTTTTGTTCATTGTTGTGCCCTTAGCAGTTGAGCATAAATTGAAAGGACAGTCAAAATTAACTCCTGGGGGCAGAGGGGAATAATGACCTTGAATTTGTAAGATGCTGGTGTCTTCTGGAATCATGCTAAATCTTTTTGTTTGTTTATTTTGCTTTGTTTTTTGAGACAGGGTTTCTCTGTGTAGCCTTGACTGTCCTGGATCTCTCTCTGTAGTCCAATGAGATGGCCTTGAACTCAGAGATCCACCTGCCTCTGTCTCCCGAGTGCTGGGATTAAAGGCGTGCACCACCACCCCTGACTTGTGCTGAATCTTATTAGAGCACCCCGTTGTATCATGTGTCTGAGTTTCTTACCACAAAGCCCAAGTCACAGACTCAGAGGCGAAGGAGAGAACCAGGGCTCAGCTCCTTCAAAGACTGCCATAGAAATCGGAGTAAATATAGAGATCTTCCCCCAGCTCCGTTTTCTTCACATTTAATTTATGAAACAATTAAAAGACCAGCTATTTTTTCTGACTAGCTCAGTAGTCAATGGTAGGACAAATACAATTTTTAACACACTGTGCGCCCTTTTAAACTTTCTGTCTACAATTTCTAAATCTGTGTTTTGCTGAGTGCTCTCAGAGAAACCGGTGACCAGAGGCTCGGAGGGCCGGGGAGGATTTGACTGAAAGAGTGGATGGAGAAAGGAGAACTTGGCTTCAGTCTAAATTCAGCACTGACTCCAAGGCAACCTTAAGCATGTCACTGAATCTCCAGACATCTGCCTGCCTGAGCAGAGGCAGAGGAGCAGGAGGGATAGAAAAAAAAGCACAAAGCCTCTACTTGACAGAGCTCACAAAGGGCATGGTCAGCCCCACCCATTTCTGTTGGCCAAAACCAATCACATGGCCATGTCCAAAGTTGATGACCAGAGGTAGGGAGGTGCCCACCTCTGTGGGAAGCTGTGTTAGTGGTGTGGTCGAAGCAGGTGTGAAGACTGACCTGTAATGCAATTAATGTTAACATCCTCCACCTGTGTGTGAAATGTGCTTCTGAGCATCAGGACCCCAAAGTCTTACGGAACAATCTCCAAGTCCAAGATTTTGACATCTACCTTGGAGCCAAATGTATCTCACTCTTTGTTTGGTTTGATTTTATTTTGTTCTGTTTTTGAGACACAGTCTCACTCTGTAGCCTAGGCTGGCCTGAAACTCACTGTACAGTCCAGACTGGGCTCAGTTTTGTGCTGATCTGACCCTTTGGTCTCAACTTCTTCTTGAGTGTTGCAATTCTAGTACCGAGTCATCCCATCTAGCTATGTGTGCTTCTTGATTCCAAGACCTCTGAACTGAACAGTTCATCTGCTCTACTCATGCCCGACATTCCACCCAGCAAACGGAAGAACGGGAGACACTCGGGAGCTCTAGTTGGTGGGGACAGTGAACTCTCCCCCAGTGCAGCCTGCCAGATCCTCCTGCATGAGTGAGGAATGCTCCTTCACCCAATCTCAACTCGAGCCCCAGAGACCAATGCTTGATGTGGGTGCTGGGAACCAAACTCGGGTCCTCTGCAAAACAGTACCTTCCTTACCACCTCTGAGCCATCTCTCCAGCTCTGGGTCTGACTTTTTTTATGTGGGTTCTGGGGATTGAGCCCAGTTCTTTATGCTTACAAGGCAGTTCACTGAGCCATCCTCTCAGCCCTAGAACACTTCTAATGTTGTCACTCAAGTCTCCTCTTGCCGCTCAAGTCAACATCATGCGTGCTAAGTGTTTCTTATGGGTGTGCCCTTTTCTCAGATAGAATTCTGCTTCGTTTAGCTACTGATGCAAAAAAGTCGCTCTAGAGCACAGTGGCTTTAGGTGTACTCATTAATCCCCAGCTCTGAGAGTCATCTGGCATGTGACTGGCTGGGTTGTGTGGGACAGGCCACAGTGAGGGACTGGCCACAGCTACAACACTGATCAAAATAGACACTGTTGACTGTGACTCATGCAAAGGAGGAAGAAAAGAATGAACACCGTGACCTTGTGGGGCTGGCTGGCAGGACACTCCTTGGGGGAGGACAAAGAACTGGAGCCTTAGAGAATGGGTATGGACAGAGGGGGGGGGGGATGCTCTTCAGCTGGCAGACTGGAACTGGGGATCTAGGGCTGGATGATCATTCCCAGGAGAGCTTATGAAGCACTAAGAGACGGTGGCACGTCCCCCAGGACACAATGATATTTGACTGAAAGAAATGGAATCTTATTAAAGAAAGAGGTTCTCATTGAAACAAAAGACGGAACAGAGACCCAGGAGACAATGTGTCCTGCTGGCCAGGGGAGGACTGTGGGATTGCCTGGCACTGTCAAATGCTGCAGAGTGGTCAAAAAATCGGGGAAAGCAAAGAAGGCTTAGGCTTTGGCTACCGAGAGGCCATCGCTAGAGAGACCAAATAGTTTGTTTTCAATGAGGCGCGTGTGAGAGCAAACACTGGTGCTATTAATAATTGCAGCAGAACAGCGCGTGCTCCTGAGCAAACAAAGACATATGGCCATGTTAGCATCCGGGATCTTTGCCAGAGCGTGAGCGTCCTGTGTTGTGGGTGGAGCAGTAACAGGGGCCACACAAGAGCCGAGGTAACAGTTAGAGAAGACGTCCAAGGTGGTTGTTTGGTTTGGTTTTGACTGGTATCTTGCTTGGATGGGAAATGAGAAGAGAAGTCAATGGCAGAACCCTAGGCTTGTTACATTGCTGGACTCTCTTTATAGGACAGGCCTTTGGGGGCGGGGTCTATATCCAAATACAACTGGCTATGTGCACTTTTAAAGAAGATCTAGAAAATAGGGCCAGCTGGTAAGACCATCCTCGCCTTAAAAACTTTTTAAAATTTATGTATGTATGTATGTATTTGTTTGTTTGTTTTCGTGTGTGAGTACTCATAGAGGCCAGAGAAGGGCATTGGATCCATTGGAGATGGAGTTACGGGCGTTTATGAGCTTCCTGATAAGGATTCTGGGATTGGAACTCTGGTCCTCTGATAGAGCCGTAGTACTCTTCTGAGTAATGTCTCCAGCCTCTTCCGCACTCAGTCTAAACAGGAACGGAGTTAATGGGAGGATACACTGGAGGAGAGTGGGGTGTGGAGAGGTTGCCTTGGCTCCAGTCGAGATCTTTTTCAGCAAAAACAAAGCCCGACAGGGTGCCGTGTTATGTGCTTGTAACTCCAGTGTCCAGGAAGCAGAGATGGGAGGATTGCCCCAATTTCAAGGCTAGCCTGAGCTACATAGTGAGATCTTGTTTCCACAAGAAGGAGGAGGAGGGAGAAGGAGGAGGAAAAGGAGGGAGAGGAGGATGGGAAGGAGGAAGAGAAGGGGAAGGGGGAGGGTGGGGAGGAGGAGGGGGGAAGATGGAGGAGGAAGAGGAAGAGAAGGATCAAAACCCTAATGGTTGCAGCATGCCCCATTAAAGCTTAGATG
Source organism: Peromyscus maniculatus bairdii (assembly GCF_049852395.1). Classification (NCBI taxonomy): domain Eukaryota; kingdom Metazoa; phylum Chordata; class Mammalia; order Rodentia; family Cricetidae; genus Peromyscus; species Peromyscus maniculatus. Next base: position 68,697,085 of record NC_134856.1, on the reverse strand, counting down.
AGTAAGTACAAGAGGACGCGGCCCAATGTCAGTGCACAAAGGGCCATCAGACACCCTGGGATGGAACGGAGGCCTCTCTTCCTTCCCGGTATCCTGCCCCCCACCCCAACTGCTGTTGACAATGACTCTGACCCACACTGGCCCTCGAAACCCCCAGGAACAAGCTCTCTTTGTTGATGTACCAGGCGTTCACGTAGCTGCATCTGAGAACTTTCAGGATAAGCTCAGCTGAGTTTTCCTTTCCCGGTCAGTGCCAGGGCTCCGGGAGCCAGGCGGGTTGATGTCTGGCCTTTATCTTGCTTCTGCGGTTCTTTCATAGGGCTGCCTGTGGGGAAAACAGGAGCCGGGCTCCCAGACCTCCCTGGACATTCTCAGGGCTTTATTCAGACTCATGCTCTGTCACACATTTACCCCTCCTCCAACCCTTTCGGTTCACTGGTGACTACAGAATGTGAGACATGGAATTACATTTGAAAATGAATTGTTTCTCTGAGGACAAAAAGATAGCTGTCTAAACAAGGGGCTCACTGGAAAAGCGCTCCATCTGTGACAGTCCCAGCAATGGAACTGACCTGTACAAGAATTCCCTAATGTCACCGACACTTTGGGGCTTTTAAACAACAGTCCAGAAGATAGAGATTTCAAGGTGAGAGCTGCATGGGAAACAGAAGGGCTTTGTCGCAGCTCAGCTCTGAATCCCGTGCATCAACTTGGATTCTAATTAGTGCCATGGCCAAATCAGAGCTGACTGCTGAGTCCTGGCTCCTGTCCTCTGTCTTAGCTTTGGGATTGCAGGCCACATGTTACTCTAGGTAATTTTCTGTTGTTTTATTTATTTTTTTCTCACCCAGAAACAGGAAGACATCAAGTTGCCTGTCTCCTTGGGCCCTGCTGTAAATATTAAACAACAGCTTTGCACAAGTTCAGCCCTATCAAGCCAGGGGCACGGGACGGTAGCCTGACTGGCCTCCAATTCTGGCTCTAACCTGCTCCTCTGATTCTCACCACAAAGCAGCTCCAGAGACCTCCTCCAGTACGGGACCTCTCAGGAAGGGACCTTTGGAGGCACCCTGAGGTGCTAGGGAGTCGGGTGACACATCATTCACACGTGAGTCTTTCCCTCTGCCAGTCAGTCTTGCTAGCAGGTTTTATATGGCTTGTCTCATGAACTGCTTTCTTAAAACACAACATGCATGGCATGACCGCAGACAAACCAGGCTCCAATAACCAGTTTTAAATTTTATTTTAAACATTATTATTGTTGTTTGTGTGCATGGATGTATGTGCCACAGTTCATGCGTGGAGGTCAGAGAACAACTTTGTGGAGTGCTCCCTTCCTTCTGCCTTTATATCCTCCTGGGAATTGAACTCAGGTCACCAGGCTCACATGGCAAGGGCCTTTATCTGCTGAGCTGTCTCGCAGGCCTTCTACTGACTCTTGATTATCACTCTGATTTCAGTTTTGGAAGCATCTTGAAATGTTTATGGTAGAAATTGAGGCAATCGTGAGTGAAGAACATTCTACAGAGTTCTGGCAGAGCGAACACATTGTCCTTTGCTGGGCCCACTACCAGCGGCAGGTGGTGTCTGCATCATCCTGTTTCATGTGCTTGAAAAGGATATTTCTAGGGACTGCGAGACGGCTCAGTGGGGAAGTGTTCACCGTATAGACACGATGGACTGAGTTCCAATCCCCAAAACCAAACACGAAAGAGTCAAATATCACAGCATAGGCCTGTAACCCCAATTCTGGGGAGCCGAGACAGAGGTTTCTCGAGGGTGTTCTGGTCCCAGCGGAGCTGGAACCGTGAACTCTAGGTTCAGTGAGAAACTGTTCCAAAGATAAGCAACATGGAGAAAGATTGAGGAGAATCTATGCTGTCACCCTCTGGCCTTCACACACATGCACGCACACATACACAAGAACGAAGTCACTTCTAAAGTATGAATGCATATTTATCTTTATAGAAACAGCTTTGTAAAATATCTTAAATGGTTCCAAAGTGTGTATGCCACTTCACCCAGAAACTGCGTGCCAGGGCACTGTCCTGCAGTAGGTACTGATTTACTGAGTGCATTTGAAAGAGCCTAAAAAAGAAGAGTGACAGGGATCGTGTCATAATGCACAGGAGACATAGAACGTGTGTTTTGGATCAGGGCTACAGGAAGAAAAGAGCAGAAAGAGTTTAGGAATATGGGTGTAGCAAGAAGTGGGGATAAATAGAGATCATTAGCAGCCCTTTAATGGTAGAATAATACTCCATTGTTTGGAGACACTGTCGCTGTTAGCCAGTTTTATTCATTCAAATCAAGGCATCGGCGAACATCTTTGAACATGGCCTTTGCCTATGTGTCTATACGTGAATCTAGCTGAATATTTTCTTGGGATGTGTTTCTGGAAGTTAACTTACAAAACTGACGCCTGCTTTGACAGCACATACGCTGAGTTATTAAATTGTGTGACAAACGGGTGTAGGCTGCCTGTATACACAGACGGGACCAACTTACACTTTGTCCATATGCACCTTTTACTAATGCCCCATTTCACCTTCAAAAAAAGATCCTAGCCATGCATAGTGATGTATGCTTGTATTCCCAGTACTCGGGTGTGAGGCCAGGAGGGTCACATGGGAGAGGGGTCAGCCCTAGCTACATAGCATGACTCTTGTCTCAAAACAAATGAACAAGCAAACACAGAATGTCAGATAGATGTTTGTGATACAATTGTGATGTCCCCTGTGCAGCACACCTAACGTGGCACATTATACATGTTAGATGTCAGTGAATTCTAAGTTTAACAGTCTTATTCCCTTTTATAGTGATGCTGAGTGACTTTTACATCTTTCTCCATGCTTTTCTAAACATTCTAAGTTTTGTAATCCAAATCTGAACTTGCCTCTTCTAAGAACTTTAGTCATACTAAGAACATAAATGCAGCCGGGCGTTGGTGGCGCACGCCTTTAATCCCAGCACTCGGGAGGCAGAGGCAGGTGGATCTCTGTGAGTTCGAGGCCAGCCTGGGCTACCAAGTGAGCTCCAGGAAAGGCGCAAAGCTACACAGAGAAACCCTGTCTCGAAAAAAAAAAAAAAAAAAAAAAAAAGAACATAAATGCATCTTAGTTGAACAGATGGGGTTAGGAGGCATTGTGAGAGATTATGGCAAATGCTGTTTCTTTACTTCCTGGTGAACCTTCTAGAATGGTTAAGAGAGCTCCAAACATGAACCCCCAGCCTGTGTTTCCTTCTGGCTAGAATGCTCAGCTAGATGTAGAGGCACTAGCAAGACCCAGCCTGTTTCTTTCCTCCCAATGTCATAGTCCTTAAGATTTAGCAAACTCCACACCCCCAGGAAACAGACTTCATTCAACTCGTCAGACTGTGTTATCTGAGGGGTGGGTCCTGCTGGGTGGTTGCCTCTGAACTTGCCCAAAGGAACAGCTCACCCCTTCATTGGAAAGCATTCTCTCGGGGGACCAAGCTCTGACTAAGGAAGGATCCAGACACTCGCACAACAGACCTGCTGCCCCTGGAGGAGTTCCTCCTCCAGTGGCATGCGACAATGTAAGAAGACAAGTTGGGGTGGGGAGCATTGTCTGGGAGGTTAGCTGGTGACCCATGTGGTAAGGGGAAAAAATAAGCAGGGAGGGACAAGGGGGACCATGGATACTTGAGATGGGACAAGGAGAAGCTGAGAAAGGATTGGAGATGTTTACTGTGACGACAGTGGAGCATTCCATCGGGAAAATAAGTGGACTTCTGAGCTATTGCTCTGTTCAGCCACCCAGCAAAGACTCAGTGCAATGGGGCTCTCTTCTTTTAAGGACAGTTGAGAGCTGAAATGGTTGATGGTGATAAAATATCAGGGAAAGATGGCTGCAGTGTGGCTGAGTCCATGGGAGGAGGAACCTCAAGATGAAGAGTCTCCCAAAGGCAGGAGAGACACCTGCCACACCCCTTGCATTAACCACAGGAGTTATCTCCCGTCAGCCTCCCTTCCCTCACCTTAGCCTTGTAGTTCTTTATTGAAACTTCAACTCCTTTTCAATCCAGCCCACAAGAAATAACCACAGCTCCCACAGGCTTAGGAAACTTCTCAGAATCTTGTTATTTAAAGGTAATTTTGTGCTCTGTCAGCTACCACTTGTGACAAGTGCTGTGACTTGGTTTTGACACACAGAGAGCAAGTGGCATCTGAAAGTGGGGGCCGATGTTGCCCACAGAACAGGAATGTCAACATGAAAGCATCATAGCTTCAAGAGCATTCTTCCTGATGGATCGTTTACGAATCTTAACTTCTGTACAAGCCAGATCTTGGTAGATTTTTCATTTCTTTCCACGTTGGCTTACATGTGTGGTTTATTCTATTCCCCAGCTCCAGCTACCAGAGCTATATTAGCAGCTCAAGGTATCCAGGATATCTTTCCCTCCAGAGCCAAGCTGTCCCATTGCAGCTCCAGCTACCAGAGCTGTCCAGCAGCTCAAGGGGTCGCCTGACTCCCCGGAGCAGTCAGGACACCTTTCCCCTAGAATTGCAACAGACCCTGTTTTAGGAGGCTGTGGACCCTTAGGAGAGAGGTCCTGGCTGACAGAAATGGACAAGGGAGCAGGAGATTTTTGAAGATTAGAGCTGGCCCCCGGCTCATGCTATGCTCTCTGATTCCTGCTCTACTGTGATATGAAAGAGCTACCACACACTGCCACCACCCGAATGTGATCTGCCGTACCATGCTTCCTCTTGACGATGGGATGAAAACCCCTGAAACTGGGAGCTAAAATAAATCTCTTCTCTCCTAGGTCATCTTGCCACAGTGACACAAATACAGCTAATGTAACCTGCCATACCAACCACAAGGATTGAGTGTGAACAGGAAAAAGATGCTGGGGACTGAAAACACACAGGAAGGCATGCTTGCTTACTTGATGCTGTACAACTGTATTTTAGTGCTGGGTATAGAACCATAGAACCCAAAGCACTGTGGGTGCTAGATAAATGCTTCACCACTGAGCAGCACCACAGGTCGGTAGAGGTGATTTTCACCCAGCCATTTGCAAAAGCTTTCGAACTTGGACTCATCCAGTTGCCTTTTCTATCGTAAGAACAAAAGGCAATGATGTGTTCACATCCTGAATATAATCCCAGTAAGAGTCTGAGTTCCTGAACTGTAAGAAATACCTTACCAATTGAATTGACATTAAAAAAGGAAAGACATAGTTCGGCTCACAGTTCCAGAGGCTTCAGTCTGTGAACAGCTGTTGTTGCCTGGGTGAGACAACACATCCTAGAGAGCATCTGTGGTAGGGCCAGACTGTTCACCTCATAGCCTGTAAATGAAAGAGAGAAAGAATGTGTCGGGGTCGTCACACATTCTCCTTTGAGGGCACATTTCCAGTGACCTGAAGACATCCTCCTAGGCTCTGCCTCTTAGAGGCTCTGCTACCTCACACCAGCACCAAGCAGAGAGGCTTTACCCTGCAGACCTTGACTCACGCTGAAGATCTAAATCATAGTGTATCAGTTACTTTTCTGTGGCTGTGTTAAAATACCATGGCCATATCAGCTTAGAGGATAATAGAGTTTATTGGGGCTTATGGTTCCAAAGGGATGGCATCCATCATGGTGGGGAAGGTATGGGAGCAGGAGCAGAAAGCCAGGTACTACCTTTTTATCCACACAGGAAGCTGGAACAGAACAGGAAGTGGGCAACTATAAACCCTCAAAGCCTGTTCCCTGTGATGTACTTCCTCCAGCAAGGCTTCACCTCCCAAAGGTTCCATAGCCTTCCCAAACAGTGCCACCACCTTGGAACAGTGTTCAAATACGGGAGCCAACGGGGGACATTGTTCACTATGACTACAGCACGCAGCAGCTCTAAGTTCATGTTCACTTGACTTTGGCTGCATTTACCTACGAATGTATGGCTATCATGGCATCTGATGTTCCAAACTGATGTAATCAATGACAAGCATGTTATTATACAGTGCAAAGAGCCACTCCATCATGACTGGTGTTGGAAGGTTGGACCATGTGGGTTTCCAGTTTGAATTTCAGACTCTATCCCCAACTTCTGGCTATGGGACTGTTTGTCCAAAGCCACCCCAGACAGATCCCCTCCAACTTTTTAGGATTATTGAAAATGTTTAATAAAGGCTGCCAAGATGGAGGAAATGAAGCCCAACAAGGCAGGTAAACCTGAAGGGGGAAGGTCATGAGGCCCTGGAGATTTGGAGAATTAACTCTAAGGAGGGGAGTGTCTCTTTTCAAGCTTTACTGGTTACTTTTGGGTCACTGGGACCGAAATTCTGATCGAGGCACCCTAAGGAGCAAGATGATTTTGGCTTGTCGATTCAGAGAGATTTCAGTCACTCAAGACAGGAAAGGCACTGACTGTGGTGCCGTCATGTCTATCAGGAAGCAGAGAGCCTTGGGAACTGCAGGTTGATTGACAACCTTCAAAGGCAAGTCCCTCGTGACATACTGCTGCCCCACCTCCCTGACAAGCCCCAGCCTTCAAAACCATTACCAGCAGCTGAGGAGCAAGTGTTCCAACACATGAGCCTGTGGGTGACATCTCAGGTTGAAACCATAGCAGGAACTTTCCAGAACTCTTCTCATCATGCTTTCATGAAGCCCATCTTAGTACCCAGATTACCTCAAGCCAGTGAGTAATCAGTGTTGTGAGGAAGGCAGGAAGCAGGGGGCGGGGAAGGTGGGGTGACTGTGGCGGTTCCAGAAACAACTTGGAAAAGTGGCCGTGAATCCCACTGCGATCCTGCATTCATTCACAACTGCAGATTGCTCTGTGCAGTGCTTGGGCACTGCCCCTGTGGCTGGAATGCTGCCAGAGTTCTGTTGACATGGCATGCAGGCAAACTGGTTCATGAAACATGCAGAGCGGGGTTCGCTCTGCACCAGCCACCAGCAACAAGAACACTGAAGGTCCAGAGCTCAGGGTGACCTACTTAAAACTTCCTTTGCTTTTGAAGTTCTTGGCACTTCTGGCTCCCAGCCAGCACAGGAAGCAAGGACTTTTTCCATACTGGTTGAGGAATCACCTCCCAAGGATGCAGCCAAGCCTAGCTTTGAACTTGTGATCCTCCTGTCTCAAATCCCATACTGGATTTTGGGCATCCACTATTAGGGCTTTTTTGGACTTCAGGCCATTTTCTTTTCTTCCCAGGCTAAGAGTCTGCTCTGCCTGTCTTAGATCATGCCCTCTCTCAAGGAAGAACCTGCTGAGTAGATCTGTTGGACTCACAGCCAAAGGCTTAGGAAAGCATGTTATTTCTACAGAAACGCTCTCTCTCCCCGAAAGTCACTGCCTCACTGCCTAGGAACAGGTTTGTCTGGTGTAGCTTCTGAGTGCCAGGTCACTGTCGGCCCCTGTGCTGGGGGTAATGCGGGAAGAGGTTGACAGGCTAGGATAAGGGAGGCACATTCAGAAAGTCAAAAAGCAGTGTATGGCCTCAGCAGGGCCTGGTGGCACATTCCTGAGGCTTGGGCGGGAGGATGACCAATTCAGGCTTGCCAGGCTGGCATAAAGTTCAAGGCCAGCCTATGCAGACTTAATGACACTCTGTTTTAGATTAACAATATGAGAAGAGGTGGAAGGGGCATTGAGGATGTTGGTCAATAGTAGGGCACTTACTAAGCACATGATTCAGTGAGATCACTATACATACATACACACACACACACACACACACACACACACACACACACACACACACCAAAAACAAGGAAGGGAGAGGGAGAGGGAATGAAGAAATGAAGGGTTTCCAATTGCCCTGGAGTGGCGTCTTCAAGTTCTTTTACATGTCCGTGTATGTATCTGTGTGCAGAGAAAAGGAAAGCTCCCGGAGTTTGAACTGAAGAACATTTGGCAGCTTTTAGCTCATTATCACTCCCATACTTAACCAATGCAATGGGCAATCGTTTCCCCAACTCCACTTCTGCAGATCCTGCACAGGCTTTGCTTTTACTACACAAGAACTCCCCTTAAATGTGGTGGCTCTGTGTGTTTAAAAGTGTGCACATGTATGCCCGTATGCATAGAATCACTTAGCCCTTGTCACCCTATTCCACCAGGTCTGTGCGCATGACGTAGTCCCATGATAAATTTCTACCTCTGCCTAGTGCATCTGTGTACCGACCTCACAGTGCCTGCGACTGCCTTTCACGGAATGTGTGGACAACTAATAGATGAGCTGAGTGTGACTAGAGAGGAGACGAACGGGCTGAGTATGGATGTGGCAGCTAAGTACAGCGTCCCAGCCAGGCATGCAATAGCCTCACTGGATATCCTTCTTATCCACCTGTCTCTTATTAGCGGCTGCCCCGTTCAATAGCATTCTAGCATAACGTGGCAACTTTTGAATAGCGAAAGTCTGTGTCCAGGTGCCGCCTCTGACCTGAGCATCTCTGTGACTAGCAGATGGGCCTGTATCCTGGGAACTGGGAGGTGGGTGAAGTGATGGAGGCAGCTCTTCCAAAAGTGCTTGTGCACGGGGGTCACCTCCGATAGTTCAGGGCCCGGCCTGGCGCAGCAGCTGAAGAGTGAGCCTGAGCACCAGCCTTTCTCATGCTGTGGACATGACAGCTAGAATCGTCTGTCGGGAGCTCGTTGGGAGTGGACACCGATATCAATGCTTTAAACAAACTTTCCATGTGATTCCTGTTTTTGACTTCTCTTGGAAATACTGAGTTTGGGCGGTGGTTTGTATCATCAAGTGGTTGTTAAAACTCACCCTCTACTCCTCTGCTGATTCCAGGAATCTGTACTTCGGGCGCTGCTGCCCGGGAGTACAGACACATCAGTTGTGCCTCTAACAGCCGTAAACAGAGACTGTTTATGAGTGCACTCAAGCCCATGTGCCCCGCTACACAACACAGTGCTTCCTGCACTAGAGAGGCAGGAGAGACTTGGATCCTCCAGCTGAAGGCTTCCCAGAGTCTGTGGGTGAGCATACTGGTTGATTTTTGATTGCCAACTTGATTGGATTGAGAAAGATCTAAGAGTTAGTGAAAAAAGCCTCTGTCTGTGAGATTGTTTCCAGAGAGCACCGACTAAAGGGAGAGACTATATCCTGAGTGTGGATGGCACCAGTCCGCAGTCTGGGGGCTTGGGTGGGATAAAAGAGGGAGGAGGAGGAGGAATCCTGACGGTGCGGACTTCCTCACGCTGCTTCCTGGCTGCCATGATGTGAACTGCGCTGTGCCACCAGGATGGACTTACCTGAAGCCATAGCCCAGGACGGTCTTCCCCACCTAAGCTGTTTCTGTTAGTATTGGTCACGACGATGAAAATCGGCCACAGCAAGCAATCACATTGTGGTAGCTCCCGTGACGCTTCCTCTATTAAGGAAAGAACCATGCTTACCACTTCTCTCAAATACCTGTTGTCACTTCTTCCCCTGGTCTATATAAATGAGCATGTTAAATCCGGGAGACGGCCCAATGGAGAGAGTGCCTGCTGCAAAGTATGAGGACCTGAGTTCAAGTCCCCAGCACCCACATAAAAGCTGGTGTGGCTGTGCATGGCTATAACCCCAGCACTGCGGGGGAGAGCAGAGCCAGCCAGATCTCCGGAATTCATTAGCTAGCCAGAGCAGCTGACGTAATGAGTTACAGTTAAGAGAGAGACCCTGTCTCAAAAAGTGGAGAAGAATCAGTAGGACCCTAGCAGACTACTCCCAGGCCCCATAAAGGTGTATATGCACATGTGCACACATTCACATGAACTTATACATAACATACATACACACACACACACACACACACACACACACACACACACACACACGCATGCACAAATGCACACACTAAACATGCTAAATTCAAAGACTAAACATGTCTTTGAATCTTCTTGGAAGACTCTAATCTCCTATGATTGAGCAAGTCTATAAGAAACTCTATCCCAAAGTGCCCCTCAAGTTCTGCCCCTCACCGCCACTGCTAAGGGCCTTCCACCAAGGTTAAAAGGCAGAAGCTCAGCATCTTTCTCAATGATGCTTACTGTCCTTTGGCTTTTGTAGAAATAGAGATGGTTCCTTTTACAGAAGGAGCGACTGACCCCATGGAGACCCGAGTCTAAAGTGGGGGAGCAGGAGCAGAAACAGGAGATGCAAAAACATTTCATTTCCCATTGGGAACCGTAGAGATCTGTTCTGCTCAGTAGAAACCATAAAATTGTGATCTCGTTGTCCCTTGGTCAATTACAATATTAAAATTTCCCCTAGATAAAGCATACAGTAACAAGTGTTTCGCCACAAGAGAGATGATTGACATTTGCTCAGGTTTTCCAAGCTACCGATGACAGACCTAGAATGCCCCAGCACCTGTTTTTATATTTATTTAACTCTGTTGATAATTTGTGGTCCATATTTGGATTTGGTTCAGGCCAAGACAAACTCTCCAGCAATGAAAGTCACCAGCGGTGGCCCTGGTGAGCACTAGAGGGTGTGGTAGAGGCTTACCTGAGTACCAGCTCACTGTCCTTCTTGATGGCGGTGATTTCAGAACCTGGACACTCATCAAAAACAGAGAGCATGCCAAGAAGACGTGGGCTCCTCAAAGTTGAAGACCCGATGGAGCTAGTGTTCTGAGTGGTATTATCAAATGAAAAGTTTTCAAACACTCTCATGCTCAGTACTGGTCTTCACGGTAGTGCTACCACCACCCCTGGAGGAGCCTTTCGATGCTAGGACTCTAAGATGTCTGTGAACAGAGGTGACAGGTGCCTTATGAACTGGAGGGGATAATGTAAACATAAGGTATTTCAGTGGTATGCTTTAAATGTATGTGCTCATCATGTCCATATGTTGGCACCTGAGATCCAACATGATAATGATCTTCTAAGAACAGATATCAAAGAAATTGGGGGCTGGAGAGATGGATCAGGGGTTAAGAGCATGCCCTGTTCTTGTGGAGGACCCAACTTTGGTTCCCAGTACCCACATCTGGCAGCTCACAACTGCCTGCAGCTGCAGCTCCAGAGCATCAAACCTCTGGACTTGGTCTCTGTCTGTCTGTCTGTCTGTCTGTCTGTCTCTATCTCTGTCTCTCTTTCTGTCTCTCTCTCTCACACACACAGAGAAACACACACACACACACATACACACACACACACACACACACACAGAGAGAGAGAGAGAGAGAGAGAGAGAGAGAGAGAGAGAGAGAGAGAGAGAGAGAGAGAGAGAGAGATTTAAAAATAAAATAAATGAAGAACTTGGTGCACTAGCTAGGCTCTCTGCCCATGCATGTGAAAATGTAACAATAAGCCTGCTACAGACACTAAATAAAGTCACTGTAACCTCATGTTTCCCAGCCTCCAGAAAGAGCTACTGAATAACCGTAGTGAGCTAAGGAACAGACATGGCCACATCAACCTCATGTCTATGTGGGGCTGAGTTCACTGTGCATGAGGAAGTGCCAAAGCCAGTATTCAAGAAACACATTCCAGCAAAGGGTGAGCCTGGTGTTTTACAGGGGTTTGGGTCACTGTGGGGGTAGAGCGAGGCCACCAGAAGCAAGGCCTGAAGTGCTCAGAGAGTGTGAAAGGTAGAGAAAGAGCGTGACTCAGAAGAACTGGGGCACAGGCAAAAACCGTGAATCGGGCAATGAAGCTGGACAGAAGTCAGTCAGGTAGACAGCAAGCAGTACCAAAATGTCAACTCTTGCTGGAAGACCCACCCTAGGAGCTAGGAATCCTGGGAGAGCCACAGAATCTCAGCTGGGAGGGCTAACAGGTAAGAGCACTTCAGTATCCAGCCAGAGGCACTGTGTCTGGTGAGGCCATGTTCCCGGGGAACCCGCCTTCCTCAACATAGAAGGTGAGTAGTGGGAGTCATCTTCCAGAGCATCCGTGGCAAGAGAAGACCCCCCCCCAGCAGAAGGCTGTCTGCAATGGTGGATTCTGCTGACCAGAAGGGTCCAGGCTCATTGTCTCCTAGGCCTTCAGAGTGGGAAGCCTGGGGAGGGAGGAATCAGAGTTTCTGGACAAAGTGTGTCCTTATTGTCTTGAGTTGATACCCTTGGCCCTTCTGTGGGACCCTGAGCAAAGGGCTTCATCTCTCACATTCAATGTCGTCACCTTCAAGATGAAAGTTCTGCAAGGAAAGACAACCTCCAAGACCTCCAGTAGCCTAGGCAGGCCATCAACGACGCTGCCAGACATTTCCCAGCCAGACCCTGGCTCTGCCCACGTTCTCTCCAGACTCTGCGCACCTGGTGTCCAGCCAAGCTGAGCAAAGGGAGCAAGTCTGGTCTCTCTCCGACAGTGGGGCAGCCTGTTCATGGAGGCACGGAGTCATGTATCTCGGGCTATCGTGTACACAGCAGATAGCACACAGGCATTAACGGGGCTACCGTTGTCTTAGCAACAACAGGGGCCTGGTCTTTCTCGGTAAATAAGCTAGGTGGAACCAGCACCGAAGTGTACTAATTCTAGCACTGTCAGCTATGGCCTTGAACTTCCTGGGCCTCCGTGTATTATTGAGTATCATGAAATTGACACCACCCAGTTGTTAGCTGACAGAAACAACAATTTACTATGATTCCATGTGGTAGGAAGGTGAATTAACACAACTAATGATTCTATTTTATTTGTTTGTGCATTTGTTTTTCGAGAGAAGGTTTCTCTGAGTAACCCTGGTTGTCCTGAAATTTGCTCTGTAGCCCAGGCTGGCCTCAAAGTCACAGAGATCTGCCTCTTGAGTGCTGGGATTGAAGATGTGTGCCACCACCACCTGGCCCTTGTGTGTGTGTGTGTGTGTGTGTGTGTGTGTGTGTGTGTGTGTGTGTGTGTGATTTTAGTACAAAACCTTAGGTACGTTTCATCTCTTATTTTATCTTTAACAAATATGTATTGATTATTTAAACGGTGTCAGGCTACAACCTAGGTTCTCACACACAGCGGTCAACAAAACAGTCCTAGGAGCTGTATTTGTACATTCAGTGTTAATACAATGAAATACCCGAGGCAGACTAGCCTGATGGAGTAAAGATATATGAGCATAACGAACAGTTTTGGAGGTTGAACATCGGAACATCAGTGTGCAGGCTCTGGGGAGGGTCCCTTTTGACCATGTCACCTCATGACAAATGACATTGGCCAGATTGACATGGTGGCCGACCTGCAACCTTACTGCTCTACAGGTAGAACCAGAGGAGCCCAAGGGCAAGCTTGTCAGCCAGACTAGTCAAATTAGTTAATTCTGGGTTCAGTGAGAGACCCTGTCTCAGTTAATAAAGCAGAGGATGACTAAGAAAGATAGCTTTCTGGCTTCCACACACACATACACACATGCACACCTGAGCCTAATGACATGCACGTATATGATATGCATACACATGCAAAATAAAAAAGGACTTCGCCATAGGTCCCACTTCTCAGAGTTTTCATGGTAACCTCTATATACTACCACCCTGGGGACCAGCTTTCCAATGCGTGAACTTTGGGGACAAAACACCCTTAAGTTCCTGTAGCTAGAGTTTTCCTGCCTTGCCCACAGTTAGGACAAATCTTTGTCACCCGCCAGTCCCACAGCCACTCAGACCCGACCAAATAAACACAGAGACTAACTGTTCTTATAACTTAAATTAATCCATTTCCATAAATCTATACCTTGCCTTGTGGCTAGTGGCTTACCGGTGTCTTCACATGCGGCTTGTCATGGTGGCAGCTTGCAGTTTCTCTCACTCCGCCTTCTGCTTCCCAGAACTCTCCTCTCTCCTTGTCCCACCTACTTCCTGCCTGGCCACTGGCCAATCAGTGTTTTATTTATTGACCAATCAGAACAATTTGACATACAGATCATCCCACAGCAAGTTCCAGCAAGTGCAAATCCCAGAGAGCTTCCCACACAGCAGAACAGGGCTCCCACTTCCAACACAAAAGAGCAGGGCTCCCGCCTCCAATGCAAAAGAACAGGGCTCTTGCCTCCCATTCAACAGAACAGGGCTCCAGCCTCCCATTCAACAGAACAGGGCTCCAGCCTCCCATTCAACAGAACAGGGCTCCAGCCTCCCATACAGCAGAACAGGGCTCCAGCCTCCCATTCAACAGAACAGGGCTCCAGCCTCCCATTCAACAGAACAGGGCTTCATAGAGCATCACACAGGCTACTTCTAAGTCTGGTCACTGAAACACTTCTAAACCAAATGAGAGGGTTCTTCTCCCGTCTGAGAAGACTGTCAGACTTCATTCTATCTGTAATGGAAAGATGGCCAGGGCCATTGTCTGAGTTCACATCTCAGTGATGCTGAGAATGAGCTGGTAATCACACAGACATACCCACTCCAAGGCTGAGCTGAGGGATGCTTGAGAAAATGAAGATTGGGAGTTGTTATGCTTTATTTACAACGTGGTCAACCAGTCAAATATGAGGAAGAATTGGTACATTACTTTTATGATATGAAAATGTTAAGCAGAAACATAGCTTTCATGTTGAAAGATCGGACATACTGTCAGGATCTTCCACAGTGGTGTTGGTTCTGATAAAAACCCAATGAAAAGAGTCTATCTAGTCATTTGTTGATAACATCTTGTAAAACCTCACTAATAACACAGGAATGGCCAGTTTTATTACAGCCAAATTTTCCTGCTTCAGACTTTCATGGTTGTCTGCAATGACATGAAGATTGGGCAAGTCTAGTTTCATAGGCTGAATCAGAAGAGAGTCAGGGCCTCAGCTCCTTTTTACCTATGAAATTAACCACTTCATTTAACTTGCTCACTCCATGCATAACTGAGAGAAGTCATGGGTCACTCATAGAAAGGCGATGGTATTAACTCCAAATGCGAAAGAGTATCTCTGGACTTATAGGGGGAAATCTCATTTACGAACTAGCTCATAAATTTCAATCTTATTTCTGAAATATATGATGATTCCATCAGATCTCACAAATGTGAATGAGTTTGTTGAGCCAGGCTGGGTTACAGGGTGCTAGTGATCCCATCTTTGAACAGAAAATGCAAGTTGAACATTTGAACTCAAAATTTATTTGTAATCAGAACAAACAAGTTCTTTGAAACTCATTGAATATCTGAGCACAACAGGCACAGGGCTGTCTTCTGTTGTTAATGAGATCACCACAAAGTCTCGTGTTACCAGGTATGTTTGAATGGTTTTTCTCCCACGAAATAAGCACATAATGAGATTGTTAAGGACTCTATACATTGACAGCGTTTACACTAAACAGAGGCAGAAGGGTGCCTATAGCTCAAGGTCAGAGAAACTCAAAGGGAAATATCTCCTTTTAAGAAAAAAAAATTCTTTTCTTAAAATCTGGATGTTTCCACATCAAGATTTGGATGTTTACTCTTTTGGTATCCTGACTATGTTGCCCAGGCCCAGGGCCTGGCAGAGGGTGGCATAAGATGGCTCTCTAGTAATTGTGCCCTTGCGTCTGCTCCCAGGTGCCCTTCAATACGTGTGTGATGTGGTTAAGCCTCATGGTCAACTTGTCTGGGTTTTTAATCACCTAGGAGATCGTGAGGCCGAGTGTCCCTGAGTGTAATTCCAGAGAGAACCACTGGTGTGAAGTACATCATCTGTGGGTTGGGGAAAGAGGAAAGCAGAGAGATTTTTTCTCCCACATGCTACTGCTTCCCTAGTGTCTGCCCGCACGCTTGGTCCACAACAACCTGAGCCTTAAAACTGAGCAAAAACAAATCCTTCTTTGAAGCTGTTTCTACCAGGTATTTGGCTACTGTGATAGCAAAAATAACTAACACACACCCTGTGGGCCTCACTGGCTGTAGCTACTGTGTCAAGGGGTTTGAGGACATCTTTAATCATTGACATTGGCCACCTTGGAGTTGAGGAAGATGTCAAGATCTCCCAATCTGACCACTGAGAGTAGGGGGAAGAACACAGAGTCTGTTAGCAAGGACAAGATGAGGCATGTTGCGGAGGAACCAGGAGGAGAGTTCAGTGGTAAAGTAAGTTAAGAGGAAAAGCAATGCTTGAATGAGTCACAAGTGGACCCAGTTCTGCCCTGCCTTGGATTTCCCATAATGCAGCATCTCTGGATTATGATTGCACTCCATCCCCAGCTGGCTCACAGTGTTTTCTGACTGTAAAGATCAAATACAACCCAAGTCAGTCACAACTGGCAGCTGAACCAGAAAAAGCAACTCTTAGGTCACTGTCGATTTGCCTTAGCGCATGTGCATAGTGCAAGTGCTTGCACACACACACACACACACACACACACACACACACACACACACAGATGAAAAATAAGAATATTTTTACAAAGCCTCCTCCACATTTTTATGTAGTTTGAATTTAAACTTTTTATGAGGATGTGATTAAGTTTTATGAGAATGTGTTCATAAAATATTAGGCAATGCAGCTACAAACCCTTGTGGAATGTTTGGTGAGACACTGTGGACACTGTCCTTGACCCACCCACCATTTGTTCTCCTCCAGCTCACCACTTTCTGTCTGAGATGTCTGACTCCACACTGACCGAGTCTCCCTGAACGCCCTCTGTCCCTGTGTCTGAGCATGGCAAAGGTCTCACACTAGCCTCTGTCTGTGTTGCACCGTGAGACGGGATAAGAAAGGTCCAGACTGGAGAGAATGGAGCAGTCAGACGCCCACTCAGAGCAAACCTCCTTCTGTCAGGAGGATTTGCATTTCTTAAAATTGATTTGTCGGTTTATTGCCGGTGAGCTGGGGTTCTGCAAACCAGACGACAAAGGTGCCTGCCCTGCAAAGCTGGGCAGGCATTCATGGACTGGAGTGTGAACAGTACAAAACAGAAAGAAAGTATCAGGAAGCAGGGGGTGAAATCATTTTTACATCATTCATGGAGATAAGGCTACTCTAAAGTCTGATTTATATTTGTGTCTCCAAAATAAAACAAAACAGGAGGGTTTTTTGTTTGTTTGAAGCAGAATTTATTATTTATTTGTTCATTTATTTATTTATTATCTATTTCTTTATAGGGGCACAATTCATATGCTTTGAATACAGACTACTGGTCAAGACACTGACTGCTGGGTCAAATACAATATGTTTACATTGTAAGACTACAGTGTAATCACAGAAATTAAGAATTCTATGCAATTAACAATATGTTCAATTAGAGCAGTAGTTCTCAACCTGTGGGTTATGACCCCTTTGGGGTCAAATGACCCTTTCACAGGGTTCACCTAGGACCATCAGAAAACACAGGTATTTACATTATGATTCATAATAGCAGTAAAATTACAGTTATGAAGTAGCAATGAAAATAATTTTATGGTTGGGGTCACCACTGCATGAGGAGCTGTATTAAAGGGTTGCAGCATTAGGAAGGCTGAGAACCACTAACACTCAGTAAGAACTCATATCAAGGATAGAAATACACCAGCATGAAATAGACACATGGAGGGAGAAAATATTGGGATGCTGATCTAGGAAGCCTTCTCCACTTTCTTGTGAAGGTTAATAGTTAGCCAGGGTGGCACCCCACCTTTATGCTATCTGTGATTGCTTAGTAAATGGTGAGCAATTCATTCTATAAATGGTTCAGTTCTTCTGAGATAGTTTTAATGCAATCTTTACAAACTTTCATTTTAAACCAAACAACAACAAAATCTAGTTCAGGGACAGGAGCTGATCCAAACAGATGTTGTAACTAAGAACCTAGACCCACCCCAGGCAGGCTACCAGGCTGCTGAGCTCTGGACAGAGTGTGTGCAAGGGCTCTGTCTGTTCCTAAGCTGGCTGCATAGGCTGCATACATGCATGGGTTGTAGGGGAGGAAGTTCTTTCTAAAGATCATTTTAAAAGAAACTGCTTCTGTATCAGCCTGCTTTCTCTCTCTCTCTCTCTCTCTCTCTCTCTCTCTCTCTCTCTCTCTCTCTCTCCCTCTCTCTCCCTCTCTCTCTCTTTCTCTCTCTCTCTTTGAAGTATTCTACATGGAGAGAGGCTCCTTAAAGTAAGCTGACCTTACCATATACTAACCTTTCCAGGCTCAGGAGGAACAACTTGCAAGGCTCAGAGAGTTCCTGAAACTCAGAATATGCACAAGACTCACCCCTCCCCAAGGTTATATAAGCAATAATACTGCTGAAAAGAGGAGACTGACCAGTCAAGCTGCCTGAAAGTTGAAAGAACAACTTAAGGATATGTGGTTCTCTCCAACCAGAATTGCTGATTTTTGTTGGCAAATGGGATGAAAGGAACCCATTCTATTATCATATCTTTAAGGCTTTCCAACTAACCACTCATTAATATAATGCAAATTAAAGAATGATACAATGTTTTAGACCTGCTGCCAAAAACTGACAAGGATTACTGATTTGTAGTATTGGTAAGTGGGATGAAAACAGCCAGTCCTACACAGGATGGAGGAACCTACATGTGCATAAACTCCTCTGGGGGCATTTTGACAATATTTAGCAACTCATCTTGGTTCATGGTTTCAGAGGGCTCAGATCATGGTTTCTTGGCCTGTGCACTTGGGCATAGCACTATGGTGGAACGATGGTGTGCCAAAGAATTCTGTCTTGCCAGAATGGTCGTTATTGTAGCTCCTAGAGTTTGCAGCCTGGTAAAACTGTTATTCCCCAGGCAGCACAAAAAGGGACCAGAAGCAGGACACCATCACCAATTCCAGCTGTCTGCTTCCTCCAGCTGTGTTCTTCTAAACTTTCCATAATATCCCAAATTAGTACTGCTGGGAGGGGTGTAGGAGGGCAAATGCTTGACACTTAAGCCTGCAGGGGAAATTTCATATTCCAACCATCACAGGGTGTGCTAGCAATGAAAAAACAACAACCAATAAACATGTCTTTAAGGCTTTCAAACTCACCATCAATCAATGTAATGCAAATTAAAGAATGACACTGCTTTTAGACCTGCTGCCAAAACCTGACAAGGATTGCTGATCCGTAGTGTTGGCAAGTGGGATGAAAAGGCCAATCCCACACAGGACAAGGAACCTACATGTGTCTGAACTTCCCCTCGGGCATTTTGACAGTACCTATCAAAGCCTTCAATATGTTTACAGTCTTTGAAGTAAGAACATTTTCAGGATTTTATCCTAAGGAAATAATTAGAGGAGCATGAACCATTTTTATGTGCCAGGGCTGTCTCTGCTGAGTTATTTGTAACATTAAAAGGGGGGAAATGGAATCATTAACTGTATAACATTAGGAATCTAGTTAAATAAATGAGTGTGTTCACAGACAGAAGGCAGTGTTAAACAGAAATTGTGTCTGCAGAGGCTGTTTGGCAAGTGGAGGATGCTTACACTGTGCTGAGTGTAAGGATACTGGTTGTGGGATAGAGAAGACAAAACAGGCTCCTGAGTCAACAGGGTTTAGATCCCAGGCTTCTCACTGGAAAAATTACTTGACCTTCATCTATAGTTTCTTCATCTATAGAATGAGAAGAATGCATACTTGGCAGGGTTGTGTTAAGGCTCAATTAGAACAAGGCATCTAGGACTGGTGTGTGTGTAGGAAGGTAGCTCAGTGGTAGAACACTCACCCAGTATTCAGGAGGCTCTGGGTTCCATTCCCAGAAGTAGTGTTTGGGAAGGGAAGAAAAAACATATACAGTGCCTTGCTTGGCACACAGTGAACATGCATTAACAAGACATAAATAAAGTCACCCAAATGTCATCAGCATTTGACATCTTAATGTTTGGTTATTGTAAATTGTCAACAGAGATCTGGAATCATCTAGGAGACAAGCCTTCAGGCACACCAGTGAGGGAATTTTTAGCCTCTGTCTTTGTCTGAGGAATTATGTTAATGAGGTTAGTGGAGTTGGGAAAACTCCCACTAAAACTGAGTGGCACCACTTCCTTGGACTTGGGCCCTGGGCTGTATTTTTAAAAGAGAGAAAGAGTGAGCTGAGCACCAGCATTCATTTCCTCTGCTTCCTGATTGCAGACGTCATGTGACCAGCTCTGCCATCTTGACTGCCTCACTGTGATAGCTTTATATCCTTCAATTGTGAGCCAAAATCAACCATTTCTACCTTAAGTTGTTTTTGTCAGGCTATTTGTGGCAGGAAAAGAAACCAAGACACTTAGGCATTTGTAGTGGGTAGCCATTCCAGCTTTGATCTGGAAGTTCCAACCCCCACTGAGGCTTCTGTAACTGTCATACCTACAAGGCGGGGCCAAGAGAGGACCCTGAAGACCTGAGATCCAGATGCGCCAACTCTCTTGGTTCCTGGACCCTGGACGCTGGAGGTAGACCGAGTAGAGTTCTCCAGAGAACACCGCCGGACTGCACCACGCCTTTCCTAGACCCTGCAACCTACCTATCCCTTCATTTGTAAGTTACGCCACTAAATAAACCCCCCTTTTAACTACATGGAGTGGCCTTAATAATTTCACCAATAGGTATTATATGCAAATGAACTCACACTAACGTCAGTATTGTTTTGATATTGTTCCCGTCTGAATCTGCTCACAGAACTCCAATCTACCTTGTCACATACTCTCTCCTCCAAACATCCCAGGAAGCCCCTCAATACATTCCAATTAGTTTCATTAATTTTCATCATTCAGCTCCAACCACCTCGTTTCTTTCAGATTTTCACTATAGCTCACTCACTTGCCCAGGTGTGTAAGAGACTATCAAACGTCCATTATTGATTAAGCATCTGTGTGCTACCCGAACACACATTGGTGGATTGGAGTCCATGCTTCCTTGGGGTTTATAATGTGCTGCAAGGAAATAAACATTTGCAAATGAATATCAGATGTCAGGTGATGCAAGTTTCTCTGCTTTCATTTAACCTTGGAGATTAAAACCAGCTGATGGGCTGCTGTGTGGCTGTGGGAGGGAGGGGCCTGTCCCCGTGGGGGAAAGGAAGACGAAGACACAGTTTCTCTACAGCCTTTCTTTTGGCCTGCTCAGTGTCTCTTCTAATAGAACAACTAAGCTGACCAGCTACCTACTGGCAAGGTGACAAGAGCTTTTTCGGCTCTCAATACTCCATGGAATTTCCCAGGTCTCAACTGAATTGATGTCCTTGCAACTTGTTATCCTGTGCAGAAAATGAACCCCATGATGAGCTAGAGTGTTTCCAGGCTTGTCCTCTTTGTTTCTCAGGTGTGGTTGATCATAGCGGAATGTCAAGGGCAAATGTAAGGTCAACTGAGGCCATGCCTCCCAGTGTGCTCACGCAGTTTTAGAAGGAACCTTTTAGATCATTGCACCAACTCCGACTTGCTGAAGATGGTCACAAGGATGGGTGAGGAGTAACATCTCAAAACTGTAGTTGTAATCTTGTGGTAGGAACTGTAACACAGATTGGACATTTGAAATGATACTACGAAGCAAGAAGCTCATTGTCTAATACAGGAAAAGGAAGAAGAGAGAATTGGCTCAGCTGAGCCTGGGGATAATGACATGAACGTGACCTCACATCTAACCCATTTTCCTATGCTCAGCAATGAGATCTTTAAACCAAATAACTCAAAATTTGTGCAAAACTACACATTTCCATCCACATTAAATCTAGAAGCATGAAGGCTTTTGAACATGCTGTTTGAAGGTGTTTCTGATTCCTCGAATCCAGTCGGCCCCCTTTGCATTCTTCTCACGTCCTCATTCTCTCTGACGACCCACCATTGGCTGCCCCTTTATTGTACATTCTTCGTTTCCATTTTTCTGGTCATTCCTCTTCTTTCCCCAGTAGCTCTAAGTTCTGTTTTCTCCTTACTTTAACCCCCCGCCCCTGCAGCCTGGGGGAGCATGTGCTTCAAGGGATTGGAGATTGGTGAGCATTGTACCTTAGCTATCACAGAGGATCATTCAGTATTTCCACCAATAAATGTATGGCCATGAAACAGATAGAAGCTCGTACTGGTGATTCTACCGGAGTCTCATGCAAGCCAAACTGGAACCCAGAATTGGAGTTATAACTACTGAGTTATAAATTACTATAAATTGAAACATTGTCATCTTAATCCAGCTTAGAGCAGAATGATTTCTGTCTCTTAAAAACAAAGGAAGTGCTACCTATCAAAGTGGTATAATAAGCACATATACCTTAACCTTAACCCTAACCCTAACCTCTGTGTTCGTCAGAGTCCTCAGAGAAGTGTTTCTCAACCTTCCTATTGCTGCAACCTTATAATACAACGTGGTGACCCCCAACCATTAAATTATTTTATTGCAACTTCATAACTATAAGTTTGTTACTGTTCTGAATCATAATGTAAATGTCTGATATGCAGAGTATCTAATGTTTGACTCTCAAAGGGGTCATGACCCACAGGTTGAGAACCAATGCTCTAGAGAAACAGAACTCATAGAGTGAACATGTATCCCAAGGGAGACTTATTAGATAGGCTCACATATTATGAGCTAGCAGTCCAACAGTAGCTGTCTGTGCACAGAGAGGCTAAGAGCCCCGCAGCCGCTTAGTCCATGAGGCTGGAGGCTGGAGAGGCTGGAGAGGCTGGAGAGGCTGGAGAGGCTGGAGAGGCTGGATTCCAGCATCAGTGAAGCATGGCAGTGGAAGCTTTCTCTAAAAGTACTTATTGAAGATATTCAGACCCTATTGTATCACTCTTGCATTGGTTAAAAAACTGATTAGATTTACTGAGGAGGTTAAAGTTTTATTTTATTTTACTCTATGTGTGTGTTTATATATGGGTGCTTGAATATATGTGTGGGCACCACATATGCATGCAGGTGCCCATGAAAGCCAGAGGAGGGCATTGGATCCCATGTAAGTGGGGTTATAGACAGTGAGCTGACCAGTGTAGGTGCTCAGAACCAAACTGAGGTTTTCTATGACAACAGCAAGCACTCTTAACCTCTGAGCCATCTCTCCAGTCTCCAAAGAAGTTAATACCATGGGACTGGGGATATAGGTTTTGGCAGAGGGATTGCCTATCCTTCACAAGGCTCTGGGTTCAATCCTCAGCACTGAGAAGAGGAAGGAGGAGGATGGGGTGGGTGTGAGTGAGTGAGTGAGTGAGTGAGTAGATTCTGGGATTGAGGCGGATGTGAATGAGTGAGGTTCTAGAATTGAGAAGACCCCCAAAATGACCAGAGAACTCCTAAGAAAGAAAAGAGGTCTCTGAATTACATACAATTGGGTAAAGATTTGTCAAAATTCAGCTTGTGCATTTTTTTTATACATTATCACATATTAAGTAATAGAATAGACACAGAAGAAGGCCCTCAAGCACTAAGACTCAAAATGTGCAGTGTGGCATGACTAAAATCACCTGGCATTTGGGATAAAGAGAGACAGCGTTTTCACGGTTGGTCTAACTACCAGGTAGGACAGTAAGTCCCACCCTAGAGTGTCTTCAGGACCTCTGGAGTTACAGACAACATGGGACATTAATAGAGTCCTTCAAAAAATGTGGACCTTTCCACTTAGTCACTTCTATTATTAAAAAAAAAGTGTCATCAAGCATACTTAGAACCATTATGAGAGATCCCTACCTAGCTTTAGAGGGAACCACAGTTCACAGAGGTCAATAAATGATTAAGTGCTTTTTCTCTAAGATACAACCGAGGCATAGGGCTTTTATTTTGTCACAGCTGTGGAACTCCCAAGTCTGAAGGTTTGATTCGGAGCTGAACAACAGGGGTGATCCTGTTCCTCTTTGTTTCGGGGGCGGCAGAATGGCCATCCCCCAGGCAGTGGTGACAAGCACAAGATCCTGGGACCCTCAGCAGATCTGCCAGGCTGGCATCTAGGGGCTTTTGAGTCAGCTGTGTAAATTTGAGCAAGACTCCAGAGGGTCTGTTGAGCCACACTGAGAGCCACTGTCCAAGAAGCATTCTGTGTTTTCAACAGCTGCGCAGTACCACAGCAGCAAGCATCCTCATCATGAGACGGCTGTCATCGGGGCTTCCAGAGTTCATTGACATTTCTCCACTTTCGAGAAAAATAAAAATAAAAGAGAGATTCGGTCCTTTATAAAGCATAAGAAGGTCTCACTCTGGACTGGCCTTAGTTTGCTGCTTGCTGATTGGGTACTGGCCTGTGGTCCTTACTCAACAGCTCTATACACTAGTGCTGGGAGGTGAGTCTCAGCATAATGGCTGCTGTGGGCTGAGCTGCCCTGCCTTCCACTGCCTGAGATGAGGGTGTCTGTCTGTCCTTACTTCCAGCCTCATGTCCACAGAGCAAGCTGTTGTCCTGGGAATGTTCTCCTTTTGCCCCTTAGAGGTAGGGCAAAAGTAGAGACTAACAGTAATGTCCCCACTGGGTATTTCTGAAATTATGACTCCTGGTCTCTTAAGGCGAGTGTCTCTGAGTTATTTGCCAAAATACAGATCTCCTGGTCTCCCCTCAAAAAAAAGGGGGGGGGGATGGGCACAAAATCGGAACTTCCCAGACTGGGCCATTACACTCTTCATGTTGATAAACATCTTCTATATGTCTTATAAAGAGATATTTGATCTCCAGTGATCCATACCCCTGGCTTGACTTCTCATTCAGGTTTTTTGTGGTTGTTTTGTTTTATTTGGTTTTGTTTTGTTTCTGGGTTTTCTGTTTGTTTGTTTTGTACATTATCTACCTTTATTCATCAGAACTGGAGCTATAGAAAGAATAGAAACTTGGAAACAAATTGAGACAAATATGGCTTCAAGTCTCAAATGTAGAGGGATCAAAGGCTACGACTTTTGGAAAGTGTTTGAATTTACTTGAAACTCAATTTTCTCACCTGTAAATCCAATGAGTAAAAACCCAGACTGTAGGGGCCTTGGGGAGGGTAAATGAGAAACTGAGTGAACCATCAGACACGTAGAGAGCTGTTAGAGATTCGTTCCACGGGCTGGAGAAGTAAGGGTTCCACAGGTAAGGGCACTGGCTGCTCTTCCGGAGGACTGGGTTCAATTCCCAGCACCCACATGACAACTCACAACTGTCTGTGACTCTAGTTTGTCGGGCAGGGGATCTAGTGCCCTCTTTGGCATCTGTGCACACAAGGCATACATGTGGTGTACAGACATACATATGGGCAAAACACCCATACTAAATGAATTTTTAAAAATTTAAACAAGAGATTCTTTTCCAAACATTTCTTTCCAAAAGGAGAATGGAAGGAAGAAAGAAATGAAAATGGAAAGGAGGGGGAGAGAGGGAGAGAAAAGAGGAGAGAGGACAAAGGGAGGGAGGGAGAGAGGAAGGGAGGGACGGAGGGAGGGAGGGACGGAGGGAGGGAAGCAGCTTTGGTGCCCAGCAATCGCAGCTTTTGTGTGAGCCTGGAGCTCTTATGTGGAACACCAGGAAAGCCAGAGGACCAGGAACCAAATTCCACTGCTTCCAGACATCAGGCACAGAGGTAATCGCAACTCTAGGTACATTCCCACTGTTCCTGGGGAAACTGAGGTCCCCTTTGGGCTCTTAGTGCCCTTAATAAATTATGGAGTCTTCAAATGTTCTCAGGAGGGAGCTTGAAAATAATTCCATTAGGATTTGAGAGAAAAACAACAGGGAGGATCTTGGCAGCTGCCCGGCGGAGGGTGACAGAGACAGGAAAAGGGGGCGGGCTTTTTGCAGTGGGGGTCAGCAAACAGAAAATGGAGGAGTGAGCCTGCAGAGAAGGAGATGCCGCAGACTGTCGGGGAAAATAGGCTTAGAACCTGAACATGGTCCAGCAGAACTGCAGGGGGGTAGAGACGAGGGAGGAAAGATCCCAGCAAGCCTGGGGCCGTGTAGCCCCTGACCCTTTCTGTAGGACATTTATAGAACACCCACCTCTCCAAGTTTGCATATGGTGGGCTTTCCCCACGCATGCTCTGTTGGTTAGAAGTCAGGGTAGGGAAGGCTTTGCAGTGTTCATCTATGAGCTGAACTGAGCATGCTCCGTTTGTTGTAGGAAGTCTAGGTGGCTAAGGGCTCAGTTTCCCCTTGCTAACTGGTGCCGTTCACATATTAGTCTTTATGTTTGGGTCTTCAGTGCCCATTCATTCTCCTGTTAGACCAACACATAACCTGTACAGATAGAAAAGCTGCAGATGTGATAGATTCTGCCGTAGAGCTTGGGGAGTAAGCCCAAGGGGTCTCAACAGACAGGACCCTCAAGTAGAAGCACAGGGCTGCCTCAGGGTTTTTAATGCTTGAAGGGATGACTCAGTGTTGTGTGTCCTCCAGCCAGTAAGCCATGGCCCAATTATCAAGCCGTGAGACTGACAAAAGCGACCAAAAAAACCTGTCTGCCCTCTGTGGCGACACAAGTCCTGGTTCAGCTTTTAATGGCTTTCGTTGTTCTATGGGGATGATGACGGTGTTCTTTGTTTTGAATGTCAGCTTTGATTCCAGTCTCAGATAGGGCCCCAGGACAAACCATTAAACCCGACTCCATGTGTGTCGCAAGAAGGAGGCTTGGTATTCTGTGGCCTGGGAGCGCTGAAGATCTGAAGATCAAATCAGATGCCCAGGTCGCTGGTGACGAGCATGCCCTACACTTGGAAGAGCTGGCCTGAGAAAGCTCACAGCCCTTCTTTGGAAGGTCCCAATTCCAGGAAGCAAAATACGCTGATCACTGTGCATGCACACTTCTGCCAAGACACCCTTTACAGTCCACAGAGTCTAGGAACCCAGGAAGGGCCCACTCAGTGGAAACCAGCATGCCAGAACGTTTTCGGTTTGTCAGAGATGTATGGAAAAGAAATAGTCCCAGGATAATATTGCTACGAAATTAGCTGTATCTTTCCCTGTTGTTCAGTATTGAAACACGGGGGCTAAGAGTCTCTTTTCCCTCTGTAAAAGTCAAATAGTGGTAATATGCACTGAGGTATCCAGTTCTGCAGAGGCAAAGTTGCCTGGCCCTTTGAAAGCATACATACAAAGTGATGATATTTCATACATGGGTGTGGCCTCCATTATGTCAGGGTGTGTGCATAATTACCCTAAAGGTAACAATTTCCATGGAATAAATGCCCTAATAGCAATAAAAGAAGACGCCCCAGTAATATAATTTTTTTATTGGCTCTTTCCTGCCCATGTTGTCTTGATAAAAATCTATCTAGTGAAGCTTAGAGCGCAACTCCTGGAGAGACTTTTCCTTGTAGGATTTGGCCCTATGGTCTTATCTATGAGCCTAGGAGACCCACCACCACCACCACCAAAAGCTGGTCTCATCAAATTGAGTCCAGCGTGAGAACTTCGGGCTTCTAGAACTTTCTCTTCTTTGTCAGAAATGGGAAATTCTGACTTCTATGACTTATTCTTTTGGGAGAAATCGTTGCTAGGTCCTTTCTAAGTAGGTAGGAAAGTGCTCTACAGCGACTTAGCGGCTTTCTGCAGCCCCTGAATCCTGCCTGGAGTGACAGCATGCAAGGGCGGTGAAGAGGAAGGGCTGAGTATGAGGTAAAGAATGGGTCCTTGCCATGGTGTCATGCACCATCACAGCAAACAGATGATTTATGTTTTCCAGAAATGGCTCTTTGGAAAGATGTGTGTGTCAGTCCTGGGCCCTGCATTAGAAACTATCTCTGAGGAGCTGGTGTGTGACTTAGGAGCTATGGCCTTTGAGTATAAACTCCCGTGTATGTAAAGTTGGGTGTGGTGCTGCATGCTTATAACCCCAGCACTTGGGAAGCTGAAACAGGTGGTCAGCAAGTTCGAGACAAGGATGGGCTGGAGAGCAAGACCGTGGTTTTCGTTTGTTCGGGGTTTTTGTTTTCAGAAGTGGGGTAGAAGGACGGAAAAAGTTGAGAAAAATAGAGCAAAATCCTTTCTGGATTTCCAAGACCAGATGGCAGGAGATGCATGAGGCCCAGTCTGGG
This sequence comes from Peromyscus maniculatus bairdii, assembly GCF_049852395.1. Taxonomy (NCBI): domain Eukaryota; kingdom Metazoa; phylum Chordata; class Mammalia; order Rodentia; family Cricetidae; genus Peromyscus; species Peromyscus maniculatus. The sequence continues at coordinate 68,669,357 of NC_134856.1, read as the reverse complement.
CCAAAAAGGGTGACTTCGAAATGGCCAGTAGATCTCAGCTGGAGGGTCACCTCCTCAGCCATGCCTCTAAGTGCTCAACGAATCCTAATGAAATACGTGTTAGTCACCTCTCTCCACCCCATTTTTCTCTGATCACAGTAAATCAGAGCCTATAATTATTTCCTTTGTCATCTTCGCTGTTTTCTGATGCGAGCAAGCTGCGTATATAAAGGAAGTGCAGTCACCGGCCTTGCTCATGACTTTAGCCCCAGTGCCAAACAGAATCCCTGCAACGTGCCTGAGGAGGCGGTCAGTTCATATTTGTGCAATTAATGACGTGGAGAAGGCTCTTGGGGGCAGACATCAAAAGAATGCCTGCATAAGATTGTGTGTAACTCTTGAAAGAACGGAAGCGGGAACTGATTCGACAGGCTCACCGACAAAGGTTCAAATTTAAGTATCACACATTTATTCCAATTGGACTGTTTATGACCCAGGAGCAGAGAGGAGGCAGAAATTCTCTTATTGTGTCTTGGGGGTGGGGGGCGTGGGGGGAGTGGCGGTTACATAAAGCCGTGGAGAAACGAAAAGACTATACTTACTTCCTGAAGTGTTGGTAGGGAATCATGCTAAATCCCGTGAGTGGGACTGTTTGCAGTGTGGCACCTTCTCTCTGCCCAAAGGCCCCTTCCAAACAAGGACCGAGGATGCTGTCAGTGTTGGGGTGTGAGATCTAAGCTCTGATGTCAAGGAAGGAGGAGAGTCATAGGAGTCTAAGAGTGGGAAGAGATTATGAGAGTTATAGGGAGATAAGGCACAATTTATCCTTCTTCACCCCAAGTGAAGGCTGCTCAGCAGGCTGCATGCGTGCAGGCACTTAGCATGGGCATGTAGGCACAGGCACACATGCAGACGGGCTCGTAACCTGCATGGAGGGCAGGCATACAGGGCTACAGGCAGACACATACAGGCAGGCTGGATGCTTGCAGGCACTTAGCATGTGCACGCAGGCACAGGCACATATGCAGATGGGCTCAGAACCTGCATGGAGGGTAGGCACACAGGGCTACAGGCAAACACATACAGGCAGGTTGGCGAATGTGAAGGCAAAGGCTCTCAAGTCTCACTTCAAGGCTATGCTCATACAGAATCACACAAAACTGGCGCTGTGCCAGAAACAGTGTATAACATTGTATCACTGCCTACTTTGGGGTTCCCCAGACATCCTATGTTGGCATTTTGTTCAGACTCATAGAACTCCAGGTGTCCAACCATCTTGGCCCATGCCAGATTTCTATTCTACTGGACCCTACAATCCTTTGTTCCCTACCCAGGGGTTAGGGCCAAGGGAACTGGCATGTACCATCCTAGGGTGCAGATGAGCTAAGGCCAAGCAGTTTCAACTGGGGACCTTCGAAAGGTGGCCTAAGGAAAGGTCATTCTCTGGGGGTCATAGCATGAGTTAGGCACAGCAGAGTGCAGAGAAGCTTCCTGACACCATTGAGCAGTAGCCCTGTCTCCATTTCCCAAGAGAAGGAAGTGAAGCTTGGTGCCACTGCTTAAGGATCTCATAATGTCTCATGAAGACTCTTTGATTCCAGAACTTGCTTTTGGGATCGGGATACAGGAATGGCTAGTAAGCCTCATTCCTGGGTATTGGGGGGTTTGATATCTTAGTGACCTTTCCTGGTGCTGTGATAAAACACCCTGACAAAACACCTTAAAGGAGAAAGGGTTTATTTGGGCTCACAGTTCAAGAGTACAATCCGTCATGGCATAGAAGTCTGGCTGCCAGGAGCTTGAGTCAGCGGGTCAAGTTGTATACACAGCCAGGAAGAGAGAACAGTGAATTCTAGTGCTCGGCTACTCAGCTGCTTTTGACTCAGTCCAAGACTGAAACTAAAGCACTAGTGCTGTCCACTTTCAGGGCAAGTCTTCTCATCTAACCTGATCAAAAACTCCCTCAGGCTTGTCCAGAGACAGACCTAATCCAAATAGTCAGGCTTATTAGCCTGCACCTGGAGGCTTTTTCCCCTTAGGTAATCCCAGATCCTGCCAGGGTGAGAAGCAACATGGAGCCTCTTGGAGGCATGTCTGCAGGATGTCATCCTATGGAGAAGCAAGGCAGACTGTATCTCTTGGGACATTCCCTTTGATTTAAGGTGCGTTAATTTTTCAATTCTACTAGCTTGTATTCTAACTCCTATCCTGCCCCCAGCTCTACCACCTCAGAAGCTAGTTTGAATTTGCTCAGTCGAGAGGGGCAGACTTAGGGAGAATCCTTGAATCCCTTTATTTTCTAAGATGTAAAAGGGACACAGCCTTTCCTAATCCCTGGTATTCTGAGGAAGCTCACCTTAATACTAAGAGCAGATAAATGTGGTGGACAAGCCTGTAATCCCATGACTCCAGACGCTGAGGCAAGAGGATCTTGAATTCAAGGGCAGCCTGGACTATGGAATCATATCCTGTTCCAGAAACACACACACACACACACACACACACACACACACACACACACACACACACACACACACACACACACCAAAACAGGAGCTTGATGCTTTGAAAAGATCACGACTCACCCAATGGAAGATTATTTTTTCTTCCTCGGTTAATTGGAGAAAGGAATAATTAAGTTCCCATGCCCGGTTCTTGCAGGTGGTCAAAGGTTACCTTCTAGAGTTTTAAATCTGCAAACAGCCACGGACTCTCCTGCTGCCTTCCCCTAGCTCTCCCAGGTCATCTATTGTGCCCACATCACTCTCAGCACTGGAGCTGAACACCCCCTTCTCTCAGCCTTTTCCAACTAATTGGGTTTGAGGGAAGAAACCAGAAGTTTGGAAAGGCTTATTGTCCAAGACTTGTTCTCCTTTTGCAAGTATGGCATCCCCCTCCTCTCTTAAAACAAAAACAAACAAAACCCAACCAAAGGAAACCCCTTCAGACGGAGTCAGTCCCGGCCATAAGCACCCAAAGCTGGCACTGCCTCTCCTAATGGTGTGCACTTCATTCTCAGAGTCTCCAAACACCTTAAGCACTTAACTGGAGCCCGTGGTCACTGCGGTGGGAGCCTGTGGTTTCCAGGCAGAGTAAGTGCACCCGACTCTTAGTGCCCAGTCTGCCAGGTGATAAGGCTGTCTGGAGTCTCCACTCCCCTAAGTGCTGGCTGTCAGGCGGGAGCTGGGCACCTCCTGCAGAACAAAGAGCTGTTTTTAAATGACGGCTCCATGTGAAGAGGTTTCCGAGAGCACTAATGCTAGGAGTGTTTAAACACAGTAATGGGCTATCTTTCAAATGCCTTTTTAGTTGGCAACTTAATCATCTCCCTCTTGTTCAAATATTATTTACACCACAGCACATCTGATACCTTCCCAAAGTTAAACAAGTCACTCAGAAAGTGGGATGGAGTTGTGACAAGTTGAATAGACACTCTAAAAGGTCCCACTCATTTCTTCATGTCTGGCATGGTGTCCCATTCCCATATCTTTTGTCTTTCCTACTTAGGAGACATTTTACCTGTAGATAAACAGGGGGTGGGGATGGGGAAAGACGTACAATTGCATTTAGCAGGCAAGGCCCTGACTATATAAGCAGCATTTTGTACATACAACATATTTCTTTTCTTTTCTTTTTTTTTCTTTTTTTTTTTTTTTTTGGGTTTTTCGAGACAGGGTTTCTCTGTGTAGCTTTGTGCCTTTCCTGGAGCTCACTTGGTAGCCCAGGCTGGCCTCGAACTCACAGAGATCCGCCTGGCTCTGCCTCCCGAGTGCTGGGATTAAAGGCATGCACCACCAATGCCCAGCCATATTTCTTTTTCTTTTCTAGCTGAGGCCCTGGAAGTAAGAGCTGGAGGAGATTAATATAGTGTGAACATTCTATTCAAGCAAGACACACAGATGAAAAGTTAAACTATGGAGCAGAGAAGAACTCAGCAAGATCTTTGCTCCCAAGGTCTCCAAGATATTCAGGGAGGGCTGTGGCCATCTGTGTGACACCAAAGTCACCCCAACCATCCAAGAAATAGTTTCTCTTTCTTTCTCTAGCTATAGATTTCCTAGCATGTAGAATGAGCTCAGACGTCCCCATCTCCCTGGTGTTTTGAAAATCTTCTTGGCTGTGGAAATAAATGGGCATGAGGTAACAGAGGGAGGAAAGTGGGATCTGTGGAGAAAGCTATGTGAGCTGCTTCCAGCCTGGGCTTTCCTAAAGCTTGGCCTCAGATCGTCAACAGGTCACAGGGACCTTTGTTCTCTTATCTGTCACATGAAGGTAATAGAATCATATGAATGTCCTCTATGAAGGTATTTGACAGCATACTGAAGCAGCGTTGCAGTGTGGGTCATCCCTCTGTGGCAGGAGCCCCAGCACTCCATCCCAGCAGTCTGTTAGTGGCATCAGCTCCAGAGAGGAACAGCTACCAGACATGACTAGGTTGGTACATTGCCTTAGGGGTGGACCATAGTGGGCATTGCTAAAGTTAGTCATTCTGCCCTTCAGGGTTGGGGTGCTGCAAACCTGGTCTCTCACTTGTGCTCCAAAGCATGACCCTCCAGCCAAAAAACAAACACCACCCCCCAAAAAACCCAGGCAAATCTAGTATTTTGATGTACTACAAAGGTCCAGGTGGTTACTATCATGAGTCCTTCTTTCTCCACTAAGGCCAGTCATAGATTGCATATGACTCCAGCTGTCCCCAAGGCTCTGGCTTCCCCCAAGTCCTGGCAAAGTAAAGGGACACTGTCACCATCCACGGTCCAGGATCAGAGTCTAGGCTTCCTCCCCTTCTCCATGTAGTCTATGTGTGCACAGGAGCCATTGTAGTGAGGGCAAGAAGTCCTTACAGACCAATTTCATCCTGGGGAAGTATTAGCACTGAATTGGCATGGGGAAGAAAAGGCAGTGTTCCGTTAGGAAAGAGGGCAATTTTCTAGTCCTTGGCACCTGCAAGGGGCCTCCAGCTCTGGCTGGAAGCTTTGAAACTTCTTCACAGCTGCTGGCATGAGAATTTCCCTGGCCTGTGTGGATGCCATTTGATCCCAGAGCTGGGGGTGGGGAGCAACCTCGAACGGAGCTTCAAAAGCCCTTCAGGTGCCGCATCTGGTTTCTGGCTGATGAGTCTGGTGCACGCAAACCATGGACATCGTCCTTCAGGTCCAGGAGCTGCTCCTGAGATCTCAGGATAACAGGTGGTCGGCCTCCGCTTTGGGCCCCTTCCACGCCGCCTAGGTACAGTAACTGTTCTGTTGGAGGTAGCCTAAGGACTGCTGGCTGGCTCTGGCTGGGCCTGCTTATCTCCACCTGGGCTCCACACCAGCGCCCACTTCGAGAGGCAATAAGCCAGGCTGGACTCTCTGTGCCGTGTCTCCCAAAGTTCAGCTAAAGTTGTTCAGGTAATAAGTTCCTTGGTCTCCTCTGCTTGGGGCTCCCTGCCTCTTGCCAGAAAATAGCCCTTGAGACCCCTGTTTCAGTCCCTCCCAGTCACAGCTTGACCGACCCAAGCCAGCTCCGGCCAGCTGTGGTGCAGGCTGGCCCAGGGTTCTGAGCATGCATAGGAACCACATACCAGACGATTATGGCAGGGACCAAGGTCACCCTTTAAAGTCGGGTGATGTTTCTAAGTGGCTGCCCAGACTGTGGAAGCACGTTTCTATGTAAAACACTAATGAGGGAGAGAGGGGGCATGTGGGGGGGGGATAATTTTCAGCATTAGGATTCAATGAGCATGGCTGAAATTCCCAGCCCTATTGATTCATAGCTCTGATGATGCTTCTTGGCCCTGAAAGCTGTTTTGCCCTCATTTGGGCAAACAACTCTAAGTCAAAGTCGGATAAGCGTCACTTTCCGTTCACTCCATTTCCTTGGTCTCGGCATATGCAGCAGGGAGGCACAATGTCCCTTTTATAATTTTCTCCAGCAGCCCGGGGCTGCCAGCGAGAAAAATTATAGCCTCCGCCGTCACTAAATCCAAAAGCCCGATCCAATGACCTTTGCTTGGAGACAAAATTTCTCACTGCTGCACCAAAAACAATCCAGCAAAGGGCTTTGATACTGAAAAGTATTAAAGGAAAACAACACACAAAACAAACAAACAGCCAGCCCAACCCAGCCTAGGTTCAAGAGAGCCTCGTTTCATGTGGTTCCCTTCGTGCCTGCACGCTGGGACAGGTTCAGAATGTCTCCGGCTGGAGAACACTGCCATTGGATGTTTGAAGAGAGTAAAGCTGACCGCCCAGCACAGAACTGTATTCAGAATCCACATGGGGACCCGCCCCCCACCCCACCCCTGCCTGGAAGCCTGCCCACCATTTCAGCCACAGAGGCTCGCAATACCCATCTCTTTGAGCTCATCCTTCAAAGCAGTAGGAGAGGAAGGGCTAAGATAGGGGGCAATGGCGTGGGTCTGGGGACGGGCACTGTGGTGCATGTACATGTCTATTGGTTCTACATTTAGTGGTCTTGAATGTCTCTCAACTTTTGCTCTGGGCCCTTCCTCCTTAAATGACCATTCCCTGAAGGGACACAGACCAGACTGATCAAGAGTTGTCAAGGCCTGAGGAGAGAAATGGGGGGAAGGAAAAACAAAACAAAACAAAAAACAAACCTGAGGATTCCATCAAGGTTGAGAAAGTGTGGACCTTCTGGCTGTTCTCTGACAAGTGTATATGGTGGGTCCACTATAGCTCTTGGCAAAAGTTACTTGTTTTAGCTTCACACTAGCAAAGTATGGCGTCACCAGAATATCCTGTTGTCATTCTGAAGTATCTCGGTTGCCTTAGTGAAACATACATTGTCAAATGCCCATGAAGGGCAGCATGGCAGCTGTGGTGTCACCACTACTAGACATGCCTTCTTTCCCAAGTGTGACCTTTCTGGAATCCTTAGATAGCTAAGGAGCCTTCAGATGGGGAGCATCCTACCTGCTCAGGCAGAGCCATGCATGAGTCCATGAGATGGGAGGCTTTGTGGTCAGGGCTCTCCACTTGAATCTACAGGTTCTTTAGACCTGGCAATATGCCAGGAATTACCAGTCCTGGCAGTCCCTATGAAGTACCAGATCCCACAGTCACATCAGATGATTGCACTCAGGCCCACAGTGCAGGGTTAGAGCCAAGAATTGTCACAAAAAGTCTATTCTGAAAGCACAGAGGTCATTGACAATGAATGGTCTTGGTGTTCCCATGTCCTAGGAGACTCTAAACTTATATCAGGGAAATCCAAACTCTAACCTAAAAGAGACAAGGAGTTCAAGGGGGAGAAAGAGCAGGATGCTAGCAAATATCCCTCAACATGGAGAAAAAGAACTTCTCAAACAAAAGCCAGCGATGGAGCCCTCGGAACTGGTCAACTGGGATTTGATCCTTGCCATTAGCCATGAAGGACCACTGTGCCCATTGGTACCAAGGTAACAGGTATTGTCAGATGTGCGTTTATTTCTATCCCCAACATGGCCTACACATCGGTGTCACCTATGGGGTCAGTAGATCGGTAGGAAGGAGCTGGCTTAGAGTCACCTCAGGAGAAACCTGCTTTAGAGAGACTTTTGTGGAGACTTGGGAGAGGAGCAGAAAGCTGGTGGCCAGGTGCAGATCTAAGGGACAGGAGTCCCAATGGGAGGTTCACAACCAGAGATACTAGTGTGAAGCCTGAGTGCTGCCCATTCCATGCAGAGGACAAAACATAAAAGCTTGCTCCAAACCTGATCTTCTCGCGGCCCCTGGAAAAGAGCAGAAACAGCGCCTGGTGAGTAACGAGGAGGGAGGAAAGTCAACCGTTGGGGTGACAGAAAGCCAGGCATACCTCTTGCCTCACCGTCACCCTCAGAAGAGAAATACTCCAGCCTCAAATTCAGAGTGCAGATTACTGCATGCATTTCTTTTAATCACTCAGACAAGACTGAATGAAAGGCCTCGGAAGAGCTATACGATCTGCTTGAGATTTCTCCTCAGGACAGTTAACAACTAATCCTGATGACTTTAACTGAGAAAGATGGGAAGAACACACTCACTCATGTACTGCATCCTGCTCGGTAAAGGGTTACGTTATGAGAGGAGGCTCTCATCAGTCCTCATGGAGGCCATTGAGAGAGGAGAAAAAGGGATGTCGCTCTATCTGCTTGGGCTGCTCTAACGAAGCAGTGATGATGGGGGGATGGGCCTGCTCTCAGCATCCGAACGCCTCATAGTTTGGGGGTCTGGGATTGTTTCCCCCTGAAGCCTGTAGATAAGATAGCTAGCTCTTTCTTCGTCCAGCCTCTTCACTTGATCTTTCTTCCGTGTCCAGAGTTCCTCCTCTCACGAAGGCAGACGGCAGTCATACTGGATTGTGACTGTTCTAGAAACAGCTCTATAAGCATGCCTGTGGCTCCAGGAGCTGAATTCGATCTTGGAGGTCAGTCACAAACATGGCAGTATTAAGAGTTAGGCCTTAAGGAGACGGTTAACTTAGCAGGGCTTCCAATCCTTACAAAAGCACTCGAGGGACCTGATTTTCCGCTTCTGTCTCTTCTTCCTTGTGGGGACACAGGGTTTATCTCTGTCCCTCTGCCTTCCCTCATGTGGGGACATACACCACCTTGACAGCTGGGGACAGCGGGGTGCTGAGTCATAAACTCTCTGAACTTGGCTTTGGATCTCCTACTCTCCAGACCAATGAGAAGTAAGTTAATGTCACGATAAATTACCTAGTCTCAGATACTTTATTAGAACACCACAAAGGGACTAAGACAATCTCCAAGTGTACTCACATCATGAAGTAGTGGATATCAAGGCTTCCACATATGATTTGGGGAGGTGGCCAATGAAATTTTAGAAGGTAAAAGATTTGTACATAACTTCCTAATTGTGTGTGTGTGTGAATAATTATGTATGTGTGTGAAGTGTGTGTGTATGAATATTTATGTGTGTGTATGAATATTTGAGTGTGTGTGTGTGTGTGTGTGTGTGTGTGTGTGTGTGTGTGTGTGTGTGTGCATTCTTTTGGAAGTCCACGGTCTAGCATCTGCAGCATCCACTATGTTCCTAAACTCTTCTATGAATGGCTCCTTTATCTTCTGCTATTTCTGAAACCTAGGTATACCCTAAGACACAGCTTCCTTTTCAGACCTCTCATGTGATTGCCTGCTGCATGTAAGGCTGGTCTTGGGGACAGGATAGCCATCCCTTTGGTGTCTCATTATTGCTAGTTTATTCCCACTCCTGTGTCCATAAAGCCTCCCCTCTGAGTCTACTCCACCATATACACCCCTTTCCGTCCCTAGATCTCTATTCACCTGGCAACACCACACTCGCCTCTCTCTTTAAAGACTTTAGGTATTAATTCACTATTATTTCCATGGCTACTTTCATGAAAATTGTTGATGATCTTAATAACCCTCTGCTGTGGTTTCGGTATGGAGTGTCCCCCATAGGCTTATGTGTCTGAACACTTGATCCCAAGCTGGTGGCATTGTTTGGCAAGGTCATGGGACCTTTGGGAGGTGAAGCCTTGCTGGAGAAAGTAGGTCACTGGGAGGAGATGTTGAGGCCCCTTCCTGTTCACGCTCTGCTTCCAGAGTGCAGATGGAGTGTGACACTCAGCTCCCCTTTCCTGTCACCGGGCTTTCCTGCTCTGACAAACTGTCTTCATCCATATCTTGTAAGCCAAAATAAACCATTCCTCCCTAAAGTTGTCTTTTCCAGGGTGTTTTGTCATAGCAAAAAAAAAAAAAAAAAAAGGTAAAACATCCTCAAGTTGTGGTTTATTCTTTTGAAGGTTAAAAACACGGCTCTCACAAAAACTCTGAGCAAACTCATATCAAAGATTATTAATCCAAGCAAGGTTTATGTGTTCCCCATAGGTTTCATGTTTATCTTGTTTGAGGGCTTGAATTCAATTCCCAGTACCCTCTTGCCAAAAAAAGAGTATTCACTCATCAGTGAATAAATCATTAAGATGATGAAGCTGATTTGCAGGATACAAAGGAACCGGCTGCTTATGTACAGTTTGAAGAAATTGCATAGGATTGCTCGGTTAGCTGTGATAGCAGCAGGAATAAGGCCGTGGCATTGTAATATTTAAGGTTACTTCTCTTCTGCACAGAATCTGCAGGTTAACACCTAACCTTATAGTGCCTGGATTCCACTCAAACAATAAATAGCAAAAGAATGATCAGATATACCTTCTTCTAGATTATTAAATGACTCATGAATGGCCCTTTAGGAGGTGCTCAGTATGACACTGAAGACTTGTCTTCCACATTTTAGCTCACATGTTTGAACACACCTCAGGGATGTCTTCCTCTACACTTAGCTCTTCCGGCCCCCTGCCACTCACCACGGTTCTGTCATTCTACATTGTTCTGGGCACCGTCACTTCTTCCTGATTTTCCTTACACTATGTCACAACCAGTCTCCATAACCATGCACTACTGAATTACAAGCCTCCCCCTTCTTAGCCACCATCTCCCACGTTCCCAGCTCAATCCCTCTAATGCCAACAACTTTTTAGCTCAGTGGGTACTGCAGTCCATGATCACACTGCCACCTGTCTCTTGTTATCTTCTTGCTTGCACATCCTTCCACATCCATTTAAAATCCATGAGCAACCACATAGTCTCTTCTACTTATATATTTAAATTTGCTTTAGCAATACCGGGGATTGAACCCAAGTACTCTACCACTGAACCCTATGCCAGTCTTTTTTTTTCCTACTCTTTTCTATTGAGGCAGGATCTAACGAAGTTGCCCAGGATGACCTTGAACTCCCTCTGAACTTGTAACCCTCTTGCCTGAGCTTCCTGAGTAGGAATAAGCTTACAAGCCTGAACTACCAGGCAGGAAGTCACTCCCTTTTAGAAACCACCAAGCCCCTTGTCCAGCTCTTACTTTGCCCCACTTTGCTTAAACCACGGGCAAGTGTCTTCTCCTACCTAGGTCTGCCTCTGTAGAGCTAATGGCTGTGGAAACCACCCATGTGTTATGATCACTAACTGTGAGTGCAGCCTGACTATGGCCTGGTTATCAAACCACCTGTCCTGTGTCTATTTAGCCTCAGATCATGTGTTATGGATTGAAATTTTGTATCCCCAAAATATACATGTTAGAGCTCTAAACCCCAACATGATATTTAGGAGTGGTGCTTTTGGGAGGGATTTGGGTTTATATGGGGTCATAGAGCAGGGTCCTTTTCATCAGCTATTTTATGAGGAAGAGACATGAGAATGACTCTGTGGTTATAAATAGAGCTATTTAAAAGTGGTTTGATACCATATCCATTCAGCAAAACTGTAGTGGACTGCCCTGCTCCCTAGGCCTGCAACCTCCCCAGCAATAAATGAGCAGATTTCTTGTCCCAGGAACGAATTCCTTCCTGTGGAGTGGGTCTCAAATCCAATCATAAAGTGGTTGGTTATCTCCAGATCAGTCATACCACTAATGCATCAGTGGGCACACTCTAAAAGGTTGCCGTTGTGGCTCACAGGATTCACAGCAGGTTAAGACTTCAGCCTTGGTTGGAGAATCTTCTGTTTGAAGTGGGTGATGGTTGGTGCAGAGACTCAGAACTGGCCAAAGTGCTGAGAATCAGTGACTGCTGAGTGCTCGGCCCTACACAGGATGTCTGTATCAGTCCCTCCAAGGCTCATGGAATGTTGTAGAAAAGGGGCCAGAAACAATGTAAAAGCCAGAGAAACAATGTAAAAGCTGTAAAGCAGTGCCTTCTGGACATGCCCTGGCTGTTGCTCTCATGAACTTGCAGCAGCGTTGGTTACCTTCCCCAAACCTGCAAAAGATGGAGTCATCAATAGTCCATCATGGATGGGGGTGGAGGATGTCAGGAGGCTCTCGCCCCTCACCCAGGAGCTATTGGCAGCTGATGGTTGCTGGTAGGAAGAATTGTTTCATTGGTGTACCAACACTGATAAGTTGCCTGCGCTCAAGGAAATGGCCCCTCATGCTAATGCAGATTTCAAACAAACAAAACAAAACAAATTAAAGTAGAAGAGATACTTACTGAGAGGAAGAAGGACTTCAATGGGAGTAGGAGGAGGGTAAGAGAGGGCCATAGCGTATGAAGATGTCCAGGATATATTATATACATGTATGAACTTGTCAAAGAATACAAAGTTTTTAATGTTTGAAAATAAGAGAAAAGGGGAAAAGAAACATTCCCTACTCTCCCACTTTGTTTTTATCCTCTAGAAATATGAGAAACAAATTAATTCATCAATGAGAGGTTGTGAGATATCTATCTATCTATATAGATATCAATATAGATATAAATATATACCTCCCAGAGGGGTCTGAAACTTGAACTCTCAGCAATTCTTCTGCCTCAGCCTCGTGAATGCTGGGATTATAAGTATGAGGCCCCTTACCTGGCTATAAATATCTATTATTTGAGTGTATTTTGCTGTAGTAACCAGAGCTAAGCTATCGAAGATCATTTCTATAAAGGGGGATATAGTAAATATTTTCTATCTATGAGGTCACGCAATCTATGTAATTAGTGCTCAACTCCTCAGAAACCTTGCAAAATACCTGTGACCTTATGAGTCTGGTTCACAACCCCTGTGCCTTGGGATAGCAAGTTATTTCTCTCTGAGACTCTCCAAATCCACCTCTCTAGCCCTCCCTTTTCTCCACTGAAGTTCTATCCCCTGGGATGTGGTGAGTCACAAAGACTTGCCCAAATTCACCTGATATCTGCTCACTTTCGAACTTGTCGATCGTCCCCAGTCCAGCTACTGCATTCTCAATGATAGAGCACTAGACCTTGGCTGACCTAGAGCCCTGTCCCAGCTGGTGTGTGGCTTTTCTTCCACATCAGCATCTCCCTGGCTGTTAGGTGTCACTATGTATGTACAGAGATTATGGTATTTCTCCCATCACAAACCAGGAAGAACTCCTGGTCTCACTCCCACTTTAGCGGGTGTCTCACTTTCCTCCCTCACTTAGTTGCAGAAATGCCAGAGGCACTCATTTTATCATTTCTGATGTCTGTCCTCCTGGCCTCCCATCAAACTACTGCTCTCACATTTCTCCTCTATCTCTGCACCAAAATGACTCCGCTCCTGGTCCTTGATGGCCTCCATTCTGCAATACTCACGGTCAGTTCTCAGTCCTCCATTCTCCTACTCTACCAGTATCACTGAGATGGTTGACGTATGTCCCGTCCATAAAATGTGTTTTCTTCTCCCCCCCCCCCCCCGCCCGCGGCTTTTTAACATGGTACTTTTGGTTTTCCTGACTTTCAGACTTCTCAATCTTCTTTGGTGAACATTCAAGCCTATGTCTACCTTATGGCCTTTATATGTGCAATGCTTCTTGGAATGTTCTTCCCAGGTAACAACATGGGTCACCCTCTGTTATCCAAATGCCACCTCATTAGTGAGGATTTCCGCATTCTTTCTGCCAATATCACAACCACTTCCCCTCATTCTTTCTATTTCCTTCCACAACTCAGCTTAATATTGAGCTTCATCTAATACAGTATCTATTTATGTATTTATGTTTTACTAGCTCAGTGTCCGACTCCAAGGTTTTACGATATTTAGCTCTTACCTGATTTGAGGGGTCAAATTAAGGAGAACTTTGTAAACACCTGTCAGGCTTGTTGCCCTGTTGTAACTGGAGTGTCTAGCGAAGGCATGTCAGTCAGCTGACTACCCTGTCCCTCCTTTCCTTCAGTGCTCAGATGAGCTCACAGCTGCAGTCTCCTCCCTTCTGTTTCTTAAAGATGTTAGAAAGAGCCAGACATGGTGGCCGACACCTTTAATATCAGCACTTGGGAGGCTGAGGCAGGTGGATCTCGGTGAGACCAGTCTGGGCTATGTAGTGTGTCCCAGACTAGATGTGACTACATAATGAGACCCTGTCTCTAAACAAACAAACAAACAACAAACAAACAAACAACAATCCCAAACAAAAACAAAAAATTCCAAAACCCTCCTGAAAAGTTAGAAGGAAACTTTATTTTCAAAATACTCTTTTGGGCAGTTGCAGACTTCTTTGATTGTGTTTTCTGATTCTCTCAGACTTAATTCTAATAAACATCCACACTTTGTATTGAGACAATCCAAAGCCCTAAGCTTAAACTCTTTAGAGTCTTTTCTTTTTCAACTCACATTCTAGACAAGAAATTGGCTTCCATATTATTCCATGCAATTCTAGAATCATCTGCTAATGGCTACAAAAACATTATTGTGTAGCATGAATCTTAAAAGGTCTTATTAATAAAAACAAACTTGGAGCCAGTTATTGGGGTGAATGCTGGAAGATCAGAGAAGCAGAACAAGCCACAGCCACCTCACCTGGCCAATTCCTCAGCTGATCCTGTTTCCTCAGATTGGAAGCCTCTGTGCCCTCATCTGAATGGATCTCAGCTGAACTGCTGCTCAAAGCCTAAAAGCTTAACCAGGCTCGAGTTCCTGGTTTTCATGCCTTATATACCTTTCTGCTTCCTGCCATCACTTCCTGGGATTAAAGGTGTGTGTCACCATGCCTGGCTGTTTCTAGTGTGGCTTTGAACTCACAGAGATCCAGATGGATCTCTGCCTCCCAAGTGATAGGATTAAAGATGTGTGTGCCACCATTTTCAGGCCTCTATGTCTATCTAGTGGCTGTTCTGTTCTCTGACCCCAGCTAAGTTTATTAGGATGCACAATATATCGGGGGACACAATGTATCACCACATTATTGAGTGCACAGAACTCAGTCCATCGACACAGAAACTCCATAAAGAAAATTTGATTTGGCTGTCTCTCCCTGTGTATGTAGTCTCTCAGCCTAGGAAGAGGTCTCTACCATCTGGGCTGTGCAGCTGAGCTCCTGGCTCAGTCCTGTACAGAAAGCATATTTTCCAGTCCACTTTTATTGGCAGAAGTATTAATATGACAATCTGCGTGGACTAATGGCTTCATTTTGAAAATAATCCTTAAAGGTAAAAAGCAGTAATCCAGGTATGACTCAGGCAAGATCCCGTGTTCTTTCCACTTAACCATCCAGTCCTTCGGTTGTGACAGGGAAGCAGTAAATGTTTGTGTGTTAATGAGAACGGGAGCATGGGAAACACAGAGGGCACCAACAGGCGTGACTACAGGCAGGGGGAGGGAGCGCATCCTGATGAAAGCTGAGAGCTCACCTTGTGAGTATGACATCATTCCTCTGGGGACCACACCCTCCTCCCCACCCCAGGCTGCCAGTGACACTTTGTATTTGGGGATCCTCTCCTTTGCAATGGCTTCTCTTGGGCAGGACTCCCTTATGGGGTGAGAGTTGAGTCAACAACACAAGTGAGCAAACAGCCAGAGAAAAGGTCATCCTGTAAGGTCACGTGAAATTTTGTTTCCCAGAAACCCTTGGGGTTGGCTGCAATTTCGCATTTTTAAATGAGTGCACCAGCAGTGATTTTCCTGGGGGAGTGTATTAACAGATTCCCGATGAGTAGATTGTCCTTCAGTTGAGTCCTGTTAGAATGCATAGAAGAGCTGTTCGAACTTTAATGTGATAGTTTTTGTTTTATCTTGTTATATTTTATTTTGCTGTATTTTAATATTGCCTTTAGAAGCCTGTTCTTTGCTAATGAGAGACAGAAAGGGAGTGGATCTGGATGGGAAGGGAGGTGGGGATGAACTGGGAGAGGCGAGGCAGTAGAAACTGTAATCAGGATATGATAAATGAGAAAAGAATCTATTTTCAATAAAAGAAGAAAAAAGACAAAGAGAAAGAAAAGCTGTTTGGAGTCTCCAGCAACACTTTTGCAACCTGCTGTCAAGTACAATCTCAGCCATGCCCGAGAGTCACGTGTTCTTCCGGCAAGTTCTAAGGATTGTACTTATGGATCCCATAGGAGGCCGTGGGAAGCCAGGATGTGTAACGTGAGTGAAGGGCATTGATTCGGAAGGTTCTGGTTGCACGGTGTGCAGGGGCTGTGGGCTGAGACCTGGGGGTGTTACAGAAACCAAAGGAACTACGGAGGGACAAAAGCAGAAGCAGAGATACCAGCTAATCCTCCAGCCTATGCCCAGGAGGCTGCTCAGGTCACCACTACAATAAATGGTCTCTCACCAATCTTTATTGTTTGCTCACCATGAAAGTTTAAAGTCTTGGGATCCTTGTTGTTAAACTCTAAATATATATGAGGTCTGGGGAGGGGGAAATAGGCTCTCTACTCCTCAGATTAAAAAAAATGATCTAGCTATCATCTATCAATTTATATTTATTGGTTTGTTTATTTTGAAATAATTTCTTACTATATAGCCCAGGAGTCTTGTATTAAACTGTGTTCCAGGCTGGCCTTGAACTTGTGACTATCCAGCCTTAGCCTCTCCAGTGCTGACATTACTGAAGCACCACCATTACTGGATCCATCAGAGAAAAGGACAGAAGTGTTTTGCTATCAGCATTCTGCCCATAAAGAACAGATGGATCCCTGGGAAAATCAGAGCAGTTAGGAGCAGGAACACACACCAGCCAAACAACACTATATGCTACAGCACACGGTGGAACCTCAGTGAAAGGGTCACATCATTTAAGTTAGCAGCCCAAGTTGATGAGTTCTTGCTCATTAGCTTCTGAGTAATGGGCTACCAATAGCAAATCTATGTTAAGTACTTGACACACCAGTCATCTGTGGTAGCATGGCTAAAACAATTTCCAAACCGTGGCTGAAAGCATTACCATCTCACTTCATGTGGGCCAGGGGATCTCCTTCTAGATCTCACAGGGTGGAGGCATCACCTGACTAGCCTTTCATTTGAAGGTAGAGTGGAGATGGTGTCTCCACAGTCACTCATGGTTGATGGCGGGATTTGCGTCCTTCCATTGGCTAGTAGCCTTCCTCTGCTCTATGCTGTGTGAGCCTCTCCGACAAGGCCACTTGCTTCCTGACGGCCAACAGAGAGACTCTACTGTAAAGAGGGAAGTATTAGTCCTTTGTAATTTCACCATCAAAGGGGTGGCCCATTGGTGTTGCTGAGCCCTATAGGTTGGAAGCAAGTGACTGGCTCAAGAGGAGAGGCCTGTGAAGGGTGTAAGTACCAGAATGTAGGGACTTCAGTAGACTGTCTCAGAGGCAGCCTACCCACGCAAACCAGAACAATCATGTGCTGTAGAATACTATTTTAAGGAGTGTTATTTTTATTTATGTTGCATTTATGTAACTCTGTAGCTAGAGTTTTCCTGTCTTGCCCACAGTCAGGACAAATCTTTGTCACCCGCCAGTCCCACAGCCACTCAGACCCAACCAAGTAAACACAGAGACTTATTTTGCTTACAAACTGTATGGCCGTGGCAGGCTTCTTGCTAACTGTTCTTATAGCTTAAATTAATCCATTTCCATAAATCCACGTGGCTCGTGGCTTACCAGCATCTTTTCATGCTGCTTGTCAGGGTGGCGGCTGGCAGTGACCCCTTCTGCCTTCCTGTTCTTTTATTTCTCCTCCCTGTTAATCCCGCCTATACTTCCTGCCTAGCCACAGCCAATCAGGTTTTATTTATTGACCAATCAGAGCAACTTGACATACAGACCATCCCCCAGCACAGCCAAGTGCAGATCATCTCAGACACCTGCACTCAGGCCTGTGGTCCTAATCATCCTCTATGCGGACCTGCTGGGTAAAGCCACGAGGAACCCAAGAACGGGCTCCCACAGGACATACAGAACATCCCACAGCATAACTCTATGAAGCTGTGTTACTTTGCCTGTCTAGAACCCTGATGGCCTAATAAAGAACTGACTGGCCGATAGCAAGGCAGGAGAAAGGTTAGGCGGGGCTGGCAGGCAGAGAGAATATAGAGAAGGAAAAAAATCTGGGAGGAGGGAAAAGAAGTAGCCAGAGAAGGTAGAGGACATTGGGGCCAGCCACCCAGCTACACAGTCAGCTGTGGAGTAAGAGTAAGATTTACAGAAGTAAGAGAATGGGAAAAGCCCAGAGGCAAAAGGTAGATGGGATAATTTAAGTTAAAAAAAAAAAAGCTGGCAAGCAGCAAGCCAAGCTAAGGTTGGGTATTCATAAGAAATAATAAGCTTCCATATATGATTTATTTGGGAGCTGGGTGGCAGGCCCCCACAAAAGAGTAAAAGCAAACATCAACAATCATGCTGTATTCAACTGTGGTAAGTGTATTGACTTTTAGCCACAAACAGGCTAGTTTTTCTGGATTGGTCCAGACAGTTCTCAGATGCTAAGTCAGCACTACCGACAAGATGAAGCAGCAGGAACATTAAGAATAGGGAGGATGAGTTTGAGCAGAGGATAGAAACACCAGCACACCCCATCTGAAGCTTCTTTATGTCTCTGTATTAAAAGATGGGGCTTCCAGAGCCACGGAATTCAACCCACAGAGCTACTGGAACCAGCTGCCCTTGGTGGCCCTGCTGGAAGCCTGAAGACAGCTACATTCTTGGAACATCACATGGCCAAGCTTTCTCAACTGTAACATAGGTTCCTTGGCTAGCTCATCTCTTGCACTGTTAAATCTCTACCTTTTGTTCTCCTTTTTCCATGTCCCAGTCTCTTCCAACCCACCTTCATGTACATCTCCATATTTTTTTTCTCATTTTTGGGGTGCTTTGGGGAAGGCTGGCCAAGGGGATAAACTCAGCATTCTCAAGGCTGCCTGGGAAGAACAATTGGGAAATCCACCCAGCAGCCGCACTTCCAGAACCCAGTGCCTCTTTTTTTTTTAAATTTTGTAATTTAATTTAATTTTACATATCAGCCACAGATTCCCTGTTCTCCCCCCTCCAACCCCCCACCGCCCGCTTTCCCCCTAGCCCACCCCCCACATCTCCATATTTTTAATATAAGCTCCTTGGTGGATAAATTATAATATCCTTAGTATCCTCTAGAACACTTTGTATCTGGAATGTTCTCTCAGATTAGCATATCTTGTTACAGTCGGCTTGGTTACTGTTGTCGCAGGGACACTTTAACCTGTCAGGCTAGATTGATTGGTTCATTCTCTCTCTCTCTCTCTCTCTCTCTCTCTCTCTCTCTCTCTCTCTCTCTCTCTCTCTCCTCTGTCACACACATTTATATAGTTGTATCTCATACAATAGTTTTTCTCTTATCGCTTGTCATAAAGACACTCAGACACTTCACTCTTGAGGGTTTTGCGGGGGAAGGGTTCTTGACTTGCCAAATGCCTTTGCCAGGCTGAAAATCCACAAGAACCATGCATTCTTGTTGATCTACACATCATCACCATCTCCCACAGGGACCTCAGATACAGCGGGAGGGTGGATCATTTTTCTCTGTTTGGTAAACAGTATTTCTAAATGTTCTATTCTTATTCTTGCTTTTCCGAAGGCCTGGCTCTCTCCTAATGTCTAAGGCACCACTGAGGGGAAGTCACTCCTCAGAAAGCCCAGAGGCCTGAGGGTGCTTTCTGCTGTCAGGAACCATTCCCCAGTCAGGACTCTCCTCACCATGTCAAAGTCTCCAACCCCTCGATGCACTTTTTCTCATCTACACTGTTTGTCTTAATCAGTGCTCTATGGCTGTGAAGAGACACCATGACCACAGCACCTCTTACAAAGGAAAGCGTTTAACTGGGGCTGACTTATAATTTCCGAGGTTTAGTCCACTCTCATCATGGAAGTGAGCATGGCGGCACCCAGGCAGACTTGGTACTGGAGAATAGCTGAAAGTTCTACATCAGAATCTGCAGGCAGCAGGAAGAGAGAGACACTGGGCCTGGCTTGAGCCTTTGAAACCTCAAAGCCCACCCCCAGTGACATACTTTCTCCAACAAGAGCATACCTACTCCAACGAGACTGCACTTCCTAATCCCTATCAAGTTGCACCACTCCATGATGACTAAGTAATTAAATATATGAGCCTATAGGGGCCATTCTCATTCAAACCACCACATTGCCTTAATGGAGGGGCGTTCACCTCACTTTCTTCTACACATCATATTCTTCAGCATCTGCTATGCTCTGTTTTCTATAGCACCCCAGAAGTCCCAGACCTTTCAGGGGGCTTCTCCATTCACTGACCCAACGTAGAAATCTCCAGAAGAGAATACGAAGCAGGTAGGGCAAACTCCATACACTACAAACCCCTGGGCTCAGGATCCATGAATGTGTAACTCAATGGACACTGCCCACAGCCACAGAAGACAGCTGATTGGTGTGGAATGTTATTTTAAGGAGTGTTACTTTGTTTATGCTGTGGAATATTTGTTTAACGATGCAAAGATATGTTGCATTCTTTTATGTTGCATTTGTTTAACTCTGTGAAGCTGTGTTACTGTGCCTGTTTAAAACACCTGGTGGTCTTAATAAAGAGCTGAACCATCAATAATGAGGCAAGAGAAAGGATAGGAGGGGCTGGCAGGCAGAGAGAATATATAGAAGGAGAAATCTGGGAGGAAAAGAAGGAACAAGAAAAGGAGAGAACACCAGGGGCCAGCCACCCAGCCACACAGGGCCCACAGAGTAAGAGTGAAAGTAAGATATACAGAAATAAGAAAAGGAAAGATCTCAGCAGATGGGATAATTTAAGTTAAGAAAAGCTGGCAAGAAACAAGCCAAGCTAAGGCCGGGCATTTATAATTAAGAATAAGCCTCTCTGTGTGAATTATTTGGGAGCTGGGTGGCAGGTCTTCCAAAAGAGCAAAACAACCAACAACAGCTGATTGCCCAGGTGAGGAACCCCAGCCTATCCACCTGCTCCCCACTCTCAAACGTCTGCCTGCTTGCTTCTTGACCTTCACACACTTCCCTCTTCAAGAAATACAACCTCCTACATTTGTTGCTCCTGAAATTCAGTTCATTTTTTTATCCACCCAATCCACAGTCCATCCCTTACTGGGCACTCTGTAGTCAGGCAGAAACTTGAATCTAGGTAGCATCATTTATAGCTGTGTGACTTAGAATAAGGCACTTAACTGCCCGGAGATTCAGCTTCTTCAACTGAAGATAGGACAACAATATCTATCTCAAAGACATTGTTGAGGATTAAGTGAAATCATAAACAGAGAGAGCTAAACTGACTATCAAATAATATGTGTGAAATGAAAGAGTCTTGTTCCTGAAGCTGACAGTTGTGGGGATCAGTCTCTCAGCCTCTTTTGCTCATCCTTGCCATCCCATCCTTTCAGGGGTTCACTCCCACAAATAACTCTCCTCTCAGCTGTGGGGACATCCTCCATTCCTGATTAGCTCATGGCATGTTCCACTCTGACCCAAACAGAGCAAATGACAGGAAGCCTTCCTTGATTCTGTCTTACTCTTCTTATATTTGAAGTGAAATTCTTGACTCTGTTTTTGTCTTAACCACTCCATGGAAACCATCCTTTAGAAATCTCTGCCTATTTCCCAGCTTTCCATGAGATATGGCTTTTCTTTATTCACTCATTCATGCTCCAAGAGAACAGAGACATGCTGTGAACTGATATCTACACAGAAACAAGGATTCTCCTCACAGACCCAAGAAAGGCTGGCGTCATTTAAACAAGGCAAGTTCTCGAGCTAGGGATGCAGCTTGGTGGGAGAGCACCTACCCAACACAAGCGAAACCCTGACTGATTCCCAGCAAAATGGAGACACATATAGTCGCCATTTTCCATTCAGCTTTCTCTTTTTCCCCACTTCTATCTCTCTCTGTCTCCTATCTCCTACTCCCTGACCCCAACTGCCCCTTTCTCTCTCCCTCTCCAGTAGCTGGGTGTGTGGCCGATAGTCACAGCTGCTAATGAGACTAAGGCAGAAGGATAGTTGGAACCCAGGAATTAGAGGCTAGCCTTAGCAACAGGAAGGAGAGATGAGGGAGGCCAGAACCTAGGACCCGGTCCAAAAATTAAAAGTCATCATAGGAGTTTGGAAGACGGTCTTGTGGGCAAAACACTTTTCACGTAAGTGTAAGGACCTGAGTGTGAACCCTGACCCCATCAAAAGTGGACTTGTAAGCACCGGCCTAAAATTCCAGTGGGCCTGTATGGATATGGTGGGTAGGGACAGAATTACCCAGAAGCCCAGGGGCCAGCTAGTCCAGTATACTCAGCAGTAAGCAACAAGAGGTTGTGCCTCAAACAAGGTGAAAGGTGAGAACCAACACTCAAGGTTGTCCTCTGACCTCTACATATACATGCTGTGGTGTACACACAAAGGGGGGGGTGCACATGTATGCATACACACACACACATTTTTAAGAATCCCTCTTAGCCTTTCCACAGACCACAGGGTTAATTCATGTAAGAAAGTACAGCCCTTGAAAACCCATATACCTCCCAAAGGCGGATGAGACCCAAGGAGCAAAGAGATGTTGTGATGAGATGGTTCTTCTTGTGGTCCCTGTTGCAGGCCTGGTACCACTCATGCAGAAGAACCCTGCTCACATACAGATTTCCCAATCCCTTCAAGTTTTGGTGTCCTTTGCCGCACTCTGAAGATCCTCCCAAACCTCGGGAGCCCCCATCTACCTGCCTGCTCTCAGGACCGCATAAAGCAGGCCTAGCCTCCAGCTGCATTATTACGATCTTACCTGGTGCCCTTGAAGTCTGCCCCAGACGCCCTGACCTGCACTTATCTCGCTCTTAAATCACATTCAGTGGAAGGAGGCACAAGGTCAAGAGCTGATGGCAGTGTGCTGTGTGTTATTTTGTGCCCGGGTAGACAGTGGGTCCTTTCAGAAAAACGATGGTGCTCTCTTATTCTTCCACGCAAGCATCCTATACTGAACAGAGGAGGAATTTAATTAAGATCTGTTGAGAGATGAATTGAGTCTGCTACCTGGTCCTGCTCTGCAAAAGGCTTGTCTCCAAGCCCTTTGTCCTTGGCTATAGCAGGGACAAAGCCAAGGTAGGCACGGGAGGAGCGGAGGCCAGCAGGAGTGTCCTCTGGATGCCCTGCAGAGTTCCACAAAGCCAATGTGGCTTAGGCAGCCCACCACATTCTCCGGGCTCTGAGCTCCCATGTGTGAAGGGCACAGGCATCCTCACTTGCGTCTTGATGGTCTCAGCCTTGGGCTACTATGGCTTCTTCATTTGGTCCCCCTGCACCGTCTCTGCAGGTGCCCTCCTTTCCCCTGGCACACAGGAGAGGACCTTCACCAGCAACCAATGACTGTTTCTGGCTGGGTCAGGACCAAGGGCCAAGGACCGGCTCCTGTCTTAGAATGAACCAGTGTTAGTTCTGATTTGAACATCTCCAACTGGACCCAGTGTAACCTAACCATCTTTACTGGCTACAGGTCATGCAAGATTCTGGTACAGCATTTCAGGCCCCAAGCCCCTCCTGGGAGTTTAGTTCAGTGGAGGAGCTGCTTTTGGTGCAGGGAATGCAAGGCTATGGGACAAAAATCTGCCCTAGCTCTTAACTAGGATAGCGGCTTGAAACTGATCTTCTCAGCAGTGGCCAGTGTGTTCTCCCTTCACAATTCTCCATGTTTATATGCCACATGCATATATAGGCATGATTTCCTCCGCTTAAATCGTTGTGAACTTTGAAATCCAACCTAATTTCCACTTATGACTCAGGGAAACAAACAAACAGAAAACTGTGGTGAGGTCAGTTTATCACCCAAATTTCAGATATTCATCCCATCCCCAACAGTCATCCTCTCAAATACAGGATAGAGGTGGCTTCGGCTTCTGAGAGGCGACTGAAGCAATGCTACTGTGAAAGGTCAAAGGATGCTCCCACCTGAGGAGTGGGGGACTGTGAGGTAGATGGGGAAGATTATCCTCTGGTGTGGGGAGGCTGTGAGGTGGAGCAGTGTCCCCTGGTTGGGGGGAGAAGTGAGGTAGGTGGGGAATGTGTCCCCTGGTGGGGGGCACTGGGAGGTAAGTGAGCAGAGTGTCCCCTGGTGGGGAGAGCTGTGAAATGGGCAGAGCAGTGTTCTCCTGTGAGGTAGATGGCACAGGCAGCCGCAGAAGTTTGCCGTATTCTCTCACTTGACCTTGGGAGCATTTACATAGAGCTGCAGTATAATTATTTTTTTTAGACAAACACATTATGTCCCATATACTTTTTTTCATTTAAATTTGTAAAGGAAATAAATAAGAATAATTTAAAGAGTAAAAAGGGGAACTATCCAAGAACAGTTGAGTTAGCTCCTCTACCACCACCACCCGCGCACACACACACACACACACACACACACACACACACACACACACACACACTGGGCACTGAAGTACCCTTCTCCCCTGGTGATGGTTCAGGGATCGCCCCTAGGGATGAGACAGTGCATCAACGTCCGGGCTGGTCTCAGAAGCTTTGTGCTTTGTCCTTTACGTCCAGAGTGAAATTGCTGAAGACTTTTATTCTTTCCTCTCTCCAATCCCAGGCTCCATCTAAAAGCATAAGTCACTGTCTTGGGGAGGGAAGGGGCCATTTCATCTTAAGACTCTCAGGTCCTCCAACACCGGGGGAAGTCTGGGAGGGAACTCAAGGCCAGAATCTGGAGGCAGGAACAGAAGCACGGAGGAACACTGCTCACTGGCTTTCTCAGCCTGCTTTATTGTACACCCCAGGATCACCTGCCTGGGGACGGCATCACCTGTGAGGGGCTGGGCCCTCCCTGGGCCCTCCCACATTAATCGCTGATTAAGAAAATGCCCAGCAGGTCAATGTTACAGAGGCATCTTCTCAACTGTGCCCCTCTCAGTTACCCCCAGCTTGTTGACAAGAGAGGTCTGTGTGGTGGGGGAAGACACTGCCCCTGCCTCCCAGCTGAAGCCAGCCTGGGAACTGGTTGACAACATTCTTCTTCAGCCAAGCCCAAGGGTTTGGAGTGTGCCCAACCATCAGGGAGGCAAAGTGCAGCTGGGATGGGCCCAAACAACTTCTGATTTCCACCTGATGTCTTGACAGAGACGCTCTCCAAGCTGGGCACCTCCTCTCTCGAGGACACTATGGTCATGAGTCTCCAAGTATGTCCTCCCACTGTTTGTCACCCAGGACTCAGCCATTTTTAGTCTCTCTGTCTCTGTCCATCTGTCTGTCTGTCTCTCATTCCAGTTCTCACCTTCCCTTCCCGGATGTTCCGTACAAAGCCTGAGCCCTAGAGAGTACTCACACCCCAGCGACATGCCTGGCAGCGTGAGCTAGGACCTGGCTGAGTCTCAGGCCCTGATGGGAGAGGGTAACCTGGAGGGCAGGATTCATCACAAGAACTGGCTGAGGCTGTGCTGAGAAGAGACGACAGTTACCTTGGCCCCATCCCAGACAAACCCCTGGCTGACCGGGGTCACGCAAGTATAGCATGGCCATACTGCCCCAGATGAACTGTTGAGGTGGGGGTGGGCTGAGGGCTTGAAGAACCGGAGTCTCTTTCTGGCCAACTCTGTACTTTGAAGTGTGGCGCATGTGTTAGGACTGTGGCCTGAAATGACGAACCTTCCCTCCCTTCATATTGAATTCCTAAATTCCAACGCAGGTGCTTTTGGAGTCTCTCCAAAAGGCTCATGTATTGAAGGCTTGCTCTTCAGCTGGTGGCACTAATGAACTAATGAGCGGCGATTGGATCAGGAAGGCACTGAATTCATCAATGGGTTTGTTCGCTGATGAATCATAGCTTTACATACTATAGACAGGGTGGGAGCTTCATTAGAGGACATCACTGTGGTCACACTCTGGAAGGGTATGTCTTGTCATCTTGTCGCCTGGCATTCCCTCTTGTCCTCTCTGCATTCTACCAAGAGGTAAGCCACTTTCCTCTCACACATGCTCCCTGTCAGGTTCTGCCTCAACAGCCTCGGGCCCGAAGCAAAAGACCCAATGACAGTGAACAGAAACTTCCAAAGGGATCAGGCAAAATAAATGCTTCTCTTTCTAAGTTGTTTGGCCCGGATGTTTGGTCACAGTGATGAAAAGCTAACACACAGGAAGTGGGCAGCCTGTGAAGTTGGGGCCCCCTTGATGCCCTAAAGAGACAGACTCCATTCTTTCTACCATCTGGACCAGAAAGCTGCAGGCCATCACCAGATGCCCATTCTGTGGGTCCCTTCATCTTGAGTTCCTTCAGAGCTGTGTGCAGTAAATGTCTGTGGTTTATAGGCTTGCTGTTTGTTCCAACGGCCTGAAGAATGGGACATTAATTATTCATTGTTGACAAGCAGTGTCTCATTTTTTCAAGACTAATATATAGAGTGGTTTTTTTCCCCCTACAAAGTAACTTTCAACTCATGACAGAAACGACAGCTGGACTCTTTGGTCATACTGTTCACACTATAATGAAATACCTTAGACTAATAAGCAAAAAATTATTTCTCACTGTGTAGAGGTTTTAAACTCTAAATTAAAGTGTCTGCAAAGTGTCTATCTTAGCTAGGGCTTCTGTTGCTGCGAAGAGACACCACGACCACAGCAAGTCTTATAAAGGAAACCATTTAATTGAGGTGGTGGCTTGCATTTCAGAGGTTCAGTCCATTATCATCATGGCTGGGAGCATGGTGGGTGGTGAGGACAATGACGGCGTGCAGGCAGGCATGGTGCTGGCTACAGCTGGATCAGAAGGCAACAGGAAGTGGACTGTGACACTGAACAAAGCTTAAGTGAAAGAGACCTCACAGCCCGCCCCCACAGTGACATGCTTCCTTCAACAAGACCACACATGATAGTGCCACTCCTTATGAGCTTTTGGGGGCCAATTACATTCAAACTACCACATTCCATCCCAGGCCCCAATAAACTTGTACCAATACCATAATGTAAAATCCCTTTAGTCCAACTTCAAACTTTTCCATAGTCTATCACAGTCTCAAGAATATTTAAAAGCCCAAAGTTCAATGTCTTTTCTGAGAGTCATGCAGTCTCTTAACTATAATTCTGTATAAATTCAAAATAAAAAAAACATATTACATACTTCCAACATATAATGGCATAGGATAAACATTATCATTCCAAAATATAGGGAAGGGAACAGAGTGAGGAAATACTTGACCAACGAAGACCAAAACCCAGCTGGGCAAACTCCAAACTCTGCATCTCTGTGTCTGATGTCAAAATGCTTTTCAGATCTCCAACTCTCTTCAGTTCTGTTGACTACAACTGTTATTTACTAAGGGGTGCTGTTTACCCTTTGAGAGAAGCCATGAGGCACAGAAAACCCAGTATAAGAGTTTATGAAGGGAAGGGAACAGAAAGGGTGTGCATCGGCCTGTAAAGGAATGACCGTGCAGGAAGAGAGGGAAGGAATAGGTGGAACCCACTTTTATAGGTCCTCCCACCCCTGAACACGCACATATGAGCTTACGTAGTTATGCCACGTATGTGTGTATATTACATGATCACGCAGCACACAGATTATGTAGGACCTAAGGCCCTAGGATGACTAAGCATCTTGCCTGGCTACTGGACAGTGCATGCGTGTAGCTGGGGGAGTGGCTAGGAATTCTAACAGCAACACACTTCTTTCTCTTGGGCTGGTTCCACTGCCTGTTAGCAGCTCTCCTCAGCAGGTGTCTCATGACTCTGGTGTCTCTAACATCTTGAGTCTGCAAAGCAATCCAGGCTTCAACTTCACAACTTGATGGAATGGCCTCTCTGGGCCTCCATTCAGGAGCACCCCTGACACATGCCTGGCCTCAGTGGTTTTTCTTATGTGTGGAGGCAAATTCCATAACCTACTTCTGAAGTATTTATCTAAATTGTTCTATTATCAATAAAAACTCAGGAGTCAGATATTGAGGTAAAATATGATAGATCAAGAAAACAGTGGAAAAATGACCAGCTGACCCTCTCTCCACACTTCCCAGATCAAAAAGGCCCATGAATCTTTCTAAGCCTATGGTGATATTTTATTTGTATTAAAATGTTATTTGTATGTTAATAAATAAAGTTGCCTGGGGGTCAGAGCTATTAGCAAGCCATAGGAAAGCAGGGCAGTGGTGGCGTATGCTTGTAATCCCAGCACTTGTTAGGCAGAGCTAGGTAAGTCTCTGTGTGTTCAGGGATACAGCCAGTATTGGATACACATGCCTTTAATCTCAATACCAATCATAGAAAACCTGGAGGTCTATACAGACAGGCTATGACGAGGCGATCATGTGGTTGGGTTTACAACCAATGAGAAGGCAGGACAGAAACACTATAAAAAGATAGACACACAGGAAGTAGCTCTGGTTTGGAGAGGTAGGACCACCGCAGGAGGAAGGGTAAGGTTTTAGCTCTTAGCTCTGACCTCTTGGCTTTCTTCTTTGCTTTGGTTCTGTGTTTCTTATTTAATAAGATGGTTGGTTATATCTATCTATATAAGCCCCTCCCTATTTCTCCTGTTCTCTCTATTGTATCTTGGGTCCTACAAAATCTCTGGCTAATTCTGGTCAGCTAATTGTTGACTCCGCCCACTGATACAAGGTTAACTTTATTAACAGTCTCCAAGTGTCACAGTTCAATAAAATATCCCACATCACATTTCTTCTATCCTCAGCTCTAAAGCCAGAACCACGTGGTGGAGGCTGCCAAGTTCTGCTGCTTGCTGGACTGGAACATGCCTCTCTGGTTCAATTACATCTTCACCAGCTTTCTGTCTTTCACTGCCTAAGCCTGGCTGCCCTGAAACTTGCTCTGTAGAATAAGCTGGCCTCAAACTCAGAGATCTGCCAGCCTCTGCCTGCCATCCTAGTGTTAGGATTAAAGGCATGTACCACCACACCCAGCTTTCCTTTAGTTCCTTTTTACAAATTGGAAATTTAATTGGGTGTGATCTTGCCCTGAGGTCACCACTCCCTTTATTCTATTTCTTAATCTGTTTATCTCCTTGCTCATAGGACTTAGCTCCATTCTACCTCTTGGTGCACTTTTTCTCCTGATAATTTACATTTTATAATTTAACCTGCTCAGCTTGCTCTTTATCATTATAAATCTTCATTAGAGTTACCACATATATCCACATATATCCACACTACAGAGTCTATATTAGGCTGTTTTGAGATTTTCTTTGCCAACAGAATTGATCTGAAACTCTTCACTTTAGCCTCAGGCAGACTCTTTGGACAAAAGTCAAACGGCAGCCATTTTCTTCACTAAAATATCACAAGAACGATCTCTAGGCAACATACCAAAATTCTTTTCCTCTGAAACCTCTTCAGTGAGCCCCCCCTGAAGTTCAAATCACTCTTAGCACCACAGTCTTCTATGCTCCTACTAGTATGGCCCATTAAGCAGTGCTTAAAGCATTCCACTGTTTTTCTAATCTAAAGTACCAAAGTCCCTATTCCTCCAAACAAAAACATGACCAGGCCTATTACACCAATATCTTAACTCCTGGTGCCAACTTCTGTCTCAGTTAGGGTTTCTATTGCTGTGAAGAGACACCATGACCATGGCAACTCTTATAAAGGAAAAACATTTCATTGAGGTGGCAGCTTATAGTTCAGAGGTTCAGTCCATTATCATCTTGGTAGGGAGCATGGCAGCATGCAGGCAGACATGATGCAAGCTACATTTTGATCAGAAGGCAACAGGAAGTGGACTGTGACACTGAGCAAAGCTTAATCAAAAGAGACCTCAAAGCCTGCCCCCACAGCGACACACTTCCTTCAACAAGACCACACATGATAGTGCCACTCCTGAGCTTTTAGGGGCCAGTTACATTCAAACTACCCCAGTGTCTGAGGAGACTCCAGTCTCTTCTTCCAAAATGGCACCTTGAATGCTGTATACTTCTAAGCAGAAAGACAGACATGGTGTCTGCAAATGAGGAAGATCAGAAGGGCCAAAGTGTCCCAACGTGAGAAAAATCTCTTTTTATGAGGGCATACAGTTGGTGGGGGCATAGAAGCTAGCTGAGCTTGCTTTGTGTCAAAACTAATGCCACATATCTTTATAGGGAAAGCTGGCTGAAGCCATTGTTCTCCAGATGATAGAGACTCTGGTTTTCACGGCAATGAGGCTTCCATAGGCATTTACAGGAAAAACAATGGGATGATTCAGTCAGTGAAATTATATGTCATCTCTAAGATTTTTCTTCAGACATCTGTGAAAGGAGCATTATGGTGGTATTTTATTTGTATTGAAATGTGATTTTCATTGTATGTTAATAAATAAAGTTGCCCGGGGGTCAGAGCTATTAGAGCCATAGCAAGAGCATGGTGGTGGCGGTGGCGGGGGGGGGGGGGGGGGGGGGGGGGGGGGGGGGGAGGCGGCGGCGGCGGCGGTGGCGGCGGGTGGCGGCGGCGCACACCTTTAATCCCAGCACTTGGTAGAAGAGCTAGGTAGATCTCTGTGTGTTCAGGGATACAGCCAGCATTGGAGACATATGCCTTTAAGACCTGGAGGGTGGTACTTACAGGCAGTGACGAGGCAGTCATGTGTTTGGGTTTACAACCAATGAGAAGGCAGAACAGAAAGACATTTAAAGACAGATACACAGGAAGTAGCTCTCTTTCGGGGAAGCTAGGAGCACTGCAGGAGGTAAGATTTTAGCTCTGAGCTCTGACCTCTCAGCTTTCTCTTTTACATTGGTTCTGTGTTTCTTATTTTAATAAGACGCTTGGTTACATCTACAGAGCATAACAGATAACTGTGGATTCTGAAGCTTTGTGATTTGCCCCCCCCCCCCCATAGCACAGTGTCCACACCTGGGTAACATCTGCAAAGAAGCTGCACCAAGATCGAGTTTCTGATCCTGGGGAAACAGTTGGCCCTCAGTAAGAGCAGAGCTTGCTCTCAAAAGAGAGGCATGAACCCATTGGAAACGACAGCGGAGCCCAACCTGAAGTCAACCTTCAGTGTTCTACTGGAGATATCTGTAAATGGACAAGGAGAAGGAGCAAAGGCTCGGAGGTGGGTGGTCCCTCTGCCGCTCCAATGGCTGGGAAGCAGAGGAAGCAGGGAGGATGAAAGACCAGGTTGTGTGGCATTTTGCGCAGGGCCACACACTCCGGGTTATGACATAATGCAAAAGGATGGATTCTGAGGAACTGGATTCACAGTCGGTACCATTAGACCTTACCGCAGGACAGGTGGTGGGTGTGGTATGGTGGGCCTCCTAAAGGTGAGGTGCATAGTGGGGGCACCCAGGCAGAGCCGCAAGAATGTTCTAATGCTTTTGGGGGGA
The DNA here is from genome assembly GCF_049852395.1 of Peromyscus maniculatus bairdii. Taxonomy (NCBI): domain Eukaryota; kingdom Metazoa; phylum Chordata; class Mammalia; order Rodentia; family Cricetidae; genus Peromyscus; species Peromyscus maniculatus. Next base: position 68,638,384 of record NC_134856.1, on the reverse strand, counting down.
CCATGAATGCATTCTATTGGGTGCTTCCACGGGACTGGCATGGCTGACTTCAGTGGTGAGTCAGAGCTCTTGCCAGTTGTGACCTTGGGCCCCATGCCCACTCATGCTGAGAAGCTGAATGTAGGGTCCACGGTGAGGGCCACACAGCACAGTGGCTTTCTCTTGGACCCATTTTTGCTGCACTGTTTCTCTGGGGTGGGGTAGGGTGGGGTAGGGGTAGGGGACTTCCCTGGGCTGTGGGAAGCTACCCATTCTGACTCTGCCTCAACACAGTCCTTCATGATTTGGGGAATGCTCCACAACAGTATTCCTGGCTCGCAGCAGAAATAACACAGCACAGCAGAAATATGATGTATATTTAGCATGACATGTAAATATTTTATGGAATCTAAAGTAAATAATGTATACATTTGAAAAAGTCAGTGTAAATATTTGATAGGCCTCAGTACAACTGGCAAGCGTAGAACTGAGTGTGCCTGGAACTGGGGACAGAACCCCCGGCAGGCAAGGGCAATATCAGTGGAGGGCCGAGGATAACCTGTTTACGACCTTTCCAGAAACATCCCTTCTTCTCCCTCCGGCTGGCAACTTCTTTGAGCATCCAACCCTGAACACTGAATATCCTCACATGATTTATCAACGACTCAGGAGCAACGTGCCTGGCCCTGGGAGGTTGCCAAAGGCAGCCTCCTGTGAAGTCCTAAGTGACTGGCTAAGGTCTCTTTGTTTGCTCATTTGTTGCCTTACTTTCAGAACAGAAATCTGCTGTGGATATTACTCTATGTAAATAAAACACTGATGGCCAGTGACCAGGCAGGAAGTATAGGCAGGACAAAGAGAGAGGAGAATTGGGGAAACAGGAAGAAGGGGAAAGAGACACTGCAGCCACCGCCAGGAGAAGAGCATGTAAAGAAGCCGGTAAGCCACCAGCCACGTGGCAAGCTATAGATTTATAAAAATGGGTTAATTTAAGATATAAGAACAGTTAACAAGAAGCCTGCCACGGCCATACAGTTTATAAGTGATACAAGCGTCTGAGTGATTATTTTATAAGTGGATTGTGGGACTGCGGGGCTTGGGGAACCTGGAGAGAAGCTCTCCAGCAACAAATGGCGCCCAACGGAGAATATTTAATAACCAATTCTAAACAGAGCCAAAAACAGGTTCCTGCTTCTTGTCTCATACGGGCAGCTAGACGCTGCAAAACGCAGGTTTGAACACCGGCGGGTTCCTGGCGTGTGCGTTTGACCAGCAGTATGGCGGAAATGAGGCATCTGCCAGCGGCACATTATGCTGTGTGGTAGATTTATTCTTTACTAGTATTAAAAAAAAAAAAAAAAAAAGGTTTCTGGGCTACACGCTGCTTTGACAAAAGCGTAGACCTACTATTTCTGAGACTTGATGATTCCCAAAGCTGGCGGAAAACGTACCACCACCATGTTGGGAAGCTGAAGTGGGCGGAGCCAGCAGTCACAGCGCCGTTTCAGGCTTAGAATGGTACAGTTTAAAGCAATAGGCTAAGGTAATATAAAAAATAAGCCACGTAAAGATGGCTACCACACAGAGAATCTGGATTATGTTCTCTTTGATATTCGTAACTGAAGAAAAACATTTGATTGCAAAATCTGTTGAGTTATGCCAAAATGTATATTTTAAAGGTACCTTGACTTCAAAATTTGGATTTAAGGATATGTTGCTTTGGAAAAGAGGTTCTGCTTTTGTTTCCACAGAAAGCCAGAGGCTGTGGATTTGTTCCAGATTAAGATACATCAGATTTCACCAGCCAAGACCCCCTGAAAGGTCTCAGATGACACCATGGCCCAGATGATCCAACATCCAGAGCGGTTTCAAGGCAACTGGTTCACACAATACAGCCTCACGGACTACCCCATAGGCCTAAAGTTTTCTTTGCGTCCCCATAAGATACAGCGCCCCCCTCCAGCAGGAAGTAGTAAGAGATGCTATGCCCAAATTCCCAAATATACCAAGCTGGCTTTAGAGGTGGAATTGGCTCACTCCCCCTCTAAACCCAGACATATTGCTTAAAAAAAAAATGGTTAAGAGATTCTTGTGTCCCAAATCAGAAGAGCCCTCTGGTGTGGGACAGAGAAAAACCAATATTTTTATTTAAAATAGGTTGATTATAAATGTGATCTCTTTCTAAAAAAGAAAAGGGGATATGATATAGATATATAGGAGGATATAGAGATGATAAGATAAAAGGATAGATTAATCAACCTACTTTTAAAGAACAACTTATTTAAAATGTTTTACATTGGTATAGATTTTAGTTTATGTTTAAAATGTTTTACATTGGTATAAATTTTAGTTTATTGATACAAACTTGAAGTTAATTTTGTTGTACTGTATATATATATTTCTATTCTTGTTTGAGGTATTATGTTTATGTAACTCATTTAAAATTGTAATGGATAATTAAAAATAGGTTAATAATTAGTCATTTATGATAATCATATTTGTAACCATGTTAGTTAAGTCTTCTAGGTATACATAGATATATTTCAGATAGATAGGTAATCTTCAAACACTTCATAGACCTAGAGAATATGGCATTTAAATAACTTAGAATTCTGTTGACATGAGACACAATTACTCCTGGCTGCACCAATTTGATCCCGAGAGAATGTTGGGCTTCTAAGACATTTCCATTTGGAAGTTTGTCTTCTTGGCACAAAATGGCCTACTGGGCAAAGAACTGCCCTTGCCTTGATGGCTGACAGTACGAATGCAATGCTGTCCTTCCTGGACAAGCGGGACACAAGGAAAGCGACCACTGTACTCTGCCAAGACAGGGTAAGATGGTCTTTCAGAATTCCTGCTTCTGAAAATGGTCTGTCAGATACTCTAGGCCTGTAGCCAATTTGAATGCACCAATAATGCTGAGAAACATTAGGTGACTGTCCAGGCTGCCAGCTGTCTTGGTCTACTCTTGCAAGATTCCCGAAAGTTGCTTGCATCCATCTACCATTTCTCAGGTACCATTATCTTCCTTCTCAGGTCTTTGATGTGGTTAAAGACTAGATAGTTATAATTTCCTCAGTTATGATAAAAGATAAGTTAGATATAAAACCTTAAACTCACAAATATAAGATAGATAGGACATCTTCTTTAATATTGTAACTGTAATTCTTGCTTGATAATTGTTTTGTTATATGTAATTTTACTATGTTAAAGTTAAAACCTTCCTTTTTAAAAAAAGAAGAAAAGGGGAAGTGCTGTGGATATTACTCTATGTAAATAAAACACTGATGGCCAGTGACCAGGCAGGAAGTATAGGCGGGACAAAGAGAGAGGAGAATTGGGGAAACAGGAAGAAGGGGAAAGAGACACTGCAGCCACTGCCAGGAGAAGAGCATGTAAAGAAGCCGGTAAGCCACCAGCCACGTGGCAAGCTATAGATTTATAAAAATGGGTTAATTTAAGATATAAAGAACAGTTAACAAGAAGCCTGCCACGGCCATACAGTTTATAAGTGATACAAGCATCTGAGTGATTATTTTATAAGTGGATTGTGGGACTGCGGGGCTTGGGGAACCTGGAGAGAAGCTCTCCAGCAACAGAAACCAGGAGGCTCTGCCTTGCACATTCTCATCCCCGGAGCCAGAGACACTGCCTGGCACACACTAGGGAACACTACCAGTGCGGATTTGGAGGCATGGTTAGCGAGCCCAGCATGCCAGTTATGACAAATTGCAGCCCGAGTCCCACCCTGAAAGTGTAATATTTTTAATCCATAAATGATACGAAGCTTGAGTATAACTATTCAAGTTGGTCATAGTAAGTAGCAGAAACTAGCTGTTTGGTTGGAGACAGTATCTGTGTGAAGTTTCAGACCCTGGGAACCAGGGCTCAGCTCACAGTCATAGAGCTGAGGGATTAAAAGACCCAAAGAGGGTTCAGCCTGCCATCTCCACCCAAAGGGTATGAGGAGAGAAATCCTAGGGAACCACCCTTACAGGCTATCCCTCCACTTGGCATGTCTTGTGGAACCTGGAAAGACACTGTACCCACAATTCTGGTTAGTTTTCAAACATGCTGATGGGTTTTGCTCATCAGAGAGGTATGTTGTGGAAGGCACAAGAAAAATGGGAAGAGAGAGCATAGAATCTTGGTGGATTCCCCTTTCTGATACTGTTACAGTAGCATCACACCATCATAAAGTACAACTGCTATGTAGTCCAACTTGATTTACAGACAAAGCTGATGCTCTCTGCAGCATGGTCCCAGAAGAAACTAGGGTTGTCTTGTCATTGTCAGCAAGGGAAAAGGTAGCTATCTTCTCTATTCTGCCCAGCAGTGGTCTGAGGGGGCTTGACATGCCCTGTAAATCACATGGGCAATTATACAAATCAAGCTCCTATCGGGAGTAGATCCAGAAGCTGAGTCACTTTATGTGGGGCCCCCCAGGGATATAGAATGGAGAGGTACAGTAAGGGCGACAGTACCACAGGACAGGGTTTAAAGAGATACTGAGGCCTGTGAAGGTCAGACTACTCCGGATGGGCCAGAGTGGCACACTGGGTCCCTTTCCAAGGCCAGGTGTAGATGAGGACATGCTGTGCCTTTTCCTCTATATCCCATGAGCAGGTCCTCAAGTCCTTCTCAGTTCTCCCTCCTTCTTCATTCACAAGCTGGCCTGTGCAGCAGAGCCTGGTCAGTGCAGATTAAAACCATTCTGGGTAAGTGAGAACTTAGGAGACCGAGATGCCTCCCAGACACCTGCATATCCCCGTCACAGCTGGAGGACATCAGACCATGTAGCAGGACCACAGCAACATAAAGAGTCCTCCAAGAAACACTGCCTGCTGTTTCAGGCAGCCCCATGGGAAGGCTCGGGCATTTTACTGACATTGTGGAGACCATGGAAATGGACATGAAGTCTTGTCTTTCTTTTGGTCCTTTTTTCTGCTTTATCTCTCTTTTAGTCAGTTTTCTCTTGCTGTAATGAAACACCCGAGAAAAGTGATTGATCAAGATAAAAGGTTTGTTTTGACTCATGATTTTTTTGTCATGGTTCCCTCTGGTGGAGGTCACTTGATCTGCTGGGGTGGAGGGAAGCCACAACAATTGCAAACAAGAGAGCAGGGTCCTGCTAGGTCCCTCCACTCCCCTCCAAAACCACACCACCAAAGATCTTTAGAGCTCCTACAAGGGTGTCGCTCCCTAAAGGTTCCACACACCTTCTCTTAGCACCACCCAAGGAGCCATGTCTTTAACACGGGCCTGTGTAGCATATTCAACACCCAAACGACAGAGGTCTTACAATGGGGGCTGATTCTTTCTTTCTTTCTTTCTTTCTTTCTTTCTTTCTTTCTTTCTTTCTTTCTTTCTTTCTTTCTTTCTTTCTTTCTTTCTTTCTTTCTTTCTTTCTTTCATGTGTTAAGCAGAAAATTCAAAGAAAGAAGGGATTCCTTTCAATTTCATTTGGATAAATAAATGTTAAATGAGCAACTATGGGTTGCTCAACCTCATGACCTAGGGATGAGAAACACCCACTTAACACTTGGGTGGTAAGTGCTAGAGCAAACTGCAGAGGACAGGGAGCGGCAGGTAAGCAAGGCGGCTTCCCAACTCGAAACAAGCAAACAACAACAATAAAGGCAGGAGAGCTCCCCGGAGGAGGTGGTGCCAGACGCAGGGCATTGCCTCTCCTGCCCCATTCATCAAGGCTTCAGAGGAACTGACTAGAATGGTGAGGGAATGAACAAAAGACAGACAGACAGACACACAGAAACACAAAAACACACAGAAAGAATTGCTGGACTCAGGCGAACTGCACTGCAGATGGAAAGACTTGAAAGCTCGGGGTGCTTTGAATGCTCAGAATTGAACAGGGGGCAGGGTTATTGGGTACAGCTGGACAAGGAGGTGGGGTTATTATAGATAGAAAAATGAGGCGGGTTTGTGGTGTCCAGCTGGATTAAGGAGGTGGCTTTAGCTAATCTCAGTGAGGGCAGTCTCTATTGGGGAGCAGTCCTTAGAAGACTGTAAATATCTGGGAAGGGAAGCTGTGGTGGGCATTTTCTGAACATGCTGTCAACTGCGTTCAGTCCCCCAAGGAAGGCTTTGTCATCCCTTTGAGCTTCACTCTAGGGGGAAGACTTTGATACTCCCCTGACTCTGCATTTGCATTTTTAATCAGCACGATCTGTTACATATAAACTGGGCTGCAAAACCCAGGTTTAGAGTAAGACCAGAAACCTCACAGGACAGCTCTGCCATTCCCATTGGCATTGATTAGTATGATAGTTGATGTCAACTATCAACATCACAGAATCTAGATCCACTTGGGAGATGGGTCTCTGGGCATGCACGTGGGGAACTGTTTTGATCACATTATGGGATGACCCATTGTGGTGGTATTGTGTTCCCAAAAATATTGTGCACCCTAATAAATTTATCTGGGGTCAGAACAGAACAGCCACAATATTAAGCATAGAGATTAGGCAGTGGTAGTACTCATGCCTTTAATCCTAGCATTTCAGAGGCAGAGATCTGCCTGGATCTCTGTGAGTTCAAGGCCACACTGGAAACAGCCAGGCGTGGTGACTCACACCTTTAATCCCAGGAAGTGATGGCAGAAAGATATTTAAGGCATGAAAACCAGGAACTAGGCTGGTTAAGCTTTTAGGCTTCTGAGCAACAGTTCAGCTGAGATTCATTCTGGATGAGGACTGAGAGGCTTCCAATCTGAGGAAACAGGATCAACTGAGGAATTGGTGAGGTGAGGAAGCTGTGGCTTGCTCTATCTCTCAGATCTTTCAGTGTTCACCCCAATACCTGGCTCCAGGTTTGTTTTTATTAATAAGAACTTTTAAGAATCATGCTACAATCCATCTTAATTGTGGGTGAAGCCTGGGCGGTATAAGCAGAGAAAGCGAGCTGAACACTAGCATGCATACATCCACAGCTCTCTGCTCTTGACTGTGAATACAGTGCGACCGACTGCCTCAAGCTCCCATCCCTGTGTCTTTCTATCACAGTGGGCTGTAACCTGAAATTGGGAACCAAATACACCCTTTCTCAATTAAGCTGCTTTTGTCAGGATTTTCAGAGCAGCAGAAAGGAGGCCAAGATAGTCTAAGGTACTTTCTGCAATGAACATTCCTCTATTAATGCTCATCAAGCATGGTGAGTGCTTACTCCAGGATCCTGGCAATTCAGTGGGACTCAACTGGTTTCTGTTCCTTATGGTGACCCCTGCTGCTCTGTGGAGCTTCTGTTCTAGGGCCTCATTTTCTTTGCCTCCAAGTTACCTACCACTGTGGGGTAAGGAGGTGGAGAAGATCTAGTTTTTGAGCGACCCCAGTCCCCAGAAGTGACCTATGTCTGTCTCGTCTCTTCTGCTCATTTTCTACCTCTAAGAATGAGGCAGGTGGCCTTTTGGTGGCAAGGGGCCTTCGAGCCCCCAGAGGATGCTGATGACTGTTAGCCAGCTGCCTTACAGTTAATGTCAGAGCAGCCAGGTCACCAGACCTCCATAGACATCAGATTCCACGAGTGAAGCAAGAACTTTTGTCTTGGGACCCCACACCCAGCGTTGCCTAGGAACGTTGCAGTCCCACGCTGTCATGGTCAAAACAGTCAGCATCCAGCAAGGACACTCTTGAGGCACATGCTCATCTGGAAACCTAGCTGTGGCCCACAGAGGCTACCTCTTGCCTTCAGAGACTGACGCACAGTTTATCTGCAGAAGAGAACACGGGTGGGGTATTGCTTACTCAAAGTGCTGGGGTCAGAATTTGATTTAGGACTTTTTCCCCCTCCAGATTTAGGACATTTGTGTATAAATAATGAGCTATCTCAGGTATGGGACCCGTTCTTGAACAAGAAATCAATTTATTTTCACATAGGCATTTATAAACACAGCCTGAAGGTAATTTCATATTTTAACAATTTTTGTGTAGGAAACAAGTTCATGGTGTGAGGTTTTCTTTTTGAATTATTTTATTTATTTATTTATTTATTTATTTATTTATTTATTTATTTATTTATTTATTTAGTGTGTGTGTGTGTGTGTGTGTGTGTGTGTGTGTGTGTGTACTCACGCATGTGGAAATCAGAAGACAACTTCAGGAGTTAGTTTTCCCTTTCCACCATGTGGGTCCCAGGGATCAAACTCAGGTCATCAGGCTTGATGTCAGGCTCCTTTACCTGCTGAGCCATCTCCCTGGTCCATGCCAAGCTCCTGTACCTGCGCCATCTCCCTGGTCCATTTGAGGCATCACATCTTTGCTCAAAAAAAGTTTCAGGTTTTGATTTTCAAATTGCAGAGCTTTTCTTTTCTTTTTGTTGTTGTTGTTGTTGTTGTTTTGGGGGCTGTAGAGTCTGCGTGCAAGGGCTGGGATGTACAGCTTTGGACATGCCAGCATTCTGTCACTACACACCTGTCCCCATAGCCGCTTGCAGACTTTTCTAGGCTTTCTAACTGAGAAATCCTGTACATTCTACATGTAGGGGGAAAGCGTAAAGTATTTACACACTTCTTTAAGCTGATAAATCAATGGTTACCCCTAACCAGTTGGAGCTCATGTGTTTTCTTGGAAAACTAACATACCCCCCCCCACACACCCATGTGGGGTTAACAAAAGAGGTCATGAGGAATGACCTTGCCCTGCCGTTTTGCTTCCTGAGAGTAAGGTGGTCCCACATAAAACGCTCTGTTCCCTGGTACCACATGCCTTGAAAATTATATGCTTTCAACTCGAAGGACGCTGGAAATGAATGTTCATGCTATTTTATAACCTGTTTCTCAGAGCCTGTGGCCTTTCAGCCTTCCTCCCAGCTTTGAGGGCACAACTGTTTCAGAAAAGAGATTAAATCTCAAAAGACTCCGGCAGTAATCTCGGAGCACTTGGATCGGGCAGGAAAACCCTGTCTCACACGCAGGCTGGAGACTGTTACCCGGCACCACATTCGTCACTGAGTCCAGAGAGTGGTGGTGTTTTTACAGACAGGATTTTAAAAAAAGAAACAAAGAAAGATAAAATGTATGGGTGCCCCCGTGGCCGCGGTGGTACCCGGGCAGCAGTCATGTCTGACGTGCTAATCTCCAGCGTTAAGGCGATAGAAGTCCCAGACTGCCCTTTTGGAAACCTAAAACGAGGCCGTTTAAAAGAAATCAAAGGGCAGATAGCAGACAAGCAATGCCTCTCCCATCATCTATTCTGTTGCCTGTGTAATCCTTCATACTTTAGCCCGAGAGATCACTTGAAATTCTGGGGGCCTCTCGGCAGATTATCTAGAGTTGTCGCGGCTTTGAAGTCGAGGCCGCTGGCATCTCATTACTGACAGAGATCAAAACCAAAGCTGCACAGTGTCCCTGCCTGGAGGGCCTCCTTCACACACCAGAAGCACTAGATTACCAAAGTCTGGGCCAAGTCTAGGTGCTGCGTGCTCAGCAACAAAGTCCCCCTCCCGCCTCCTGCCCATCACTGTCCCGCTCTTCCCTAAATCAAGGAGGTCAGCGTTAGCCATGGCCGTTCTTGCCTCAGCGAAGAATGTATTTTCAGCACAGCACACCAGATGGAAAACCATCGAGTCTCTATGAGGCTGACGCTTTAAGTGGAAAGTGTGTTTGGAGAGGAAAATGTTTTAGGAGCAGGGTACAGAACTAGCTCTTTACTTCTGTCTGGGCTTGTCATTGAACAGACTCAAGAGTACCTGGGCTTTAATTCATGGTGTGTGTGTCTCTGCACTGCTAGTCAGCATCAGGCCTTCTCTCCTAAATTCTGTCTTGGTGGGCTTTCCTCGAGGGTAGGAAAAGATACATTAGAAAGCTATTCTGCTTGCTGCTTATATTTTCTAGAAAGCCTCTTGCTGCTGGGCAGCTGCTGTGAGATCGGGCTATCATGTTCTGCCACGGGCTGTCAGGAGACACTTTTCTCTTGTGTTGGTCCTTCTTTTAGGAAATGCCTTCGCTATTGCTCTTGTTTTTAGGTCAGGGTCACTAATGGAACTGTTCTAGCCATGCTCTCAACTCTCATTTCTGTACTACGGGGTGAGCCTGACTCCTGCCTCATTAATACTGCTGGGGAAGCTGAGTGAGGAGAATGTCTCTGTGGTCTCCAATGTCAGCTCAGTCGTGGAGATCCTCACATCTGTCCCCTTGGCTCTCTGCCAGCCTTCGCTTCCCTCTCGTCCTGCTATCATCCCACTAGTGAACTTGTTTCCTTAGCATGGTGGACTTTTAAAAGCCAGTGATTAGGGACTGCAACAAATCCGAATCCACCCCCATCCCCTTAGCATTTCCCCCACGCATCCCACCCTCATCCCCTCTGTCACGTGTGAATGGGTTTGACCACCTTCTTCTTGCTTACAGACAACCCCACCCTTCCTGCTCATTGTTTCTGGCTTTGACCTTGCGCTTTAGTGTGTGTGTGTGTGTGTGTGTGTGTGTGTGTGTGTGTGTGTGTGTGTGTGTTAGCATGAGCAGGCATGTATACACCAACAACAATGCCGGGCTAGTCTCTGAGCAGTTTATATCACTCTGTCATAGTTTCTAATTCTGATATGTTCAATTTATGATGAGTTTATCACAATGTAGCCCCTTAGAAGCTGAGTTTCATTTCTATATTTCAGTCCCAGAGAACTCTGCCATCATGGGGCTTATTCAGGTTCATCTCACTAGATATCAGGGCTGGGATGAGAGAGTCCAACTTGCCCTGATATCTGGATTGAAACATATTGGGCCCATCTTGCTCATTTGACCAACTTTCTTTTTCTTTTTCTTTTCTTCCTTAACCACAAAGTTCTGGCCACTCACTGTGCTGAAAGCACAGGAAAGACTTTTAGAGAGATTGAGAGGAGCAGGGGAGAGTGGGATGGTTCCCAGTCACCAGGGAAGAGTCTGAAGGCATTGAAGACCCGAGCTGAGATCCTGCTAGAACACAGCAGGGTCCAAACGCCCTCTGCATTAAAGACATTTCAACTCAACCAAGGCTTTGAGGGCATGCTTCCATTTTCACAAATCACCCTTACACACACACACACACACACACACACACACACACACACACAAATATAAAGCCAGAATCCGTATGCATGTGTACCACCATAGTCTCACTGACCTCAGAGACCCCACACTGAAGTTTGTGTTTGCTTGTTTAGCTGATGATGTCCGAAGTATCTTGAATTCCATCCTGGAAACAGGCCCCCAGACAGTCAAGCAGGGGTGTTCCAGTGACTAGGGGCCCTTTGGGGTTCATGGTTCAGTAAGCAGAAGTGACTCACTGACATAAGAAGTGGCACAAATTCAGTGGGGGACAATCAATGTGGCTCTTCGGGGCCCTTCCTCATGCTGAGCGAACACTCCGGATGCCCGTCATCTTCCTCTGTTCCCTTACTGTCTGATGGCCTCACAAGACCAATGGCACACACACACTTCAGATCCAAACACAGTTCAGTAAGCCCGCCCGCCCGTCCCTGTTGCCCAAGAAAGTGTATTCGCCAAGACGTGTCTGTCACAGTCACCTGCAGGTGAAGCAACTGGAGAATGAAGGCCACCTTTCTCATCATCTCCTTTCCGCTCCTATTTCCCAGCATCCATAGGGCAATCTGGCTGCAACGGTGCTTAGGTCAGGGTCCATTTCCTGGTGGTGAGGTGCTGCTGATGGTCCCGCCCCTTGGAAGTAAAGCTGGAGGTGCTGTGGAATCCTGCATCTGGCACACATGAATCAAGTTTGTGTTTCTTCTCCTCTGTTGTCCTTTAGGGGACATTTTTTAAAGAAATGGTGTAAAACATATGCCTTCATACTGCAGCTTTCACGCCCCGGTCTCTTTTCCCATGGGTCTGCTCTGCCCAGGCACAGGGCTGGTGCTGTCTTCCTGCTCTACAAGGAGAGGACCATTCTCAGCTCCCCAGAATCATGGGCTTCACACACAGACGCTTTGAGCCTTCTTCTTGATGGGTGTCACTTTCTTTCTTATCGTTTTGTGGCTCTGGACACTCACCTGTCTTTTCTGCTAAAGTGTAAGTTCCCACAGAGAACATTCCAGATCCATAATGCAGTACCCAAGGCCAGTGATGCCCTCACTGCCCTGCAGTGAAAACCTGTCAGAGTTACAATCCATGGGCATGTCCTCCTGAAGCAGAACCCTCTTCCAGTGAGGATGATGAAGCCACAGCTAGAGGATTCAGAGATTGCCAGGGACATTGTAGGCGAGGAACATGAGGCAAGCTTAGAAGAATCTGTAAAGCCCCTTGCTCTTAGTAGGGTGTGCCCAAGTTTTAGTTTTAGTTTTAGCTCATTCTCACCCTATCACTAGCAAGAACCCTTTATTTGCCCTGTTTTCTTCACAGGACAAACTGAAAATAGTACTTACATTAGAATGTTATGAGAATTGTGAGTCAAAATCCAAGAAGCTCTACAGGAGCCCTGGAATACAGTGAGTACACCCCTCCTCCTCCCACTCCACCTCCTCCTCCTCCTTTTTCAAGACAGGGTTACTCAGTGGAGCCTTGACTGTCCTGGAACTTGTGGACCAGGCTGGCCTCAGAGCATGCACTTTTAGTTTTGATCATTCCTAGGGCACAAGAAAGAATCCTACGTCTATTCTTCAACTTTCTCTGCATTTTCTGCATTTTTCCCCCTGGAACCTGATTTCAAATTCTGGCAAGGAGTTACCGACAATGAGGAAGTCGCCGACAGCCATTGTTCCCATAGAAGACAGCTCAAGGCAGGGCAGAGTGTGCCGTCATTTTCTTTCTCTTCCTGTTCCTCCTTGTATCTCTTCTTCTCCAGAGGTGGTGGCAATTGTCATTCCAATGCATGGAAAGGCTAACCAAACTTTAAGAGTATTATTTTATAAGTCGGCTTCATACCACACAGCCTGCTATGTCTTTTTCTTTCTTCCTGCACGTCTGTCTGGGATGACTTCCCTTCTCACAGTCACGTCTGCATTCTCCAGCCTTTTGATCCTGTCTACACTCCCAGACTTCCGCTTCCCCGATACTCTCTTCTGCTGTGTCTATCCTGCTCTGAGGATGTTACTCATCCTCATTTTGTGCTTTTCAGTTCTAGAACTTTCACTTGATTCATTTCGTCTCTATCATTTTCTGTATTTTTCAATTCTCTTCCAAATGTTAAAACTTATTTTTGTTTTACTCCAATGAACATAGTAAGCATGGTCATTTTATCAATGTGTCTGGTAACTCTGACATCTGGAGTCCCTACATGTTGATACCTTTTTCTGTTTTCATTTATGTCATCTGGTCTCTCTCTCTCTCTCTCTCTCTCTCTCTCTCTCTCTCTCTCTCTCTCTCTCTCTCTTTCTCTCTCCTTCCTTATTTCTTTCTTACTTTTACTAGAACATCTTTTAATTTTTTCTTGGTCACTGGACCTGGAAAACTGTAAGAATGATACATTTTTCCTCCAGTGATTCATTTTGTTGTTTGTTATTTTCATTTTCCAATAACCTCAACACAGTAATGCTCTTGGGCTACCTTAATCCCAATTCAGAGATTGCAGTCTTTCCTGTCACCAGAATATTTGGATCTGAATGGCCACACACATGGGGCCTGATGTGCTTTTTTTCTGGTGTTCATCTTTTTTAGAGCTTGGTTGAAGATCAAAGGATTTGCCAGGGTCCCAGTCAGACTTAGTGAGATTTTGATACCTACACGATCACATTAGGTGCCATTAAAACCTAGTTTTGCCCTTTTATACCTGTGAGATTCTGTCTTGTTCTTGATTTGATTAAATCTTGGTCAGCTTTTTGTTGTCTTTGAGATTTAAAAAACATTTCTCCAGGTTTTCTGATTGTCTTTAGCAGGAGGATTACCTCAACATTGATTAGCACCCACAATCTTTCCTCTGAGACCTTTTCTGCTGTTCTACAATCAGAGTACCAATGGTACATAGCAGTTCCCACCTCAGGGCTAACCGTCAAGGTGAGTACAAGTGGTACGCAGCCAGGGTCCCATCTCTTTTCTGTTTCAGGAAACTTAATTATAATATACTCAGAGTCTCTTAAATCTTTGAAATTATGATTTCTTGGTTTAGGTTTCTTCAATGAGGAAAGCATAATACATTGAGAATCAAATTTCAAGATTCATGTCAGTGGCTTATCTCCATGGTCACATGTAAGGAGAGTATGAGAAAGAGACAGACAGAAAGAGAGAGAGAGAGAGAGAGAGACAGAGAGAGAGAGAAGAGACAGAGAGACAGAGAGAGATAGAGACAGACACAGTGAGAGACAGAGGCAGAGAAAGAGAAGAAGGGGGAGGAGGAGGAGGTTAAAGCCCACCTGTCTCATCAAAATATACTCAGGAACTAGGAACTCTACTAGCTTTTTAGAAAAGATAATTAAGTTTAAGGCACTATTTCTCATTGTATCTATATGCAGAAATTGTGATAGGGCATAAAAATTCTTGCCATGAATGTATGTGTGTGTGTGCGTGCGTGCGTGCGTGCGTGCGTGCGAGTGTGTGTGTGTGTGTGTGTGTGTGTGTGTGTGTGTGTGTGTGTGTGTGTGTGTGTATCAACAATACTGGGCTCGTCTCTAAGCAGTTTACATAAATGTCACTGAGCATCTCCAGAGTTTGCAAGGTAAAATGTGACGCAAAGGCATTGAGAACTTTATGGCAGCTGCTAGCTATAGAGCTGGAGGGTGGTAGAAAGGAGGATAAAGCTGCCAAAGCTTAGAAGCTTGGAGAAATGGCCCTGGAGCTCAAGTGTGCACTGCTATCACGGGAACTTGGAGAAGAGACCTCAGGCTACCATTCATCCTCTAAGGACTCTGTCGGTGCATCAGGGATAAGGAAGCACAAGGCTAGTTCTGGAAGAGCTGCTCTAGAACCAGCGGCTGCTGGTGCCCAGAGAATGCACACCCGACTGGTCCTCTGTTCTCCCCTAGTCTCTGCCTACTGTCCTGCACTGGCAAAGCCTCACAATGAACTATCTGGCAAAAGAAATGTCAGTATAGCCACACAAGACTGTTCATAAAAGGATGGATTTGAACCTGACACACTGTATTTTTATACCCAGAATACCATGTTTGCCACAGTGAGTCTGCTTTATTTCAGGAAGTGGTCCCTGTGGGAGTTTTGGAATTTCAGGTATGAGATGTGTTTCAGGTGTTTATATTGATTTTATTTAGGTGTATTATGTCTAGATAAGAAATGAAAGTAGGTACATTGATGAACAATGAAAGACAGTGAGGCTTCAGAATATTAATTGAGTCGGGTGGTGGTGGTGGTGGCGGCAGCGGTGCATGCCTTTAATCCCAGCACTCAGGAGGCAGAGTCAGGCGGATCTCTGTGAGTTCGAGGCCAGCCTGGTCTACAGAGCGAGATCCAGGACAGGCACCAAAACTACACAGAGAAACCCTGTCTCGAAACAAAACAAAACAAAACAAAACAAAACAAAACCCAATATATATGAACTGAATATGAAAGCTGCTTTAAGAGGTAAAGCCTACTTTGTCCTCTTCCCATTTTCAAACCATGTATATTTTACTCTTAGATGAACTAGACCTCACTTAGCTTGTTCAACAATCCACATGCCATTATTTTGTAATATACAATCAAACAGTAATTCTTTCTCCTACATTCCAACACTAGCAACAGTTGAACCATCAGCTCGTTGTCTGTAGGCTGAGGTAGTCAGTGATTCATGTACTCTAAGCAAGCCTCTATCTAAATACAGACAGTGTACAGTGCCAAAGCCAGGGCACCACCCTCAATGAATCTGGACACTCATAACCAAACAAGGATGCTTTAACTTTAGCTCACTCCTTGCTCTATTCTTTTCTTTGCTATCATGTAAAGACAAGCTTGAACTGTATAAAAAGTCATATTTTACGACAATGTGTGGTACAGTGGTATCTAAATTGGTTTTTATTATCATAGAGTTGCTCATGCCCTGTAATGCTTGTTGTAAATCAAGCATTTAATTGGGTTTGGAAATCTTATGTCACATGTAATCACATTATAAAGGTGATGTTTATTTCACAATGGAATGAGTCATTCCTATGTGCTATAAGACCCAAGGCTATTGAAAGTCACCTGAAGAGACAAGAGCCCTGTATTTTAGAAAGTCACACCTAAAATCAGCATCCCAGGGCATAACATCTCTGCAGCTAAGCCTGCTTTCACACTAATCATCAGAGAACATTCCCAAATAAATGTTTTAAAATAAGTGAATCTGTTGGGTATGGCATGTGTCTTATTTTCTTCTGCTGCTCCAACACACAGTTAGTCACAAGGATGCTGACATGTTGGCAGAAGCTGTGGGGTCAGAGAGTAGAGCTCTGAAGTTCATAGACGACAAACCTTCTTGAGCATCATGGAGAGAGGAGACAATGAGAAGGATGAGGAGATGTAGCAGTCGATCTTCTGAAGACCACATTCATGTGCATCGCTATCACCCACTCTATGCTCTGGGACAAGGACAAACATTTAGAACACAAGTCCTCCCTATGGCCATTTTATCCCAGAGTAGCCAGCATCTTCTGCCAAAGGAAATTTGTCCTGATAATTAGTAATGAAACACTTCTTACTCCACACATTCTGTGGGTCTGGAATTAAGGATGGACAGGCCACTCTTGGTTTGGGTTCAAGGTCTTTCAGGAGGTTGCAGTTGAATTGTTGGCTCGAGTTACAGTCTCATCTCAAGGACTGGTGGGGGAAATCTTCACTCACTTAACTGGATGCAGGAGGTCTGAGTTCCTGACTGGTTGATAGATCAAAGCTTCTGTTCCTCACCCTACAGATCTCTTTAGAGGACTACTCACATCTTTATAGCTTGTCCCCCATGGCACGCACACACACACCACAGGGGCGGGGGTGGTGAGGCTGACCCAACCTAATCTGTTGTGAGAGTTCTATCTGTCTCACCAAATGGTCCTAGGACTCTGTGGGGTGGGACTACACAGGGCGGTTGATACCAGAATCAGACATCAACAAGACCATGTGTGCAAGGTCCTTTTCTCCAAGTCTTCCTTTTACATCCGTAACCAAGTACTGGAGTAAGACAGGGATGCTGGAAGATTGGGATCTTATTGCACACCAAGTCACGGCAACAGTATTATTCTAGCTACTGTCATATGTGCCTGGTGAACTATGGAGGCCATGGCTGCAGGGTCTAGACACATGGGGCTGGCACTGTGATGGGGCAATGAGTCAGAATCACGCAGAAGTACAAGAAGGCAAGATGCAACACACATAAAAGAGGATGTGTTTGCACTGGGCCAGTTATAATAAGTCATTAGTATTTAAACATTTTAATTTCTAATTGATAAATTGGATGATGAGTTTACGCTACCTTGAGATCTAGAGAGCCTATAAAGCCTTATATTTTCTAAGGATTGTGTGCCTACTATGGATCATAACACATAGCAAAGGAAACCAGTGGGACCTCATGATTGAGAAGTTTTCTGAGTTGATCAAGGTAGCCTCATGGTCCTCTGGGATCTACAAGCTATTTGGGTTTAAGAGAAGGGTAGGAAGGATGGATAGTATAGTTGATTTAAGTTGCAGGGGGCAGGACTGTTAGTCTCACTGTGCTTCAGTGAGTAATGGCTGATGTGGTTTTTGAACTTCCAGAGCCTTCCTCTGTGTTCACATCAAGACATGGCTCTCTTGGTTGCTCTTCTTCTGAAATTATGCCCAGCTCCACCACCTGCCTCTTTTGCCCTGAGATATGTGCTACCAACTACCCTGAAGATCCACGCAACTTAAGATACTCTACTCTACTCCAGTCAATGGAGTGGAGCAGGTATGTGTGTGTGTGTAGGGGGTAGGTGGTAGCAGTCATTTGGACAATGGCCTCACAATTCACTAGCAACTTCAACTTGCTTCGCAATAGAAGTCACCTACCTTGAACATAGGAATTTTGGTTGAGTAAAAACCATGATGAATTTGTTCAGGTTTCCCCCTCCCCCATTGAATTAAAAACTTCTTTAAAAATATTTTATAAAAAGAGGCATTTCTTTCTCATTTTATTGTTTCCTGTGTGTAATGTTATTTCTTCCCTCACCATATTATAGGGAGAGCTTTGAAGCTGATAGCCATATGCAAGTTGAGATCTGCTGAGTCCATTCCCTCCCTCGCTCCCTTCCTTCCTCTCTCCCTCATCCCCTTCCCTCCCCTCTCCCCCACCCCCTTCCCTCCTCTCTCCCCCATCCACTTCCCTTCTCTCTCCCTCATCCCCTTCCCTCCTCTCTCCTCCATCCCCTTCCCTCCCCTCTCCCCCACCCCCTTCCCTCCTCTCTCCCTCATCCCCTTCCCTCCTTTTTCCCCCCTGCCCCCTTCCCTCCTCTCTCTTCCTCTTATTCTCCTCTCTCCCCCATACCCTTCCCTCCTCTCCCTCATCCCCTTCCCTCCTCTTTCCCCCTCTCACTCTCTTCTTTTTCTCTCCATCTTCTTCTCTTCTCATCTTCCTCCCCTCTCTCCCCTTCTCTCTCTCGCACCTATTTTTTTTTATCATTTTTATTTTTCTATGGAAATACTGAAGCAATTGTGACTTGTTTTTGTTTTTCCCCATCACTTGGAGCTGAGTCCTTTCATCTTTGATTCAGCCAATTTCCTTCAAAGCTAAATATTAAACAGATCTGTCTTCTGACAGCTGACCCCAAATAGGGACAGGCAGTGGTCCTCACCCCGGGGGTGCAGAGCAAGCCGACAAAGGTAGAGGAGAGACAGAATGGAGCCAGTTCCTATCCCCTGGGGAAGCCCGGGAGTTCTGTCTAAGCCTCTGCACAGCCAAACAGCCAAGAGCCAAGCAACCCATGGCTTCTGGAAGGCGTTCTTACAGAAATGCCTTCTTTGCCAGAGGGCGAGAGGGTTGCTAATTGATTTTGTCTGCCTTTCAGAGGGACTTAGAAAGACACAAGAGTCTAAATTCTAACAGAGAGGTAACATTTCTGGATATGTGAGCAAACTTTTCCGGGTTTCATGTGACCTAGCAGTCCCCTTCCCAGTGTGTGTGTGTGTGTGTGTGTGTGTGTGTGTGTGTGTGTGTGTGTGTGTGTGTGTGTTTGGCTTGGTGAGCATGGACACATTCTTATCCTGGCATGACTGTGGGAGTTGGAAAACAATCTCCTGTATCCTCACTTTCTCCTTTCTTCAAGATAGTGTCTATTGCTCATCACTGTGGATGCCAGGCTAGCTGGGCCACCAGCTTCCATGTATGGTGATATTTTATTTGTACTGAAATGTGATTTTATTTGTATGTTAATAAATAAAGTTGCCCTGGGGTCAGAGCTATTAGCAAGCCATAGAGAAAGCTGGGCGGTGGGGGTGCACGCCTTTAATCCCAGCACTTGGTAGGCAGAGCTAGGTAGCTCTCTGTGTGTTCAAGGATAGAGCCAGCTTTGGAGACACACGCCTTTAACCTCAATACCAACCATAGACGACTTGGAGGTCTGTACAGACGGGTAGTGACTAGGAGGTCATGTGGTTGGGTTTACAACCAATGAGAAGGCAGAACAGAAACCCTATAAAAAAGACAGGCACAGGAAGTAGCTCTCTTTTGAGAGGTACAGCGACAGTGAAGGGTAAGGTTTTTAGCTCTTAGCTATTGCTCTGACCTCTTGGCTTTCATCTCTGTATTGGCTCTGTGTTTCTTATTTAATAAGATGGTTCGTTACATCTACATCGATGGATTCTCCTGTCTCCACACCTCCCAATGCATTCTCCCGTACCTGACTTGATATGGGATCTAGAGAGCTTAACTTGGGTCTTTATCCTCGCCAAGCACTTTACCCCCGGAGCCATTGCCTCAGTCTTAACATCCGTGTTTCTTTAGTTAGTTTGTCAGCCTGTTAATAAGGTCATTAAGTTTAATTAGGCTGGCCATCTTAGAAAATAAGCATACCTGTGCATCCAAACTCACTTGTTGACAGTAGTGGATAAGAACAGGCTACCGGGCTGGGGAGATGCTCAGTGGCTGAGAGCCCATGCTGTGCTTGCTGAGGACCTGAGTTCAGTTCCCAACACCCACATTAGGCAGCTAACAGCCACCTGTAAATCCAGCTTCAAGAGATCCAACACTCTCTTCTGGCCTCCATGGGCACCTGAACACAGGGACGAACCCATACACCAGCATACATGCATACACATAATTTGAAAAAACATTAAGAACAGGATAGATCTTCTCAAATTCTCTCGTACACCGATGGCTTGGGTGCTGTTAAGTCAACACAAGACAACAGGGAAGTCAGGGAGAATGTGAAGGGAGGGGGGAGCCCTTCAGTCCCACAGCTCTAAGTCTGCCTTTGGATGCCAACACAAGCAAGCTGTGTGATGTACAAAAGAGCAGAAATGCCTGTTTCCAAAAGGATGACAATGGTTTTAACAGGCACAGGGAAGTAAACAAGTCGTGTAGTCATTGTGAATGATTAAAGTTTTTCAGAGAAATGAAAAAAAAAATCGCAGGATTCAGAAGGACTACCCATTACTGAAATGCAGAGCTGGGGTCAGACTCCAAGTTGGGAGGGACGTGTTTGCTTGATTAAAAGAAAAGCCAGGGAGAGTCTAGGCATATGCACGGACTAAGTCTCCCTAAGCTCCCGAGCTGACATTCCTCCTTTCTTTCTTGTTATCTTGGATTTGAATGTTGTTCTTGGTGATTTTTCAAAAAATGAAAACTATGGCCTTACATCCCCACCCGATCAACACATGACTGAAAATGAGAGGTGGAAGCCTGCGTTCATTTCCTCTTCAGCTTAACATCAACCATACGGGAGCTCAGGGGTTCTTGCTGTTTTTGTCAAAAGACAAAATCTCGACAAATGTAGTTAGAGATCCGGTTGGATTTCAGGTGTGACTCATGCAAAGGGGGCAGCCTCCATGTCTCCAGACAGAACCAGTATTGGCTCCTTCTGGGCAGGAGCAGAGCAGTGTGCTCTGGACGACAGGGACAAGCGAGTGAGAAGAGGAGGTAGGTGGGTGATGGCCCGGCTCCCACACTTCAGGCCACTTTTGTGTAAAGCAGAAGGGATGTTCTTGTTGATTCTGGAGGAATCGCCTGTTCTCAGGAAAAGCTCTTCTGGTGGGGATCTATTCGTTTCCCCAAGTAGACAGGGCAGGATAGTATAATGGCAGAAGGTGTGGCATTTAGTCAGAGTGACACCATCTTAGCTTATTTAAGCTGTTGGTATACATGGTGGTAACTCAATGAACTACCACTACTTTGTTTGACATTTATGACATGAAGAAGATAAGTAGGCTTTGTTGGTTATTGTTGATACGTACATTTAGAATGTAAGTTAGACTGTAGAGTCATATAGATATTAAGTATTCTGTAGGATAATTGTTCTAAATAGAGAGTAGAGAATAATTTATTTGTGGGTGTTGTTTCTGAGACAAATCCACTAACTCTTAATAAACTCATGACATTGTTAGTGAAATTACAATGCCAGAAGAAAATGTTTAAACATGAATCCATACCTTATGTTAATTTTACTTATATCTATTTATAAAGATAAGATGAAGCTTATGGGAGCTCTAATTTACATGCAATTTACATATTCCTTGTTTTCCCACTATGCCTATATTTATAGCCTACATATTATGATAACAGCCCAATCAATCTGTCTAGAACAAGCAAGTTTATAAATTTATCATTTTGGTAGTTATCTATTCAAAATTAATTCATGTATATATATATACATACACACATATATACATACATACATACACACACACACACACACATATATATATATATATATATATATATATACACATACATATAATTAAACCTGAAGTTATTCTTGAGTTCAGTCACACTGGTTTTATATCTGTTATTAAAAAGCAAGGGCTCCTCCTGGTGAACCAGGAAATCAACACAGCACACTAACTTCAGGTGTGATTATTTCCTTTGCTGGGCAGCAAGTTCATTATCCCTAAGACATTCTCCTGGAAATCTGACTTCAGGACCAGAGACAGCCAAGTCTATTTTAGGGAAACGGCAGTAACTCCTTCACCACACTAGAGGCCTTTTAACTAAACTCTCTCCCAATTCCGGAGGAAGTTCACAAAGCGCTGCTCCCAGCTCCATCCAAGTGGGACAGTCTTAGGGTAGAGTCACACTCCTCATAGTCGGTAAACCAGGATTTCTCTCTTTAACTGACTCAAAGCCTCTTTAGAAGGAAACCACGCTGTGCAGTCTCCCAGCATCGACATGGAGGGGCTGTACAGCAGCCCCACGTACACCAAGAGTCTGCATTGGTTAATGCCCAGCTGGGAGCAAATGCAGGCTGGGGAAATAATAAACCTGGCATCCCATTGCTGTTCCTTAACTTTATCAGATATTGTCAACTTTGGGGGTCAGTGGAATGGCTTAGATGGTAAATGTACATGCTGTTGTGCCTCATGACCTTAGTCTAACACCCAAGACCCATATTGTCAAGAAGCTGATTCCCTCAAGTTGTTTGCTGCCCTCCACTCCTGTAGTGCATACAGGCTCATGCACATGTGTGCCTGCACACACACACACACACACACACACACACACACACACACACACACACAATTAAATGTAATAAAATGTAATTTAAAAAAAAGGAATTAGCTAAAATCACTAGCCCACCTCCTCTCCCTCAGAACCCTCCTCCCAATATCCACTTTACCCTCTTGACAGCAGGCCTGAGGCTCGGCTGACCACAAGAAGGCTTTTCTTTCTTTTGATGAGGTTACAAGATGGCTCATGTGCTACCTTGTGGAAATGGCTTTGAAGGAGATCACTGGATGCTGGGTGATTGTAATTGGATTTAACTAATGTTGAATGTACTATAAGAGTGATGCATCTTCATGATAATTCAAGTTGTCATCTCTGGGTTTGATTCAACATCGTAACCATGCTCCAGCTTCCAGAGCTGCCTCCAGCCTCAAACTTCATCTCTGAAGGCTCAATGGCTGCAGGGGTGCTCAAGGAATCCAACAGCAAGCTGGAGTTCTCTGCAGAAAGTGACGCGCTCTTGAAATGCAATCCCAGCCATCTGGACAGCCAACTCTGCCACCCAGGGTGATTGTTACAGAAACGATTCCTGGATCGGGAGCTGTGGCTCCTTGTGTATACTGTGTCGGGGTGTTGGGGTGAGGCCGGAATTCTCTGCTGGAATCCTTCCAAGATAAACTTACTTATCTTTCCAAGGAGTCTTTCCAAGATAAGCTTGCTGATCCCACTATGTGGAGCAGAGAGAAACCAAGCTGGAGTGTTAGGCTGTGGGCAGAGGCAAGGGTTTTACTTTTAAATCACAGTCGAGTCTAAGATCAAGAACCCACTAAGATGACAAAGTGTTTACCATGCACCTGGGCTCCACGCCAGGGCTCTGACAGAGCCAGTGCCAAGCCGGGGCTTCTTCTCTGAGCCACCAAGTTCAACCAGTGCATAGACAGCAAGACAGAGCCTTTACAGCCTCCCTTGAAATATAGAAGCACGCAGTCAGGCACGGCGGGGGAAAACAAGGTGAGAGGTGCTTTTACGGTGGGGTGAGGAGTGAGGTAGAGAGCCCCAATTTTGACTTGCCCTTTTTTCTGTCTTCTTCCTCCAGGTGCAAGACCAGGATGTCAGACCTGCAGAGGACCTCTGGAGGCAAAAAACGGAGTGAGAATCTGCAGACAGAGGAGTATCTCTGGGCACACACAGGGCTCGGAGTCAGAGCCTGGCTGAGGAATTGTTCATTCAGTTTGGGGCAGTTTGTATTTTCTGTCCCCATGATATTCCTGGAATTGCCAGCATGAGAAAGCAATCCATGGGTGCCCAGGTTAGCTGCCCCTCATCCCCTTTCCCACCTGACTCCCCCACCTCAAAAGGGTAGATAATCCAAAACCCCGTCTAGTTCACCATAAGCTGCCTGTGGCATCAGCATGTGGCACCAGTCACTCTGTCTCTGTCGTTTGTTTCTGAAGTCATCACCAGAGACTCCAGTTTCATAATCCACAGTGGACTTAAAAATAGAGGGAAATTTATTCCAAGATAATTTGGTCTTCAAATGGTAAGATCAACCAAAGATACCTTTGGGGAACTCAACACACTAATGCGGAGCTGCCTCAGAGCAGGGGAAGGGCTATCAATCCAGCCCCTCTTTCCTGCTGGTTCCTATAGTCGAGATGTGAACATGGAGCATACACTCGCCTCTGCGCCAGTCACCGAGGTCTAGCAGCATTATTTTATGAACTAGCTCTGAGCAAGATGGTCAAACTGTTTAGAAGCTACTTGTGAGCCCTGAAAAGCTACTTATGAACCCACTCTCCTACATTTTTAAACCCTTGAAAGTATAATCTAGGTATTTCTAACTCATGTATATTTCTTGTAGGTATCCCCCTACAAGAAGACAGCAATACCCGCAGGTCAAAAAAGGGCATGGAGATGAACCACTCTGGAGACAGTTTCAGGGGAAACTTCTTCATGGCCCATGAACAACCACTTGTATAGTGGAAGCCTATTGGCTATGGTTGGTCAGCACATTCCCTCGAATTGGATAGACCAGACCACCGGGGTCTCTGTAGAAGAAGCACATTGAAGGAGATGAGGGAACACAGACTTGTCTGTAGGCCAGCTACTCATGCTACTTCAGACTTCACTGTCCTGACTTCTGGAGCATGGTGTGCCAGGCTTCTTATTTAGAAGTGCAGTGTGTCAAGCAGGCTGGCCGCAGGTCATGCCTGCATTTTCTCCTCCAGTTCCTTCTTGTTGTTTTCAGATGACCCTTGATGGATCTTCGGGGTGGCCCCTTTGTCTTTATCTAGTTAAGAACTCCCTTAAATTAGGTTCACAGACTTAATGTGGGATGAGGCAATGTCTAACTAGTTCTTTCTTGTGTGTGCCACCTTTTTCACTCTGGCCTTAATTTCCTAAGAAGCAGGAGAAAGAATTCATCAACTATCCCATACTAAAATGAGAACGGTCCTTTCTCTGAGCCACCCAACTAGGATCCCATCAAGATACAGGGAAACAATGTCAGTTAAGTAAACAAGAGAATAAATCAAAACTAGTTGTCAACTAACTGCCAGATTCTTGTTGGAGGTACTTTCTAGTTATTCTGGTAGAATCAAAGCTTGGCCTGCCTGTTACGTCAACACACACCCAAACCCAAAACAGAACCCAGAGTCAGGCATTCCAGTGTTTCAAGTCACAGAGACTTGAGTTTGAATCTAAGTTCTGTCCTCATTCCCCCATTCCCAACTAACGGTGGGGCATAAATGACTTACTTTTTCAAGTGGAGACAGTAATGTCTACCTTGTATTTGTAGCTAACATTTATTGAGTACTTACTGTATGCTGTGTGTTAAGAATGTCACTTGTGTTCCTTCGTTTTATCCTCATGATTTCTTCATTCTACACATGAGAGCATGGAAACTTCCAGCATTTCAAAAACATGCAAGGTGGTAAATGTGGGTCATCAACATGGCTCTTTGTGACTCAGAAGTCCTCTGCCTGCACTGTGAATATGAAATGATATGGAAGACAGCAGGTAGTGCTTATGGGAGGTAGGAAAGGGAACCTGGAGGGAGAGAGAAACTCCCCCCACTGTGTTAGTATTTCTGGGGCTCGGGCCTTTGTGGATTTGCACATTCTCACAGAGGATAACCGATGGCTGAAGAGAAGTCCTCTACTTCCCCAGAGAATGTTGCCGTCCTCCACTACGTGTTAAGTGTCTTAAGAATGCTTCTAGAAAAGCAAGTTAGGAAACAGGTCACCATTTAGTCAATCAGATATTTTCCAACTCAAGCGTTAGACTAGATGGGACAAAGCATGTCTCACACTGACCCCAAACTCTTTCCTAAATGCAGAGACATGGACTAGAACCTCATCATAAACCTGGAGAAGGAAGAACAGCTTTATTTGTGATAGCAAAAAGCTTCCTTAAGCTTTCAGGAAATAGCAGGTGGTTGTATTCCAAGGGCTGACTGTGGCTCTCAGTCCCTCCAAAAGATTTCACAGAGTCTGCACTTGTCGTCCTGATTTGGCTCCCATTTTTCAAGTGGAGAGGAAATGGCACTCCATTGTAGACACCAAATCCTCATGATTTCTGAACTACACTGATTAAGAAAAGAAATGGCTTTTGCAGGTTTGTGCTGGATGCTGAGATAACTGTAGTCAGTACAGATAACAACAGAAGGAAGAAAAGGATGAGGGAAACAAGAATATGGCTGGCTGTCCTCTTCAGAGTGGACTCCTGAGGACTCAGCCTAGGGCCAGGGTTGGCCTTCCTGTGAAGTGGTGTTTCTACCCAGTTGAGTAAACTGGCACCCATACCAATCTTTTCATATTTTAGGACAAAGAAACACATCCTAGAAAACTCAGCACATGGTTTCTATGTCTTTTACTGTTCCTTCAAGGCATCCTTAGACATATGTTTGACTTCGTAATATAATCTTATATTTGAACTTTACGTGAGTCATGATCATAATGAAGACAATAACTTCCAAAGAATACCTATGCTGCCTCAGGAGTGGAATCCCATACTTGATACAAATCATTTCAGTTTTTCTTCTTGATTTTGCTGAGAAAACTGAGATTCATATTTTAAAATCTCTCTCTCTCTCTCTCTCTCTCTCTCTCTCTCTCTCTCTCTCTCTCACACACACACACACACACACACACACACACACACACACACACACACACACACTTTCTTTTGAAATGAGGTCTCATGTAGTTCAGGCTAGCCCAGAACTTACTATGTAGCTGATTTCTGATTCACCTCCAGAGTGCTAGGATCATAGGCCTGCACCACCATGAGTGTTTACGCCACGCTAGGGATGGAAGCAGACTTCCTGTATGCTAGGCAAACACTGGCAATGAGCTACATCCTGAGGCCCTTAAGGATTTTTCTAAGATCACATACATAGCACACACATTTGAACTACGCACATTTTAATTTTTGGATTTTTTTCTTGTCCTTTGGTGCTGGGGTTGAGCCCAGAACTTCCCACAGGTGCTGAGTACACACTTTAACTCTGAAATATTCCTGAAAGGGTATATGCACTGGTGGTGGCAGTGCTGGTTTGGGTATATGCACTGGTGGTGGCAGTGCTGGTTTGGGTATATGCACTGGTGGCTGGCAGTGCTGGTTTGGTCGGCGGCGGAAAGGTCACAGTCACAACAGAACCCAGTGGTACCTTTTAGAGCTTTATTAGGAGAGAGAGAGGGAGGGGGAGAAGGGGAGAGAGAGAAAAAGGGAGGGGGAGAGGGGAGAGTGGAGGAGAGGGGAGAGTGCAGGAGAGGAGAGAGGGAGGGGCACAGAGAGGGATACAGAGAGAGAGTGGGGGGGGGTGCACATCCGGCTTTTAGGCTGGGACGCAGTCGCCTTCTGATGACGTAATAAAGCGCCAGACAAGACCTCTGAGCTGTGCAAATACAGAATCCTTACACCTCTAGCTCTTGGCATGTGTCTTTGACTGTAACATCCATGATCATCTACACCCTTGCCTCTAAAATAGCAATGACATACAAAGAGAAGGGGGGAGGGGGGTGAAGGGAGGTGGAGGCAAACACCTGCGCAATGCCTGTTCTGTCTCCTATATTTTACACGTGCTTTTTCACACCTGCATTTGTGAACTTAACAAACGAGCTGGTATTTGACACCAAATGCAACCTTCTTCCACATTTCTCTTCTTTCCCCTCAAAAGGATTTCTGTCTGATTATGTGAGTTTTAAAAATAAACTGATATTAAAACTATATTCAGCTGGGTGGTGGTGGCACACACCTTTAATCCCAGCACTCGGGAGGCAGAGCCAGGCAGATCTCTGAGAGTTCAAAACCAGCCTGGGCTACCAAGTGAGTTCCAGAAAAGGAGCAAAGCTGCACAGAGAAACCCTGTCTCGAAACCCCCCCCCCAAAAAAAAAGAAACCAAAAACCTATATTCATATAACCTAGTCCTAAGGCTACCAAGCAACAATTTTGAAAATTAAAGCTTTTAAACATGATGGTCTATGTTGCTATATACCTCAAAGTGTAGTGGCTTAAAAATAAAATTTTATTATTATTATTAGCATGATTTTGTTGGCAGAAAATTGTTGTTGTTTGTTTTTGCTCTTTTGGGGGACCCACACCCAGTTCCCAAATAAATCATGAGGGGGCTTGTGGTGGTATTGTGTTCCCTAAAATATTGTGCACCCTAATAAACTTATCTGGGGTCAGAGACAGAACAGCCACTAGATACAAAGGCTAGAAAATGGTGGCACTCACACCTTTAATCCTAGCATTCCAGAGGCAGAAATCCATGTGTTCAAGGATACAGCCAAGCATGGTGACTCACGCCTTTAATTCCAGAAAGTGAGCCTTTAATCCCAGGGAGTGGTGGTAGAATGCAGAAAGGTATATAAGGTATGAGGACCAGAAACTAGAAGCATTTGGCTGGTTAAGCTTTCAGGCTTTCGAGCAGCTGTTCAGCTGAGATCCATCTGGATGAGGACTCAGAGGCATCCAGTCTGAGGAAACAGGATCAGCTGAGGATCTGGCGAGGTGAGGTAGCTGTGGCTTGTTCTGCTTCTCTGATCTTCCATCTTCACCCCACTACCTGGCTACAGGTTTGATTTTATTAATAAGACTCTCTAAGATTCCTGCTACAGAGGCTTATTCTTAATTATAAATGCCCAGCCTTAGCTTGTCTTGTTTCTCGTCAGGTTTCCTTAACTTTAAATTATCCCATCTATCTTTTGCCTCTGGGTTTTTCGCATTTTTGTACTTCTGTAAATCTTACTCATACTCTGTGACTTGCTATGTCGCTGGATGGCTGGCCCCTAGAGTCCTCTTCCTTCTCTGGCTCCTTCTTCCTCCTCCCAGATTTCTCCTTCTAGATATTCTCTCTGCCTGCCAGCCCCTCCTATCCTTTCTCCTGCCTTGCTATTGGCCATTCAGTTCTTTATTAGACCATCAGGTGTTTTAAACAGGAAAAGTAACAGAGCGTCACAGAATTAAACAAATGCAATATTAATAAAAGTAACACACACGCCTTAAAATAATATTCTACAACAGAAGATTAGGTAGAATCATTTGTCCTCCAGAATGGCCAAATATCACAGTATGTGCACATGTCTGGGCATGTGTGCACGCACACACATGGGTGTGTACAACAGCATGCATGTGGAGGTCAGGGGACAGCTTGTGGAGGTCAATTCTCTCCTTCCATCACATGTGTTCCAAAGACTGAACTCAGGTGATAAGCAACAAGTCCCTTTACCCGCTAAGCAGTCTCACTGACCCTGAATTTCTTACTGGACCAAGTGATTGTGGAGGGGACCCAAAACAACTTGACCACACAGCAGCCATGACAGACTTAGGGGCCCAGATACAGCTTCTGTGACAGGCTTGCTGGCAGGCACCACTCCGATCTAGGAAAAGCCTTAAACTGACAACCACCCCGGGATCCACCCAGGGATGGGGAAGTACCTAACATCCCAAACATTCCAACCATTAGATAAGGTGGCCAGATGTCCTTGAGCCTAGCACATACCTATTTCCCTTTCTTACCAAGATACTCCCTAGACAACTGTCAGCCAATCAGTGTCCTGAACCCTGGAAATCCTTTCACCCTAACCTCTGCTATGATAAAAACCCCACCCCACCTGAGCTCAGGGTTCTCTGCTCTCACTGCTTCATGGGACAGACAGACCAAGCCTCGGAGCTTGAAAATAAAGGGTCTTTGCTTTTGCATGTGTGATTCCGTCTCTGTAGTCATCTTTTTTGGGGAGGGGGTCCCTTCTGTCCCTGAATAATTCTCATTGGCCATACACTGTCTCCGTGAACCCTGAGTTCCTGCACATGTCCTCTAGTCTCTTGCCTTCGGGAATTATTATTTTAAAAATGTATTTGTGGTGTGTGTGTGTGTGTGTGTGTGTGTGTGTGTGTGTGTGTGTGTGTGTGTGTGTTAGGGTGGCTAGTGCACAATTTTTATGGGATTAGTTCTCTCCAATTATCGTTACGTGGGTTCCAGGCATTGAAGACAGGTCGCCAAGCTTCTGAGGCAAGTCCCTTTACCCAATGAGCCATCTCACCAGTCCCCTGGAATTCTGTGTAGCTTTCGCTTTATTCCTTTCTGCCTGCTGCTAGGAGCCAATATTCCCCAAAACAGCTGGCTTTACGCCCAGCACTTAGCATTCCTGTTGTCTTCAGAGACAGCTTACCTGCTATTGTCTTCATCAGCATCCAGATGGGGCACCAAAATACTTTTATGTACCACTATTTTCTCATACTCACAATTGTTTTTTTGTTTGTTTTTTCCCCACAAAGAAAATGGTTTTCCTTCTTTTCTATTGCACCAAAATGAAACCCAAGGCCCCACCGCCTCACTCTGTGGGGAGGGGTTTGGCATATGCTTGCCATGGTGTTCAGCTGGAGGTCAGAAGACATTACTGGCCATCAGTCCTTACGGTCCACCTTGCTTGAGACAGGATCTTGTTCATTGCTGCTTGCACCAGGCTAGCAGCCTGTTCTCCCAGGGATACCTCGTCTTTGTCTCTGATCTTGCTTTAGGAGTACTGTCATTATGGTGGCTTGTGCCGACTCTGGGGAACTCAGGTTCTCACACTCATGCTGCAGGAGCTTCATTCAGGCCATCTCCCCATCCTAAGGAAATACTGAAATAAGATGCCTCTGGATAAAGACAGAAAAGCTTTATGTGAGGGAAGCATTAAAGGCACTGAAATTCCAAATAGCACCCCTCTCTGTTGTGATTTATTGTATTCTCTAGCATTCAGCCTTGGTATACTCTGCCATTGTACCTCTTGCTGAATGACTTTTGGAAGCAAACTGTGGAAACCATAGTCCAAATCCATGCCTGTTTCTAGCTCTCTCGGCTGTTCTGTTTTACACAGAGCACACAGCTTTGTAGAAAAGAAGTTTTCCCACAATGGCGGATAAGTTAAATTTGGGGAAGTCTAATCACTGCTCCCCCCAAGGGCTCAGCTTGAGCCCCTGGGAATTGGCTCAGTCCCTGGACATCATGCATTCCTACCACACAAAAATCCCAGTTCTCCTGTGAGATGGCTAAAGGCTCAATTAGCATCCAGACAAGTCCCCAAAACATTTCTCTGCATCATGATTCTTTTCTGACTGCTGCAAACTTAGCATTGCCCTTTTCTGATTCAGTGAATCCTGGATAATGATGTTCTTTATTTTATTACATTTTCCAAAGCAAAGACCAGACAAGACTTGGTTCCAGCCATGAACTACAATAGTACAAAAAAGAATTATTTCCACATTAAATCAAGCACATTTAGGGATTCATGATTTATAATAACCTTATGTATGAGTGTTTGTGTGTATGTGTGTGTGTGTGTGTGTGTGTGTGTGTGTGTGTGTGAGAGAGAGAGAGAGAGAGAGAGAGAGAGAGAGAGAAAATGTATGCGAGAGTATATATGTGAGTGTGTGTGGGAGAGTGTGTGCATGTGTTTGAGAGTGTGTATATGAGTGTGAGAGAGTGAGTATATGTGTGAGAGAGTGTACATGTGAGTATGTGAGATAATGTGTGTGTAAGAAAGAATGCGTGAGTGTGTGAGAGGGAGTGTGTGTGTGTGTGTGTGAGAGAGTATGTCTAACCTCAGGAGTCGGTCCTCGGTGTCCTCCTTGTCTGAGACAGAGTCTCTTTGCTGTTTTGTTCGTTGCATTCATGAGGCTGGTTGGCCATGGAATTTCTGGGAATTCTGTTTCTGCCATCTCTGCAGAGGAGAGCTGGGGTTATAGATGCTGACACGACACGCCTAGCTTTTCCTTGGTGTTTGAGTCCTCAGACTCAGGTCCTCAGCCTTGCGAGGGTAGTACTTTACCACTGAGATATCTCTGTAGCCCTGTATGGCTTATGCATACTTTCATTTTATGATTTTTCAGTCTTCTAGGAAATTCTAAAATATACCGTTCAGAAAGTGAAAGCCATTTTTGTTTGTCATTTTTTTTTTATTCAAAGCAAATGAAAGCCTGCTCTTGTGAGCATTTAAGAAGCGGCATTAAAGATGCTTTATCTGGTAGGAAATCCACACCATATGCTTCCTGGTGCCTGGAGATTGTCTTTGCAGAATACACTCGACTCCTTTTCCTGCCCCTGTGGTTTCCCTGCCTCAGGGCAGCAGATTTGTTTGCTTGTTTGTTGTTTTGTTTTTCTTGGGTTACTTTTACTATTGGGCTTCTAAATTTTATTTTCCTAAGAAAAAAGTCCCAAGAAGGCCCTCTCTACCTTTTCTATGAAGCATGTACAGGCTCACGGGACATGACACATTTAACATAAGGAGTAGGGGAGACAGGCTTCTTTTAAAGTGGCAGTGTGTTTCTTCCCTTCCACACCGAAAACAATATAACTCATTGTGTTCCCTCTTTCCCACATGGCCAGGAAGCTCAGAATTACATTTAATGTGCAGTTACAGTAACTATTTAAAAACTCCCTTTTTATATGCTTTTTGATTTTCTGTTTTAACAGCCTTATTATTTATGAATGCTTTATGGAAACCTACCTAAAATATTTTCTGGAAGAGGCTTGTTCTGTGCAGGAGGGGGCTGAGGGCACCGCCTCTAATTACGTTGGAATGTGTAGGTGATTTTCAGATGAGAATCCCTGAGACAATCACAAGTCCTTACGTTGCTTGGAGGAATTGTCTCCATGTATTCACTGTGTTCTTGTGCCTAGAAACGGCCGAGGAAGTGGGAAGTCATTTAGAATTTGTCTGCTTGATGAAGATTTAAGTTTTTCTTGGACTCTGCACTGAACTTGCTCCCTGAGTGCGGACACCAGAACAGAAAAGCCACACCCCCGCCTTTCCTGGGTCTTAAGAGTTTCGTAAATGACGGCCCAAGTCTAAGAGCATTCCTTGGCCCTGGGCAGCAGCCAGTGTGGGTCCTGGTCTTGACATGAGTACTTCTAGGCATGAGAAAGTGAGTAAAGTGCTTATTTAGGTCCCCCCATCAAGAGGTGCAGGCTCCCGCCGGCTTCGGGGCAAGTATAGAAAGACTCCTTCGAGTTGGACTTTCTGATATTCTTACTAGTCGTCTCTTATCTGATGCTGCCAGTTTAGAAGAGGGGGAAAGTTCTGTTAAAGAAAGCCAACTAAATCATTCCAACGCCTGCCAAATAAACATTTGTATCTCCACCATTGTTAGAAGCCTGGGAATGGGGAGGGAGGAGTTGAAGACAAATTTAAATTAGCCCAGTTTGCCCCGTCCATCATTTGCCTAGGTTAGTGCATGTATTGGTGGGGCTCTTAAATGCCTCAAAATCATGTAATCATTTGTGCAAAAATAAGTAATAGTTTCATAAAAGCTCTTAAGAATGATGGCTAGGAGCTAATGCTGAACCCCAAAACTTGTAAAAATACAGGCAGTGAATCTTTTTTTTTTTTTTTAAATAAAAAAAGACTGGGCCTGGGAAACAATTAAGAAGGTCGCAGGGGAATTTGTGGAATGGGTAACAATCAGAAAGCTTCAAGGGAAAAAGAAATAGCTCACATTTAATATGACTGAGAGAACATTCTGGAAATTTAATAAACTGAAACCCCGGTAATAAATACAATGGTTGAATTCCACTCATTCTTGCTCCATGGCAGAGTGGCCCTTATCTCTGAACATACACCAAAACACACACACAGAGTCCTGATGCCTATCTGCCAGCCCTGCGGCGGCGGGGGAGTGGGGGAAGGAAGACATCTCTCGAGAGGCTTATCTATTACCACTTGTGCTTTTGACCAAAATCTGTCTTCTTTTACTTCTGTCTAAACAGGACATCAGAGAGCCTGGCTTTTCAGATGCCAGAAGCTGCTGATGCTCGCCATGAACATGTAAGTGAAATAAAAAATGAAGCAAGCCATTTGAAAACGAGCTCCCGAATGTACCCTTCTGCTCAGCCATCCCTAAATAACAGACTTAGTAATCCGAAGTAACTCGCCAGAGGCTTGAGGATTGTTTTTGAGAAGCTTAATTATATACTGTCACTTACATGTGTGTATTCGTGTGTGGTGTATATGAACATATCTGTGCATATGTGGCATATACATATATGTATGTGTGTACATACATGCACATATGTGTATCATGTATGCATGTGTGATGTATATGTATATATAGAGTGACATATGCCCATGTGTATATGTATGTGTACATATGTTTGTTGTATATGTGTATGTGATATATGTGCGTGTATATTGTATATATGTTAATGTATGTGCTGTGGTATATATTCATGTGTGGTATATGTGTGTGTGATATTATCCAGATGTGTGTATACCTGTGTGCGAATGTGTATCTGTATATTTGTATATGGTATATACACATGTGTATATGTGTATATAGTGTGTGCACATGTATGTGTGTATACTGTATGCACATGTGTATATGTGTGTATAGTGTGCACACATGTGTGTATGCTTGGCAGTCAGAGGAAGACATAAGGTATCCTACTCTATTAGTACTTTATTCCCTTGAGAGTGGGTCTGTCACTGAGCCTGGAGCTGAGTTGGCAAGTTGGCAGTCAGCAAATGACAGTGACCATCCTGTCTTCCTACTCTGCCTCCAGCCCTGGAGTTACAGAAGTGCGCAGGATCAGGTCCAGTTTTTTATATGGACTCTGGTCATTTGAACCCAGGACCGCATGCTGTGTGGCAAGCGTTCATTTCCACTGGGCTATCTTTTGGTCCTATAGGGTTTTTTTTTGTTTGTTTGTTTTTGTTTTTTTAAGCAAGATCATCTGGTCCATAGTAAAAAATGATTTAAAGAAGTAAGCAAAGGAACTTTCAAACATGACTATATATTCTTAGTAGAAAAATAATCAATGGACATCAAGAATTCTCCTACTTGAAAACGGCCTGGCAGCGCACATCTGTAATGGCAGCACTATGGAGGTTGAGGCAGGAGGATTGGGAATTCAAGGTCGTTCTCAACCACTTTGTGAGTTCAAATCAGACTAAACTACTTGAGACCCTACCTCCAGACGGCCCTCATGAACAACAACGAAGAGCAGTTAAGCGTCCACTTCTTTTCCAGAAGTTGCTGGGATGGAATGCCTACAAGTGACTCCTCTGAAACTATCTTCGAGAGATCAGAGAGCTCAGCTCTAGGCCACACTCATCCTGCATCCTGAAGGAGATGGACTTCGGTACGTGAAGCACTTTTAAAACTTGAATCAGGTTACATCATTTTAAATGATTCTTATTTTCTAAAGACAATGATGACATAATTTGGGATTAATGTCTAAGATCCTGGCTGTGGACTCAATTTCCTGAAGTATATGAAGACCTGCAGCCAGGAGGAGTCAGAGATGGGCAACAGAGCTTGATCCATTGAGCTCTTGACTAATGCAGGCCCTGGGGAAACCCCATGGAGACACCAGGGGCGAATTTAGAGACCAGGGCTGTCTAGGACATTGCAGAATGCAAAGAAATGGAACAGAAAACTGTCCATCTTGTCCCGAGTGAAGAAACCACAAGCAAGACCTCCTCACTGTAAACTGTGTGGTTGTTTTCTGCAAAGAGACTTTTCCTATTTTGTTTCCTTCTAGGGAGTTCTCTTTCTGTTTCCTCCTCCTTAGACACCAGTACAGTGACGTAAGACCCTGGCCAGCGGAAAGCAGACAGAACCACACTGAGGCATGCCCTGTGCTGGGGTTCCAGTTAAATTAATTTAACTTGGTCAATTAGATTGTAAAGTCTCCTGAGGGTAGAGATAATTTCTTAAATTATAATTTTTGTCTCTTACAATGTTTCTATGCTTAAAATATAGTACAGACCTATTAAAAACCTAACTACTTAAAAATATGCATCTGAATATAGAATGTCATTAGAGTGTGCCTTCCTTTTCAGCTTCTTTTGAGAGTTTGTTATCCAAGTTACAATGCAGTTTTTCAATTTTGAAAAAACAAATGTATAGGGAAAAATATGCTAGGTTTGGTAAAATATTTATTTTTCTTATATTTAGCAATTAAAACCTCTGGATATATTGTGTGATTCGATTGACTATTTATTGGGACATGTGACAGTTTGGATATGAATTATCCAAACATTAGAAGGCTCCTGTGTTGAAGGTTTGGTCCCCAGGTCCTCCATCTCATCACTGAATGATGGTTGAATCATGAGGACTCTACCTGCTAGGTTTTGGATGGGGCTGATGGGTCAAAGAGACGCTGAGCCAGATGGGAAACAAGGAGTCTATTAGAAAGGCTATTGATGCCATGGGCAGACAGACAGAGGAGCATGGTGGGGATTCCCAGGAAGGCTAAGGTCCCAGAAACAGGGCCAGACAGCAGAAAGACAGCATGAGGGACAGTGTGGTGGGATCTCTGAAGAGAATCAGAGCCCACACGCAGGAGAAAGGGGCCCCTTATGTTTTTTGAAGATGGGGGAGGTCCACAGCAAGAGCCCACAGCCAGGTTCTGATTCTCAGGCAGGAAGCAGGGAAGGGATGAAAGGCAGGGTGTGCCATAGGCCCTTTGATGTTAACTCAGTTCCTAGGTAAGACTGTGGTGTGTGTGTGTGTGTGTGTGTTAGCTAGAGCCTCACAGACAGTGTGTCAGTAGGGTGTCTGTCGGTATCGGTGAAAGGGGAAGATTACTGCAGATGCTGTGGCCTGGCAGAGGCCGGATTCTAACATTACATTTTTACATGAACTTCATGAATGGGTTAGTTCATTCACGCAATCATTACTAAGTAGGCCATTACGAGTGGGGATGTAACTGAAGGAAGTAGCTCACCGGGGGCATGCTTTTGAAGGTTACGACTGTCCCAGGCTCTCCCTGTAACTCAGATCTGTTTCCTGGCTGCCATTTCCTCCCAAGAAGTAGCTGCCACTACGAGATGGACAGCTCTGGTCTAATCAGCCACTCTCTGCTGTGATGCTCTCCACCTTGTCTCAGATCAAAGCAACGGTGCTGGTCGCCCTTCGGCTGACATCAGAAGCCCACATTCCCCTCCCTGAAGTTCTGCGTGTCGTAGTCAGTGATGCAAAACTGAGCGTCTCGGGGCTCACACACACATTCCTTCCCTGGTTAGATTGTCTTGGAGACCTCATGCTACAGCCTCTGTACCAGCAAAATAGGCACAAGGCGAAGTCATTCCTTCAAGGGCCTCACATGTTAGCCGCTGGAGGAGGGGCTCTCACGAACAGCTGAAGACCTTCCTGCCAGGGAGGTGTGTCCTAGTGCCAGGACAAGAGCTAGTTTCGTGTAACGGCTCGATTCGCATCGCCCCTCTACAGTGGACGTTTTCAGTGGTCCATCCTGACTTCCAGACGCAAACCTCCAGGTGGCCTCTTGACTTCTCCACCTGGTTTCGGTACCTGGAACTCAACTCCCTAGTTCCTTCCCAAGATTCCCACCTCCCGTTTGCCTTTCTCTTTAAGTAGCGACTGCTTTTCTAACAGCCCAAGCCTTTTACACCCGTGCCTTTCCTTCTTCTTCCTTCACAGCCTTCCCCAAATGTGACAGCTTTGGCCTTTGCACGGCAGCCATGCACGCTTCTTCCTGGCCTCCCACAGTAGACCCCCGTGTCCCTGTACCCCTCCCGCCCTTCCCCCAACTGTCATGTCTTCAGACACAACTGGAGTGACCTTTTGGAACCCGGGTCATCTCAGCTATCTTGTTCAAATGACGTTTTATTCTTGTTTGTGACTGAAGGACATTCCCTTGTGTAGATACGGGTGCCGTATTTTCTTACTCATTTCTCTAATGACAGATGCCTTCAGGCACAGGGAGACATGTGGGGTATTTTCTGTCTTATTTGTGGGAACAAGAAAGCTGATCTCATAGAAGGAAGAAGTAACTTCATAGTCACCAGGGCCTGGGAAGGACAGCTATGGGGGAGTGGAGGATAACATGGTTAGATGGAGGCAGCAGATCTGGTTACCCTAGTTTAACTATCAGTTGTAATGATTTATGTTATAGTTCAGGATCATTAGAAGGGATGGACGTTCCAAATACAGAAATGATGAACACAGAGAGAGGGTAATCCGTATTGCTCTCATGGGATACTTACACACTGCACACACACACACACTGACTACACTGTACATACAACCGTGCCACAGTAAAAAACAGGGAATGAATTGACCAGTCAATGAGTGCGTCAGATTGTGACTCATCCACTCCAGTGGCTTCAGATTAAACACAAGAGCTAGCATCCTTTCAACAACCTCCAAGTTCCTGTGCTTCTTTTCACCTCCTTCCGCTGGGTGCCTAACACACCCCTATTTTTCCCACTTGTTTTTCTTGGTCCTCAGAAACAGGAAGCCCAAGCCGACCTTAGAGGTCATTACTTTGGCTGTTCCCTTTGTCTAGAATGTTCCTTCTCAGGATTTACCCACATGGCTCGCTCCCTCTCTTTCCTCCAATTCTGCTTAAAGGTTACCCCACCAGTCCCAACCTAGCCTGACCAACTTGTGTAAACAGTAGGCCTACCCCTGCCAGCTGTGCCCAGCCACCCCATTCTGGTTATTCTCTGCCATGGAGCTCACAGACTGGCATACAGTACGATTACTTCTTTGTTTGCCTATTGCCGGACTTCCCCATTCTTTCCCAGCTCCAACGGCTGAGTGAGGCAGAGTCCCTGTTTGTACAGTCTTGTGGTTCCTCCTCCAACCAGTGACGACTACAATCTTCTTCACCCAAGTACTGGGGCCGGTATGAAGTCAAAACCAATGTCTCATTCAGGCTGACTCTGCTCATGTTGTCTTGAGACACAGTCTCACTACGTGGGTCAGGCTGGCCTCAAGCTTTTGCTCATCCTGCCTCTACCTCCCCCATGCTGGGATGCAGGTGTGCACCCAATACAACCTGATACAGATGTTCTTTTTTTTTTTTTTTTTTTTTTAATTAAGTTCATGAAGTGAGTTTGTTTTCTTTTGCTTCTTTTGTATCAAAATGGAATTTTGAATTAGGGTCATTTGAGGGAATCAATTTCTAAGACTTTATTGTGATAAAAATCTCAGGCTGGGGAGTTGGCTCAGTACATAAAATGCTTCCTACAAAAGCGTGAGGACCTGGGTTCCCATCCCTAGAACTCACATAAAGCCAAGTTTGGCTGCCTGAGTCTGTAATCCCAGTGCAGACAAGATAAGGGATGGAGACAGAGCTGCTTCTGATTGGGATTCTATGGATAATGACTAGGTTCTGACACAAAAGACCGAGAGAGGGAAGCCAATATTGGTTTTACTAGGAATTAATATAATATTAAAAAATTAGGTTTTTACCTGCACATGAGTTAACTTTCAAGTACCAAACCCCAGGCCCTGAGAACATAAGCTACTCCATTATAGACAATGCTAACCATGGTGGGCCACCACATTTGGGAATCTGCCCTCGTGAGGCACCCACGGGGACAATGTGTAATGCCTACCTTTCTTCAGACAACTTTCACTTTCAAGGGCAAGCTGTGGGCTATATATTATAGCCATGTTATCACACATTCAGCAATAAGTGTATTGCTGAATAATAAATTCGGCCGCAGCTCCCACCGTACAGAGATAGGACTGTCAGAGTAGGGTGGTAGGAGACAGCTCCCCAAGACTTCTTATGATAACCCCGAAAGGAGCAAGAACATTAGCGTGCAGAGCAGTCTCAGGGCAGTTTGACTCTAGAGAGAACTTTGACATCCAATTACAGGCAACCAAGCAATCTTCCTTTCCCATTCACTACTTACCGAGTGTGTTTTCTAGGGCAGGCACATAAGTATAGGGAGTACAACAACCCCACCTTGTGTGCACAAGCATATAATTACAAAAATCAGTAAATGCCACCCGGAAAGATAGGGGACACCAGCAGGGTTCAGCAGGAAATTTGCTCCGGGCAAAAATTCTAGGAATTCTTTCCCGAGAACTTTCTCCAGAAGCTTAACTCTAAAGGCTCCTTGAGAAACAGAATAACAACAAAGCAGAAGGAACGGAACGGTGTTCGCAGAGACCCAGGGAACAGTGCCGTGCGGTGGGGAATGTTACTATAGGTAAAGAGGTGGACGAAGGCTCTAGAGCCGTAGACAGAGGGAGCTTCTGCGAGACTT
The DNA here is from genome assembly GCF_049852395.1 of Peromyscus maniculatus bairdii. Taxonomy (NCBI): domain Eukaryota; kingdom Metazoa; phylum Chordata; class Mammalia; order Rodentia; family Cricetidae; genus Peromyscus; species Peromyscus maniculatus. Next base: position 68,598,446 of record NC_134856.1, on the reverse strand, counting down.
TGCAGCGAGTGTGGAGGGCTTTGATCTTCAACCTGAGAGCAGAGACAACATTAAGCAAAGAGTGACACATGCAGAGTTTCACTCTCAATGGCCGTGGCCAGTGTCCAATTTATACCTCCAAGAGGTCTGTCAATGAGCAGCTGCAGTTTAAGGTCCTACTCCACAGAGGAGGGATGGCAGACAGAAACACTTTTGGATATATTCAGCCAGCATCAGCTTTTTAGATACTGTTTTTAAGATTCTATATTAGCGGTGAATGGTTTTTTTTAAAGCCTCACTCGGGTGCCAAACTCAACTAGAGGAGCTGTCCCTGAAATATGTCACAAGAGACAACTTTGCATAACTCTCAGAACTTAAAAAAAAATGTTCCCTCAGATTTGATGCATGTTTCAGGTTGTGACAGACTAAGTTTAAATGTGCATTTTTAAGAAAGCTATTACCTTTAGAAAAATTAAATATGGTGTGATGGTGGGACCTAATTGTACACATGACACAATTTAGAAGCCCCTAGAAAGAGAGTCTCAATGAGGGGTTGTCTCCATTGGGTTGGCCTGTAGGTAAATCTTTTGGGGTTGTCTTGATTAATTGAAGTGGGAAGACTTGCCCATTGTGGGCAGCACCATCCCCTAGGTTTGGGTCCTGGACTGTGTTAGAGTGGATAAAGAGGACTGATCACCAATAAGCATGCATGCATTCATTCATTTTTCTCTACTCTTGACTCTGGATGTGATGTGATTAGCTACTTTGTGTTTCTGTCTTGACTTTCCCACTGTGATGGACTGTAACCTGGAACTGTAAGTCTTGCTTTTCTGGATTGCGTTTTGGAAGACTATTTTATCACAGTCACAGAAATGAAAGTAAGATGGATGGTTTACACAAATTGTAGGACTAAAGCACCACGTACAAGCATGTGCCAAGAGAGAACAAAGGAGCAGGTTAAGTCCTGCTAGTGGATTCAAGACCCAGCCAGTAGCCATTGCCAGCCCTGGTGCTGCAAGGGTGGGGCATAGATAGCTCATTGCCAAGATCTGATGCTGAGCCGTGACCTTGTCCTGGCATCCTTGGATCCTTTGACTACAAAATGTACCTCTGGCAATGGAAAGTGCTGAAGTGATGGCATTGGAAAACCACATGGAAAGAATACTGATTTCAACCTGTCCAAATTAACAGTGGGCCTACTTCAGGCAATAATTGAGCTACTTGAAAGACCACTCTAGGCTCAGTATCATAAATGTATTATTAGCACATGGAGAGACATTCTTATTTCTTTGCTAGGTGGCCATGCATCCAGTAAGCATTTCAAAAGATGGATGTGAGAATAGTAAGAAATCAGAATGCAAGTCTTTTACACTCATTGGCAGTGCCTATTCTTTCTGTAGAGTTACTAAAAACTTTGGGGAGTCTTATTTGTGGTACCACATGTTACTGAGGAAGTTGGGGACCTCTTTCAGGGTCCCTAGTCTTATTAATAGAGTAATTCAAGAACAGGCTTAGAAGGAAGCTTGAGGACAATTTTGTTAGAGATTAGGGGAAAACTCCCAGAACAGGAAAGCTGTAAATTATTTAATTAAGGGGATAATTATTTGTCTTATCTCTTTAGCATGGCCTGAGGAGAATCAGCCTTCCTTCCTGGTGGTCCCTTGACTAGATGATTGACAGGCCCAACTGGATTAAGTCTTGAGAGAGGAGACAATGACATCTCTTCACACAGAGGTAGGTACCATTCTTTTGACCATAAGGAAATAGCTTTCCATTAATGGGACTTCCATGCTACGAGTCATATAACTTAATGCATTGGGTTTAGAACTTGGTTAGTTAGAGTAAGGCCCACACAATCACAGCCAGGCAACAAAAGAATAGAGAAAGACCATGGCTTGCAATAGGTAAGGAAGGCAATGAGGTAATTGAAATAGAATTTTAAAGCAGTGTTCTCCTCAAGGTAGTCATGGAGATTTGACTTGGGGAGCCTGTCTACATTCACATGAGGAAGCACTTCTGACCTAGACCCATTCCCAAACATGCTCAATTCAAGATGCACCCTACTGAGAATGCCAAGTGTGAAGTCCTGGTTCAAGAGAAACAGATGGCAGCTAGAACACTTGGGAACAAATTTAGCTTGCAGTGTAAATAGGATTGGCAGAATCCTGTAATCCTCAGATTTGGGAGGCTAAGGCAGGAGGATGGCAAGTTTGAGACTAGCCTGCTAATCACATCAAGCTCCTGTCTAAAGAAACCAGCCGGGCGGTGGTGGCACACGCCTTTAATCCCAGCACTCAGGAGGCAGAGTCAGGAGGATCTCTGTGAGTTCGAGGCCAGCCTGGGCTACCAAGTGAGTTCCAGGAAAGGTGCAAAGCTACACAGAGAAACCCTGTCTTAAAAAATCAAAAAGAAAAAAAGAAGAAGAAGAAGAAGAAGAAGAAGAAGAAGAAGAAGAAGAAGAAGAAGAAGAAGAAGAAGAAGAAGAAGAAGAAGAAACCGGGGTGGAGTGTAGATAAGTTGTAGCACTCTTGTTTCTAGCACATGCAGACCCTGGCACTTGATCACCAGGGAGGGCTTATGTACAATCAGAGCAGCAGTTGGATTGAAGACGTGTTAATATGAGTTTATCCATAAGGGTATCTGCCTCACTCAGCTACTAAAAGTCTAATCCAACTGATTTTGATCCTTGAAGTAGAACGAAAGCAAAGGTCTACCAAGGACTTTCACATTGATCTTGTACTCAAAGAACTGCACATAAACTCACAGAATCTCTAGGAATAAAAGGCTAGCTAGTAGTGAATGAGAAGCACAAATGATCTCAATGTGAGGACAGATTCATTCACAAAAGCACAATTAAATGGTAGTTCTTTGGGAATTTTTAATGCTCCCTGAGCAAGGACTTCACCCAGCTTTATAGAAATATAAAGGGAAAAAATGCCCTTGTAAAAAGAAGAAAACAATCTGGGCGGTGGTGGCGCATGCCTTTAATCCCAGCACTCTGGAGGCAGAGCCAGGCAGATCTCTGTGAGTTTGAGGCCATCCTGGTCTACAGAGCGAGATCCAGGACAGGCACCAAAACTATACGGAGAAACCATGTCTCAAAAAAAAAAAAAAACAAACAAACATAAAACAAAAACAAAAAACAAAAACAGTCAACAATCTGTACTCATGTTAATCATTCACCATCCTTCCCAGCCTTCCACCTGTAGTGGTATAAGAATGCTTATGCCTATTCCCCCAAATCACTGGTTGTATAGGCAGATAGGCTGAAACCTAGAGCTAAGAACATGTCTGAAGACACTGTTCTGAAGGGAGGCATCCGTTGGCATCTTTTGTGTCCTCTGTTCTTGGCTAGCTACTAAATTTATATATCAAATAGGAGATGAATCACAAGTCATCTGTAGGCTTTTATGGTTTACTCACCTGTGTTATAACAGAGGCATGAATACACACAGACCCTTGGGTAAGTACACTAAGCTCTACCCTGTATCTGAGAGAACTTTTCATTTTGTTTTCCCTATTTTATCTTGGAGCTCTGGGCTACCCAAATTTCACTGAACCATCATATTACCTCAAGAAAGGGATTTTTCTATTCATAGGTAATTACTCAGCATGGTGTTAATCAAAAATTACATGCATTTTTTAAGAGCCAGATCTGTCTTAATTTTTTTCCTCTAAGAATCAAAAAATATTGTCTTAGTTAGGGATCCTATTGCTGTGATAAAGCACGTGACCGAAAGCAACTTGGGGAAGAAAGGATTTATTTCAGCTTACATGTCCCAATCACAATTCTTCATGAAAAAAAGTCAGAGCATCAACTCAAGTCAGGAGCCTGAGGCAGGAACTGAATAAAGCCAATCCTGTGAGGGATGCTGCTTACTGGCTTGCTCCCTGGGGCTTGCTCTTCTTGCTTTGTTATAGCATCCACTACCACCAGCTCAAGGGTGGCGGCTCCCACAGGGAACTGAGCCCCCCCTCCTTAATCAAGAAAATACCCCACAGGTTTGCCCCCAGGAGGAGGCATTTTCTCAGCTGAGGTTTCTTCTTTGAAGATGACTCTAGCTTATGTCAAGCTGACTAAAACTAGCCAGCATAAACCCTAGTATTTGTTTATTTTCATTGTAAAAGACTTTGCTTGTTTTCTCTTCTGATTTGTTTTCTGTTTTTTTTTTTTTCCTCTTCAAAATCATTTCTGAACATAGATGTGGGTTTCTAGTTGAGCCTGGATTCTGAGTGGTTCTCTGTTGCCAGATTCTTTTCATAGTGTTTGTTATTATATGAAGTCCCGCGGACTAAGGTGTTCATTTGCAGGTTTCTGCCCTTCTCTTGACCATCAGTGTTAATCACTACAATAACCAACACCTGAGGGCTAATGTGACACTGACTCCTGGCAGTGCATAAGGAATAAGCTTAGTGGAGCAAGACACAGATAACTGCAGAGCTACCTCTGTGCAAATGTGAACAGACCTCGGTGCGTGCACCTGGCCCCTTGCCCTGGACCTGCCCATCCTGCAGTTGAAGGCAGCTCTCTCTTCACCTAGTACTCATTTGTTTTGCTTTGTGGTTCTGCTGTTGAGTCAACTTCTGGAGGCACAATGCCAAGGTTGGATAGCAGGATAGTAGTGAATTCCAAGGAAACACTGGGGTTATCACAAGCTACAGCAGCCTACACCACATTGCCAACTTCAATAGAGTTTGACCTCACGCTGAACTTACTCTTGCCAGGCTGCTGAGAACTGAGCCAGCAGCTGTAATGAGCACAGGCATTCATCGCCCAGACCCAGGGCTCTGCAAAAGCCCTTCCCCTTCCTTGCTTGTGTGTGGACAGAACGGTCTAGTCCCTTGAGTTCACCAGAGAGGCCAGCTTGCGTTATTTTACACCAGCAACCCCCAGAACCTCCTGAACGCTATACTTAACAAAAACTGATTACTTTCCTTTGTGGGTGGGGTTCCAGGACCCTTTGGCTTAGGGCAGAGAGGGGGAATAGATCCAATTGCTTAGTGACTAGTGGGAATCTAATGCTTCCTTTCCCCTTATGTGGGAAAAAAAAATGCACGTTTAAGTTTGAGATCTGATACTGTAAAAATGATACGACCCTAATTAACTGTGTGCCAGGTACTGCCCAAAGCACATTACACATAATAACACATGCAGAGTCATTAACTCATTGCTATGGCTTGAATCTAAAGTGCTCCCCATGGGCTTGTGTTTTAAATGCTTGGTCCTCAGCTAGTGGCACTGTTTTAAGAGACTGTGAAGACTTTAGGAGGGGGCCTGGCTGATGGACGCCGATCAAGATTATATTCTCCCCTGATTCCAGTTGTTCTTTCCCTACTGATCTGTCACCACATGAAAGAATCTCAGCCACACACTTCATGACACCATGACCATTGCCATGTCTTCTCCACTGTGGTGGGCTGCATTCATATGAAACCGTGAACCACAATTCTTTCCTTCCCTAAGTTGGTTCTCTGAGGCAAAAGGAATGTACACAGTTAATTTAAAATAACCAAGTAGGGCCTCTTCATAAGGATACACTATGGGAAGCTCCTTTCACAGCTGAGAAAATTCAGTCACAGTTAAGGTGAGCTATGTGCTTGGCTTCCCAGGAGTAGAAGCAGGAACTGATTCCAAGAGAGTTAAACATGAGTGTGTAGCTTTGCTTTCATCCTTTACACCAGTGGTTCTCAACCTTCCTAGTGCTGTGACCCTTTAATACAGTTCCTCATGGTGTGGTGACTCTCAATCATGTATTTTCGTTGCTACTTCATAACTCTAATTTTGCTACTACTAAGAATTATAATGTAAATATTTTTAGAGATACAATTTGCCAAAGGGGTCTCAACCCACAGATTGAGAACTGATGCTTTATACACATATGGTGCACTCTGAAAGGAACTGGAGGCATAGTACTGGAGAGAACTGGAGTCAGCATACTGAAAGGACCTGGGACCAGAGTATTGGAGGGAACTTGGGCCAGAGTACTGGAGGGAACTGGGGTCAGGGTACTGAGGGAACTGGGGCTGGAGTACTGGGTGAAGCATAGAGTCCAAAGAAATGTCAAGAGAATATCAGAAGGTGTTACAAGGTGAGAGGTTCTTACAGGGTTCAGAGGAGAGAGTTTGAAAATTTGGGTCCCTTCTGTAACTCCATCCAATTTTCATCCCCAGCCTAAGGATGAAATCAGATTGTAAAGGAATGTCCATTCAGTCTTGAATGTAATCATGTTGATCTCTTGGTGGTTGTTGGTCTCAGTCACTTAGAGAAAATAGCCTTTTCAGCGGGAAGTGTACCTCACTCTTTCTGGTAGTCTCTTGGCCAGGCAAGGACCTCCAGCTTCCCCATGGTCACCTAGCCTCCTGGTCACAATGCTACCCTTCTGGGATGTCCAGAAGCTGGGAAGTTCAGCTGGTTTGCACCTCTCACACTCCACAGGAGAAGCTAATCAGATGACTTTGATCTAGTAGAGGGTCCAGTTAGCTCCCAACATCCATCATAGGTTCCATTTTCACGGAAGTTTTTGTTTGGAAGAACATAAACTATATCCTATGTCTTTGAAGACTGAAATCATGCACGATATACACAAATGTACTAAGCACATTTTAAGAAACCAACCCCTCACTAAATAACTCAGCTGAGTGCCAGTAGCAGGACATGATGGTACAGAGATGCTAGAATGAACCCCAGCATCGCTGGGCCACACAACTTTAGGTACCCCTACTTGACAGGGCCCTAAAACAGAACTTCTCCACCCCAAGATGTATGCAAGAAACCTTGTGGAAATGTCATTTCAGACTCCAAGGGTCTGAGGTGAAGCCTGAGGGCCTGAATCCCTAACAAGCAACGTGATGCTACAGGTCGGAGAATAGAGTGGTTTTAAGTTTCTTCACTGAGAGCTTTCTCATTTCTTAGAAAATCTTTCTTATTGGATTGTTTTTCTGACTAAATATGAGTACCTCTACCTCAAGAGATCTCCCTGCTTTTGAGCATAAGCTCAATAAAACTTCGTTCAGGGGCTCCTGGGGTGGTCACCTCATGTGTGTGCATGTGGGTTACAGAATCATCCCAAAGGAGGGTGAAACAGACAGCCATTCTGTTAAAATAGGAACAACTATTAGAACAAAGACCTCAAGCGTTTTAAGGGGCATCACCTCACCTCACTTGACCCTAACTGGGCAGAAAATGTGAGGGCAGCACCGCAGGGGAGTGGACCTCAAGGCTTTGGGCCTCAAGGCTTTGGCTCACCCGACCTCCATCACATCTTCATTCGAGCGCCCACAGGGCTTGCCGTCACCGTGAGTTACCGTAGTTTCCCTAACCATAAACCAAGTGGGAACATCATGAGTGAAAGAACATGGGTGGCAGACATGGCAGGGTGCAGAGATGAGACTTTCACACGGGCCGTGGTCCCTGTTACAGGCCCTGGGGAGGCCCCAGCAAGGAACCCTGCCAGCACCAACTGCGACTGAGGAGAACGTGACTCGTGAAGGTAGCAGAGAATGAACTGTAAGCTTACTGGCTGAAATCCCACTTAGGGTTGCTCTGTGGGCATCTCCTCCTCTATGATAGGTGTGTGTAAGTCCACAGACCATGGACAGGTAAGATGGCTTAGTGGGTAAAGATCCTTACTACAAAGGACTAGCAATCAGAGTTGGATCCCCAGAACCCATGTAAAGGTGGAGAACAAATTACTCCCAAAGCTATCCTCAGACCTCTGCATAAGCATCACCCACAGGCACACTTACACAAAAATACACAAATAAACAATAAACAAGCAAATACATACAAATTAAAAATAAAACAAAGTGGCAGACACCCTGATGCAGGCTGTGTTCTTTAATATCCACTAACCGGCGGACTGTTTTACACGTAGGAGAAACATTTAAAAGACACTTACAATTGGGATGTGAAGGAGAATGAGACTAAAGCCAGATTTCTCTGCTCAGATTGAGCGACTCCCTGCTGCGTGGAAAATGTTTCCTCCTTCACTCCTATTTTTCTGCCTTGGTATGAGTGAATTTGCCTCAGAGGGATGGGGTTACAACGGTGAGCCAAGATTTATGCATCTACTCCATGCCTTCACCAGCAGCCGAGGGACAAGATGATGGCATTTTCATTCACTTGCCTATGCAGCCAACAACGTCACATGGATAGAAGTGAAAAAGGCAGTACCCTAAAAAGTGTTCTGCCCCCAAGTGCATTCCAAATGATCCTGAGCTGAAAAGTCTCCACTGTGAAGCAAGGCCACAACTTCTCTGTCTTCCAAGGCAACGCTCAGTCCACATTTGTGGTTACAGATAATTGTGGAAACATTTGGATTATAGGAAGGTGATATAAGGGATTCTTCCTGCAGGATCTATTCAACCAGCATTAGTGATTGTTTCCTGGCCCCACCTTAATCTATTTGGGCTGCTATAACAAAATGCCAGGAAATGAGTTGCTTATAAACAACAGAAGCAAATTCCTCTCTGGTCTGGAGGCTGGACGTTTGAAGTCAGAGATGTTACAGTGTGGTTCCATAAGGCTGTTCACCAAGACTACAGATTCCAGTGTCTTGTAGTAGAATATGACAGAAAGCAGAGAGGATATCTTTTGATTCTCCTAAAGGCACTGTGAATAGGAATGCCCCCATAGACTCATGTATTTGAATGCTTGGCCCATGGGGAGTGGTACTATTAGGAAGTGTGGCCTTAATGGAGGAAGTGTGTCACTGTAGGGGCAGGCTTTGAGGTCTCATATGCTCAAGCTATACCCAGTGTGGCACACAGTCTCCTTCTGCTGCCTGCAAATCAAGATGTAGAACTCTCAGCTACCTCTCCAGCACCATGTCTGCCTGCACACTGCCATGTCCCATCATGATGGTAATGGACTAAACCTCTGAAACTGTAAGCCAGCCCCAGTTAAATGTTTTCCTTTATAAGAGTTGTCATGGTCATGGTGTCTCTTCACAGCAACCCAAACCCTAACTAAGACAGGCACTAATCCTGTTCAAGAGGGTTCCACCCTTATGACCTCATCTAATGAATTCCATCCCTTCGGTGGCAGGGTTTCAGTAGGAAACTTTTGTTTCTGTTTTGTTCAGTCTGAAAATTTTGCCATGCCTGAACTGTACTGCTCAGCTACTCTGCTGAGCGGAAACAAGAAGATGAAAAGCACAAGTCCCGCTTTGGCTGCAGAGTGAATTTACAGCTAGCCTGGGCAAGTGATGTGAGATTCCATCTCAAAACCAAGTAAAAAGATGGTTGGAGGAGCCAGAGAAGTGACTTGGTGGCTAAGAGCACTGACAGCTCTTCCAGAGGACCTAGATTTAATTCCCAACACCCACATGGCAGCTCACAACTGTTTCTGTAACTCCAGTCTCCGAGGATCTGACAACTTTTTCTGGCCTCCTTGGGCATGTAGTGCAGTGCACAGACATATGTACATGAAGATAAGACATACATACACACAAAGTAAATAAATAAACAGTTTTTAAAAGGAGGATTAGAGATGTAGCTCAGTTGTAGAACACTTGCTTAGCATATACAAGGTCCTAGGTTCAATATCTACTACTGCTGAAATAAAATAAAATAATAAAGAACACACACATATGTGTGCACATACACACACATGAATTTTGGGAGAGACACAAATACTTACCTCCTCACACATTCTGCTAAGATGTACATCCTAAATCAATAGTGCTAAAGCAGGCCCTGATAGTCTAACTTCTCAACAACTCCTTAGTGACATTGCTGCTGCCACCTTACATGCCATCATACTTTGAGTGGAATGACACTATATTATTAGTCATGGTTCTCTATAGAAAAAGAACTGATAAAATGAATATACATATATATATATATATACATATATATATACACACATATATATATACACACACACACACACATACACACACACACACACACACAAACACGTGCGCGCGCGCGTGTGTGTGTGTGTGTGTGTGTGTGTGTGTAAAAGGAATGTGTTAAAATGGCTTACAGGCTGTGACCCAGCTAGTCCAACAATGACCATCTACCAACAGAAGGTCCAAGAATTCAGTAGTTGTTCAGCAGGATGTCTCAGCTGGGCTTCAGTATGTGCTGGAATTCCAGAGAAGCAGACTCTAATGCCAGTAAGGGAATGGAGTTGCTAGCAAGAGCAAGCAGGCAAAGGGAAATCAAGCTTCCTTCTTCCATGTCCCTTATAGAGGCTGCCAGCAGAAGGTATGGCCCAGATTGAAGGTGGATCTTTCCACCTCAAAGATCCAGATTAGAAGTGGGGTTTTCCACTTCAAATAATTTAACTGAGAAAAATAACTCCCTCACAGGTGTACCCAGTCATTTGGATTTTAGTTAATTCCAGATGTAGTCAAGTTGACAACCAAGAATGGCCATCATAGGCACCTTCCATCTTTCTGTCACAACGGACTGTAAACATGGGCAGTGATTGCTCAGAACTTCCTCCATGTGACACCCTTGTCTAGTCAGACATGAGTGTCTGTGAGAGACCTAGCTCATCTCTTCTCCTTCCCATGGCTCTCCCTCCATACTCCCCATCTATGCCTAGTCAGTTGAGGGTGTGAGTTGCTCCTGGCTAAGGTACAGCTGTCAGCAAAAGATTTCCTGTGTCTTGCCTGGCCTGCAGTCAGGACAAATCTCTCTCACCCACAGTCTCTCAACTGCTTATAAAATTATTACTCAGAGGCTTAATATTAATTACAAACTGTATGGCCTATGGCTAAGAATTCTTGCTAGCTAGCTTTCATCTTAAATTAACCCATTTCTATTAATCTATATATTGCCATGTGGCCATGGCTTTACCGCTCTGCTGGCATCTTGTTCTTCATTGGGTGGCAGGCTGGCATCTCCTCTGCCTCCGCCTTTCTTCTTCCTGTCTCTCTCTTGGATTTTCTGCCTGGCTATAACCTAACTCGCCATAGGCCAGAGCAGCTTCTTTATTAACTGCTGAAGGCTGTAAAAATATATGGAGTAGGAATTCAGCTGATTATGACAAAGCCATACCTGGAAGAGTTAAGGACTCTTCCAGAGCTTGCAGCCAAGGCTCGAGGAGTCTTGGTGATATTAGCTTTCGATTATTAGCCATTTCCTGCTTTAAAGTTCTCATGTGTTATTGTAGATTTTCCATCATTCACTAGGCACAATTTCCCCTCTACTAATAGAATATTTAGATAACCTTCATGCAGTAACGCAACCAGGATCCATAATTTCAGGACTTTCTGTAATTATTGTCATTAGCAGCATCTGGACAGGACCATCCCAGGATGGACAAAAGTATCTTATCTGAGATACCGCAGAGATTCTCTAAGAACAGACTTAAGCATCTAGACTATCTGTTTGAGAAGGCCCAGAGGATGTGATAATTTAGCTTAACTTTTTCCTTTCCAAAGTCTCATCTCTAGTTTTAGATCCACTCTTAACAATTAACTCAGAACTAAAGGATTCTTACTTACAGGTACATCTAGCTGTGACAGAAGTTGCCTAGCCAAGTCGCCTAGTGACCAAGCACACTTCCCCTGCCCTGCCAGGAACAGCAGGAGCAGAGATAGCTTGGAGAGAAAAGGGCCAAAGGGATAAAAGGCAATTTTATTTAATTTAAAAGGATGGAGAAGAAAAAAGAGAATGGAAGAACTAGATGGGTAAGAACTGGAGGGGAATGAACTGAGATGGGAAGAACTAGATTGAAGGGGAACTAGATGGGAGGAGAACTGGATAGGAGGAGAGCTAGATTGGAGGTCTAGAAAAGAGAACAAGAAGGACCAGATGGAAGATGAGGAAGAGCCAGGTGAAGAAGAACAAGATAAGGAAGAACAAGATGAGGGAGAAGGAGACAGGAGAGAAGCTTAGATGGATGAGAACCTAGATGAGGCAGAACTAAGATGAAGGAATTAAGATAGAACTTAGAGGGAACAACAGAAAAATGTAGAGAGAAATCAGGCAAAAAAGGAGTTAGGCATGAGAGCAGAATAGAAGCCGTATAGAGAGAACTGACTCAGAAGAATGAAGTGAATGGACTAAAGAATTTCATGTATGTAGATTTACTTCATGTCGTCAAAGATTAGATTATCAGCTGGTTGTAGATTCTTCCACGGACCCTGGGAGAGGACTATCAAGGGGCTGGACCCCAACAGTCCCGTTAATTAACCAATCATAGCAACACATATTCACAGCATACATAAAGACATCCTACAACATATGGCCTGTCTTCTCCTTTCTAGTCTGGCTCCTTGTATATCTAAGAATGTCGTGGTACAGCCTTCTACCAACCCTACAGATCTTGTGCTTTTCTGTTCTGAGTGTCCAGGAGCATTCTTCAAGATCCTACTTTGGTCACTCTAGCAAGAATAAACAGAAATGGTTGGCTTTAGTTCGGCCCCTGGGACTATGTGGTTTGAACTGGGGAGGAAGATGCTTGCATTATTCCTGCCCAAAGGACTGTTGGATTTTTAAAATGGAAAGGTACTTGGTGATTACAATCTCAGAGATAAAAACCTTATACAAATCCATCATCCTATAGGTGAATACTAAAAATAAAGAACCAAGGGCTCTTCAATCTCCACAATAGCCCCATCCAGTAGGGAAAACAAAGGGCCCATTTTACAAATGATAAAACTGAGACTTGGAGGGGTTAAGTACTTGCTCAAGATACCACAGTTGACAAGAGCTGCAGATCCAAGTTCTTTTCATTCTACAGTGTGTTATTACACTCAGGCAAGGATTTTCACCAATTATAGCTGAGCAAGCCCTTTGTAGATGCACATGGACATCTGAACTAGAATCCTTGTCCTTCGAGTATGATTCTTCCCTTTGGTGATTGAAAGGGCCCATCTCAAAGTCATGTGGTTCTGGCCTTGAGTCTTGAATTTGAACATTACAATAGTAAAAGGATGTATGACCTCACAGTGCATTCATAACTGAATACACAGGCCACATCACCCCATATCACAGATCTATCTGCTGCCTTTGAAAGGTCAACCAGATTTCCTTTTGTGACTGAAATGTTCATATGTGGAGCCAAGTAATGGTTATACAATGTCTGAATGACATGGCAGTTTTGACAACACTTCCCAGAGTGTGTCTTCAAAAGAGTTGATTAAAATTCTTCAAGCCAATGAATCAGTTGTTTGATGTTTTCTATGACAAAGGGCTTCCTGAATCTAATCTTTTCATAAAATGGCATGATGAATCACAAATATCATTGTAGTGTCATCTTGGCCCCTGGGAGGTAAAGTTGTAAAGTTTTAGGCATTGAGTGAACTGTTGATTTTTCCAGGGTTAGTGAGGGGATAACTTATTGGGCTGGGGTACAGGGAGGGAGGGAGAAAGTTTATAGCCTTTCTCAGCTCACCAGGCAATCCAGAGCAAAACTCTCTGGACCAACACCCCATGGTTGCATTTCTCTTGCTGGACATCTCAAACCAACCATGATATTCTAACTACTTCTTTAGTAGGCCTGGGGAGCTGTAGAGGTAGGGTGTAAAGACCTAAAAAGGCCTCCATAGCTTCCATTCTTGGACCTGGACAAGGCGATATGATGTCTAACCAAATCTATCCCTTCCTGAACACTTCTTTTAGTCTGTTGCTATCTGCCTCCAACCCTGCCTGGCCTGAGGTTTTCACAAGACACTAGATTCTGCCACACCTAGCCATAGCCATGAGATGTGTCCCCCTGGTCCTCAGTGAGAGTTCAAGCTACAGGGTTAGTATTACAATAATTGAGTCCCCAGGCATTAGACTGTTAGAGTAGGCATCCTTTGATGCTGTTGACTCCAAACGTTTCAGTTGCCCTGTGGTTAGCTTTAGGAAGTAAAAACTAAAACTACTCAAAATAAATTCTGTTCAATCATAAGAAAGGTCAGGGAAAATACACTGTGATAGAAACAGTGTGGGTAGTATTCCAGCCATCCTCTCCTGATTCTCCTACCTCCAGGGTTCTTTCGGGGGAGGCATTTCATACATGAATCCTGTGTTTACATAGTTTCCACCACGAGTTCTCACCTTCCAGTTTCTTTTGTGTCTCCCACACCCTTTCAAATTCACAACCTCCTCTTTTTTACCTATTGTTTTACACACACACACACACACACAATTCTTTCTTTCTCTTTCTCTTACACACACACACACACACACACATACACACACACACACAATTATTTCTTTCTCTTACACACACACACACACACACACACACACACACACACACACACACACACCCTGCTGGTATGTGTATGTCTTTAGGGCTGACCACTTGGAATTGGCTAACGGATCAGGAGGCTAGTCCCTGGAGAAAGCAAATTCTTTCTCTCTTAGCAGCCATTAATTACCTGTGTAGCTCTTCATCTTGGGGGACCTTGTGGAATTTCCCCTTCAATGTTGGCATGTCAAAAGGTGCTGCCAGCCGGGCAGTGGTGGCACACGCCTTTAATCCCAGTACTCGGGAGGCAGAGGCAGGCAGATCTCTGTGAGTTCGAGGCCAGCCTGGGCTACAGAGTGAGTTCCAGGAAAGGTGCAAAACTACACAGAGAAACCCTGTTTCAAAAAAAAAAATGAACCAAAACAAACAAACAAACAAAAAACCATGCATATCTCAATCAGGCAACCATATTTCTGAGATTTCCTGGGTTCAGCTTTTCCATGCTATCCTGCAGCAGATGTCCTAGTCCTCTGACTCTTAAAATCCGCCTGTCCCTCTCTTACCATGTTCCATGAGCCTTAGGTGCAAGGCTTGTGTTGTAGATATATCAACTGAGTTGGATGCTCCATGTTCCATCGTTGTCTTCATTTTGACCAGTTGTGTGTTTCTGAAGTGGTCTCCATCTGCTGCAAAAGAAGCTTCTTTGATGAAGGGTGGGCCCTACACGCATCTGTGGAGGCAAGGGTAAGTATTTAGAACGCAGTTAGGAATTACCCTGATTTACAAAAGCAGCCATAGTAGGTTCTCCTCTAGGCTCCATGGGAAAACTGGGGAGGGCTGTTTAACTGGGACATGGGAAGGGAAGACAGTAGAGGGAGAGAATGGGGTGGGTGATTAACACTGAGGACGTCAAAAAGGCTGTAGAGAAATGCTTTATGTTTCCTTTCAAATGCACAGATAATATTTTAAGCTTTCCCATTTCTTTCCTTCATTATGTCTGGGATCCTTAAAAACAAAGCACTCTGCATCTCATTATATCATTTCTAAGAGCTCCAACTTCTAACACAGAGATATGCTTGCTAAGCCCTAAGGGTGTGTTAAGGTTAGAAGCTGAACCAGGCATACCTTTCCTTTTCCTCAATAATGCACTGCCGCTCAGTTTCCAGTTGGTCTACAGACGCTCCCAGCTTCTGGCCTCCACAAAGCTTCCTGCCGTGTTACCCAGCAGCTCTTGCCCAGTGCAGGATACAGAGCATTACTGAGGTACCCTGAGGCCTGGAGGCTAGGGAGTCCACTTACCACAATTTCTGTCTGAGTCTAGTTGGTCCCTGATGTCCACAAGTGTTACATCCCAGCATCCAAAATGGCATCGACCATGTGGCTGGTGGATCAAAAACAAAACTGACTGTCTTCAGCGTTTGTGATGTGACATTGAAATATTTGGAATGTCCAGGGGTTCTGGACCCCTCCTGCCTGTCCAGAGCCCCTCTGTTCAGCTATGGCAGTCAGCTGCAGTTTGAAATGTCATTAGCAGCCAATGGTGTGAGGCAGATGGTGAACACTGTCTATGTGTACAGGTTGACCATTGTTATGCTATAAGCAAAAGCCCAATGCCTAAGCTGGGCCTCAAAAGGACAGCAGACTCTCTGGACACCATCGGGGAGTGGCCGAGTCAATGATGGAGACACAGGACACAGCAGGATCTCAGGATACAGGAAGTCATTTTATCAGTGCTCCAGAGTCCTCCTTTCCAAAGGTCCCACATAGAAAGCACTGTTTCCACACCCTGGACACATTCACAACCTCTTCAACACGTGACCGAAGAACAATTAAAACTGGGAAGCTGGCACAGATGCTCCACAGTCCCTATGGCTTACTAAAAGCCGCTGCTGCAAAGCTGTGTAACTGAGTCTTGGCCTACTCAAAGCTACCCCAGTTCTCTGGGTGGACTCTAGTTGTAAGGCCCCAGCTTCATGCCCAGGACCTCTAAGAAAGCTGATGCCCTCTACCGGTGTGGTGTCTGAGGATGGAGCCCAGAGAACCAGCTGAAGCAGATAACCCCGGGTCGTGTAGATGCCATCTCAGAAGCTAAAAGGACACTGTGGTTTGGGCTCAGCAGGACACATAAGAGCTTGTATGAGAGTCTCAGGGGGGAGGCCAAGGCAGAAGCCAAGCAGACGCTGGCTTATAGAATTTTTCAGTCTGTAATAAATAATGATGGCTCCATCTACATGGCCAGCCTCCCAAAAGTTCCAAGTCTCCAAACTGTCCCCAGAGCCTCTCCTTCCAAACTCCAGGAAGCATCCATACCGAAAGGTCTGAATTCTTCCTCTCTGAAGCCTTGTAAGCTCAGTTCTTTCTTAGGAAGAGGCAGGAAACTGGGCAATCTCCAAGGACACTTTTAGAAAATTGAACACAGAACCTTTTATCAGGGAAGGCTGAGATGGTTTTAGCCCACAGCCCTCACATTCATCAGAGGCCCTTCAGGGCGAGAAAATGAATGAGGATGCTAAGTGTGTAATGACTTCTGGAGCCAGCAGGCTCCACTCGGGTGGGTGTGGCTGGAGGCTTGCCTCGAAGCAATGAAGTTGTTGCCTGTGTGCCTGACCTCTCAGTTCAGGCTTCCAGGCAAAAAAAAAAAAAAAAAAAAAAAAAAAAAGAAAAAAAAACTGGAGTAGGTGGGGGACTTTCTCTTTCCTAGCAACTGAAAAAAAAAAAAAAAAAAAAAACAAAAACGAGTAGCTAGAGAACCGTGGAAATGATACAGGGCTATTTTGAAAAAGAAAGAGACTTCTTGATTTCAATACTTCTTTGAAGTTCAAATGTAAAAATCCATAGAGCCGGCAGGAACACAGGTCCACATCACAAAACAGTTATTATCGCACAGAGGGTTCAAGCCCGTTAGTTCAACCGCATGCCTGCAGACAGACACTGGCAGCCAACTCCTGTCTGAGGGAACCGGTGCTCTGTGCTTTCTATAACGTGAATTTCACAGCTATCACCCAGTCAGACAGTTGGAAGTGTTCTGCTGGGTACTGCTCCCACCCTACCCCCCCACCCCACCCCCAGCCTCCAGTGCTGATATAGGGGGTCATTGTCTTGATTCACAGCTGTATTCCTGGAGTCTGTTTGTCTGACAACAGTGCTGAGGTAAGGTTGTGCCTTGCCCTGAGAGACTCCATTCTACCAGCAGCATTTGACTCCATTGCAAACCCAGAGGCTGTATGATTCTTCTGCTCCTTCGTGGGCATGTAAACACCACCATCTGCCTGCCGCTACTCAAGAGGCACAGGCTGAGAAATGACCCGTTCCTAAATGTACAAAGAATGCTGTGATGTCTTTAATCTTTTGTAGCCATTCTGTAACTTGTGTATATCCACAAATACAGAGAGACAGAGAGGTGGTCGCTTTAGTGAGAACTCTGTAGTGAGTGACCTAAGATTCATATGACTAACTGATTGGAATGAAGGAACCTGTGCACTTTAGCCGATGATCAAGGGAACTTGGGGCTATTCAGCAAACCACAGCCGATGGAACCAATGCAGCTCTTGAATTCCTTGTTACTCAATTACTTCTGACGTTGAGGAAAGACACACATGTCCATTCATGTTTGTAACGTTATACACTCACAACAATTAGACTCTAAGGTATTTTTGGAGGGAAGTTCTCACTAAGGTGTGTAAAGGGGTTATAGATTGGGGGATATCCCCAAAATCAGAGAAGGAAAGAAAAGAAATCTAGAACCCACGGGGTTTCTGAAATGAGAGCCAGTGGTCTGTGGAATTCTTAGAAACTGATAGAGGGGAGACTTGAAATGGGTGAAGTGCCTCCAAGTTCTGGGGAAGTGGCCGCCACTGAGGTATTGTGCTCCAAATAAAGGACCTTGAGTCTAACAAATTGGCCTCTTAGGTGCCTGAAGCCAACTCCTGTTTCTGGAGCTGGCTGACTCATCCTGACCCTCTTTGGGTTTTGCTAGGGAGCTGGGCAGGGCCATTTGATGTTCATCTCTAATTACTTTTGTCTGTATTCTTGTCATTAGAGGATAAACGGGTTTATAATGGGCCCGAGTCCTTTGTGCTGAGATCAAAGGCAAAGCCCCTTGGGAGATGGCAGGAGAAGGCAGGGACAGGGTGTTCCTGGGACTTCCTCTGCCCTGTGGCTGGGTTGGGCCTCTACGGCACAGTGATGTGCTCAGCCTTTATTCAGTAGCTGAGGCACCGAGTTTAGCCAGGGCTACTCTTGCCAGGGCTCAGGGAGATGGCTTGGTCTGCAGCCTGGGATGCTCTTCACTTACTCCTTCCAAAAGCAGGGGCTTCACAATGTGGGAAGAAGACAGGATCTGGAGTGTTTCACCGGTGAGAGTCCAGTAGGCATTGTCTGGAGGGCCAGCTGGTCCTTGCACTTGTCTTCGGCTCTTGCTGTATCCAGAGGAGCAAGAACAGGGCTGGTGTCCTTCAGTCATGACAACAGTCACTCAGTCATCACAAAGCGTCCTATGTTTTGTGATCACCAGGCAGGCTGTCCCTCCTCCTGACTGAGGTGCTTTCGGTACACACCAGCCCTTCTTGGCCTAGTGTCCTGAAGCCATAGCTCCCAGAGCTTGTCAAAGCCTCCCAGTGGGGAGGAGGGGTCCGAGAGCTAGCTAAAGAGCAGACAGAGGTGGAGCTGGTGGGCTGGATGAAGCCGGCAGAAGAATCTGTGCCGCTTGGAGGGAGTCACCTGGGTGCTAGGGATGAATTAAAACATGAAAACACTCGTGATGTTGCTCGTCTTTGATCTCAGTGCTGGGGAGGCACAGACAGGTAGATCTCTGTGAGTTCCAGGCCAGCCAGGGCTCCTTGCTGACACTGGGACAGCGGGAAACCTGGCCCCAGGGAAAGCAGGGACTTTGGAGTTAGGCAGACTGGGATTTCTGACTAGGATCTCTGACACTGCAGGGAGCCTGCAGCTTTCTCTGGGGGAAATGGATGCGCTTACCAGAGATGCGATGAAGTTAAAAGAGTGATCTAGTTTCATTCCTGTTGCATGATAAAGAAAAAAAATCCTAATGAAAAGCAACATAGAGGAGAAAGGGGCTTATTTGGCTTAAAATTTCAAGTCGCAGTCCTTCGCAAGACGTCAAGGCAGGAACACAAGCAGAACTCACGTTACATCCACAGTCAAGAACAGAGAGGAACAGACATGTTGCCAGCTTGCTACTGTATGCTCAGCAAGTCCTCTGTAGTCATACAGTTGAGGACCCTCCCAGGGAACAGCACTGCCACAGTGGGCTGGAACTTCCTACGTCAATTAATGCCGTCCTTACTGGGGCATCCCCTAACAAGACTGCAATTCCCATGGGTCTGGGAAGGGTGCAGAGGTAAATCACTCCAGAGGTGGTTTCAGGGAACAGCATCTGCTTTTTTGCATGTGAGCACCACTTATACAGTGGTGTACTATTGACTGTGATTGGTTTACGGGCTAACCTATCGACTGTGATTGGTTTACGGGCTAACCTGAAATAGACATTCCTCTTTCAGACTCTGTTCCCAGGTGATTCTAGGTTGTATCAAGTTGATCACTGAAACCAAACAGTGCAATGAGCTGCCGAAATGAGTGACCTAGCACAGAGCCTGATTTATAACATGTGTTTAGCACATGAGATCAGCTTTGTCAATACTGCTGGGCAGCTGCAAATCTTAGTGACTTGTTTTCTTTCAAACTGTTTTGAAGAAGATCAAATGGTCAGTAGTACACACAGACCAAACAAAATCCAAGAAAAGGCTCTCACTCTACAGGGATGTACAAGAGACTCCCTTATAGTCCAACAAGTCAATGGCAGTCACAGATACACAACATGCACCATTTAAGAAGGAAAAACCATATTTCTTATTTGCTTGGTGCCTCTGTGAGGACACTGTGAGGGGGTGTTTGTCTCCAGTAACCACAACACATTCTCATCTGGCCCACAGAATTGTAAATTATGCAGGCACAAACTTGTAGGTCCTGTTTTTAAGAATATAAAAAGTCATTATTAAAGAGTGCTTGTCTCTTATGACAAGCTTGACTTTCTATAAATTCTCATTGCCACAATATGCCAACAAGTGAAAAACAAAAACTAGTAGATATATGTCTTTAAAGACACAACAAAACAAAACAAAAAAAGGAAGGAAGGAAGGAAGGAAGGAAGGAAGGAAGGAAGGAAGGAAGGAAGAAAGAAAGAAAGAAAGAAAGAAAGAAAGAAAGAAAGAAAGAAGGAAAGAAAGAAGGAAAGAAAGAAGGAAAGAAAGAAGGAAAGAAAGAAGGAAAGAAAGAAGGAAAGAAAGAAGGAAAGAAAGAAGGAAAGAAAGAAGGAAAGAAAGAAGGAAAGAAAGAGAGAAGGAAGGAAGGAAGGAAGGAAGGAAGGAAGGAAGGAAGGAAGGAAGGAAGGAAGGAAGGAAGGAAGGAAAAACCCAGCTAAATGTGGTGGCACATTCCTTTAATCTGACCACTTAGGGGACAGAGGAAGGTAGATCTGTGTCAACCAGGATGGCCTTGAGTCACTTCATGGACCGCAGATCACAATTCCTGTCCAGAGTGGGAAATGCTGCTTTTCCCACTACCTAGAGAAGGCAATCTTACATATCACCTGAGTACTAGTGAGATCAGCCTTCCCTGACAGAATACCATATAACAGATGACTCAACCAACTCACAGGTATGTGTGAAGGCTTCTGATGAGGGGGCTGCTTTCTGGTACAGTCACCTCAATGTGTCCTAACGTGGCATCTTGCCATCCCTTCCACTTTTATGAGAACATCAATCCTACTGTATCAGAACTGCTGACTCGTGGACTTTACTCCCTTAAAATGCCTTGCCTCCAATCAGGCTTCAGTCAGAGAAGGAAACTAGGGTTTCAACACATGAAATGGAGAAGAGGGTTTGAATCAGCCCTTTGCAACTTGGAGGAATCATATCTCGGTGGCGGGAAATAGTTAAGTGTGGTCAGACACCAATAATGAAATTAAGAAATCCAGAAAGTTCAAAATATTTCCAAAATCAACTACTCTAGTAGTACAAAGAGCTAAGATTAAAAGTCATATCAGAATATAGAAATTTATATAGGTGCCAACAAGATAACTGTTAAAATGCATGCAGTAAAAATTTCCTGGCATGGGCTGGAGAGATGGCTCTGTGGTCAAGGGCATGTATTGCTCTTGCAGGGAATCAGAGTTTGGTTCCCAGCACCCGCATGGGGCAGCTCACAAGGACCTGTATTCTACTGTAGAGGATCCAATGCCCCCTATTGGCCTGCATAAGCAATTGCATTTGCATGTGTATAGGGCCCCTCAACACATATGCATAGAAATAACTAAAAATAAAAATAAATCTTTAAAAATGTTTTAATTACCCAGCATACACAATAGTAGAAAAATTTAGCATAGAGAACAGAGATAAAGCTAAAGCTTTCCACCAAAAGTGACAGAAACAAATACAAATAATCTTAATTAATTAGCAGCACAACATAGTAACACTATTCTATAGCTTTAAAATGGTATAGAGGAAGATAATTTTTAAGAGAAACCTGAATTACACTTGTAGAGATGAAAACTACAGTGTTTGAGATGAAAGTCCATGGCATGTAATGTATGTCAGATTAGGCAGTCAAAGAACTGATCGGTAGACCTGAGAGCTCTTTTGTAGCTATTTCCCAGGAGTTGAAACATTCCTGCCCGGAATGGGAGGATGAGAGGGTGAAAGGTTTCTGTACCCTGATATTAAGTCTCTCTGCCAGTGCAGTAATCCAAAGCAAACCAAATTAAAAATAAAAGGCCATGTTTATTGGGCAAAACATTCCTGGATGATCTTCCTGGCCCCCAGAGATGTGACTGGGGGAGGAGACCAGGAAAAGCCACAAGGCTGTTCTCTAGGAGGCAGTTTAAATACCCTGTAGATGTGGTCTTGAGCATCTCTAGGGGAGGAGCCACGTTTGTTGGTTTTGTTTTTTTTTTTTTTTTTTTTTTGAGATGGAGCAGGGTTTGGAGAGAACGAGTTGGGGGAGGTAGGGGCTGAGGTGGAGCTTCCACCTGAACAGGGGCCTCCTAAGACTCCAGAACTAAAGGAAACATACAAGGCCCAAGAAGTAAATGAAACTTATGAGGTTTAGAAAGTTCCTGAAAGTTACAGCATCCACAAAGCCCCTAGCTCTGGTTATATGAGCAATAATAATTTATAGGGAAAGGACATTTAGACCAACCAACTAGCAGCGCTAACTGCAAACTGAACAGGGATCCCAGGTGTGGTCATGCCCTTGTGGTGATGGGGCTGTCATTGAATTGTATGCGCTCCTATAAGGGCTCCTCAATGATGTTCCCATAGATAATGCCAACTGAGTCACTGGTTCAATGCTGTACTTGTGTGGGACTGTCTTTGGTCTGTCACCAGGGTCCTATCCAGGGTAAATGGTCATTTGTTCAAATGTCCCTGGTCAAAGTCACACAGGAGCATGTAATACAATGATCCCAAGTGAAAGTCAAAGAGATAGAATAAAAAGTGAGCAGGGTATTGGGGGTGGTGGAGGAGCTGGAAGGACATGACAGAAGTTCCTGTGATCGAGGTCCATGAGAAGAAGGAAAGAAGGAACAGAAGAAATATCCAAAAAATGATGCCAAAGAATTTTTGAAATTGGATGGAAATTACAAACTCACAGATACAAGACACTCAGCAATCTCAAACCATTAAAAGAAGGAGGAGGAGGAGGAGGCAAGAAAGAAACCAAAAAACACATCATAATTAAATTGCATAAAACCAATGAGAATCAAAAAGTTTGAAAAGCAGCCAGGAAAAAAAAAGGAATCATCCACAGAAAATGGCAGGAAGGGTGGCCGTGGATTTCAGCAACAATGCAAGCAGCGTGGAGACTCATGCCTATAACCCCAGTACTCTGTGAGTTGGATGAGGAGATCATAACTTCAAAAGTTCTGTGAAGGCCCACAAAGGTTTCCTAGTGAGATCTGAGCTTGCTTTACCCAGCAGAGCTGCATTAGAGGATTGCTTGACCATGAGCATGGTTACTAGGTGAGTGGAAGGGTCTGCACTTGGCTGAGCTAGGGGGAGGTCTTTTGCCCCACCCCTTGGCATTCCTATAAAGAGTCCTTTAGAAGAGACAGAGGGGCTGGTGGATAAGGATCCAGGCCCTTCCGAGGCTATCCTGTGTTTCTTCCCCCACTCCCCATGGGTCTTATTCCAGCATCCTCATTTATTGCTACAGTCGAGATTACAGTCTAGCCCACACAAGCATCACTCAAGTGATGTTGCTTCCCTGTGTCACATGCAGGCAGACGGAAAGCTGTGGTTCTTCCAGAAGTGCCCCATGTGAACGGGGGTATAAGACAGGTATTAGAAAAGCCTTCTGTTGAAATTATTTGTAGATGTGATAACACTAAGACAGCCCTGGTTGACTTTTTTTTAAATTTTATAATTTAATTTAATTTTACATATCAGCCACGGATTCCCCTGTCCTCCCTCCTCCTGCCCCCCTACTCTCCCTCCATCCCGTGTTTCTATCTGTTTCTCTCCCCTCTGACCTTCTAATCTAATATCTCTTATCCCTTACTCCTCAAGAGTACCCTGTCGTAAGATGTGGGAGCCGTTCTCCAAGCTGGACTCCCACAAAGTTCAAGATCATCCTCTCCTTCATAGCAAATTCAGAACCTGTCTGGGCTACACAAAACCCTCTCTCAACCCCTCCTTGCTCTCCAAAAACCTCACAGTAGGGTGGAAGTAGCATTCATAAAAAGGAAAACACTGTCTTTGAACAGAATTCCTCTTAAGTGATTAATCTGTAAAGGTGACATGTTATGTTTCTCAAACATACAATTAGGGGCGAAGCATTAAGAAAGAAGTTACAAACACTTACATTTCAAAATGATGACACTAAGTCAAAAGACCATGGTCCCCAACAGTCATCATGGAGGACCTCGGTGCTTGGTTCATAGTGATAAAATACAGCTGGGAAACCTTCGTGAGCTCCTTGATTATGTTTAAACACTGGAAATAATCCTGTGCTCTGGGGTCTGCTTCTAGAATCTTCTTCCAGCCATCTTAAACACTGTTTTTTTACATGAGAGTTAGCAAAAGTTTGGAGCTGAGTGATTTTACCAGCTAGGGTGACTTTTCCCATTTTTGTCTTCTCTCTGTCCCTTTTCGTCCAAGCTAGCATTATTTCTTTTGAAAATCTTTCCCAAGAAGTATGTGGGCCTTGAAGTGAATTTCCCTGGGGGTTACTTCATTAGACAAATCTTTTTATTTTTTGCCACAAAGAAGCCCTTCCATGCTTTGGGCTTCTGTTCACACAGCTGGGAGTGGCATATTTAACTTTCCCCAGCCCTGTGGTTTGGTGGAGAAGGCCCATGTGGCACACCCTTCATTACCTGAAGTGGCCCTTTGTGTGGCTGCGTACTCTGACTGTCTGGTCTTTCTGAAAGTTTGGTAAAAATTCCTAATCACACTCCTGGCTTTCTCGTTTGTGTACGCTTCAGGGTTTAGAGTCTGTCTCTCAATTTCAGCACATTGCCATTTGGTGGGAGTTTTCTAAGATAGTCTTGGCTCTGTTTAGCTTAAAAAGTTTGAAAGAAAAAAGAGAGAGAGAGAGAAGAAGGAAAAGGAGAAGGAAGAAGAAGAAAAAGAAGAAGAAGAAGAAGAAGAAGAAGAAGAAGAAGAAGAAGAAGAAGAAGAAGAAGAAGAAGAAGAAGAAGAAGAAGAAGTTGAGGTTTTTGTTAGTTTGTTTGTTTGTTTGGTTTTTGCCCCCGTCATGCATCCTAAGCAGTGAGAAAACTCTGGAAGTGTCTTCGGATGCTGGAGTTGTCATAGTCAGGCAATTGAGAGTTTTGAGAGACAGTGGCTCTGGCTTCTTTTGCTGTTGTCCCTGTTGTTACCAGAGAGACTCCAGTTTCCTGGGGTTCCAAGCTGAGTGGCAGCTCGGTTCTGTCCTGAAGAATTGGCATGGGACACAGTAGCAGTGGAAGCAGCTGAGAGTTTAATTAGAGAAAGAAGGAAGCAAGGGAAAGAGCAGGCCCAGGAGCAGCAGCAGCCCCACCTGAGCAGACTGGGGGGCGTATATCTCTCCCTTCTTGGTGCCCCTCCCTCCCTGTGCCTCCTGCACAGGGAGCACCCCCAGGAGGGGGACGTGCTTTCCTTAGAAGCCCATTTTATCCAGAATATAGACTGTTTAGTAGAGGCATACAGTGCAAGAATAATATGGGTTTAATAGATGCATTTAGTAGATGCATAACTTAGAAGATACTTAAGATGCAAGGATAGTAGGGGTTAAATGTGCCTAAAGTTGAAATGTCTTTTAGAAAACCAGGCAACAACTCTTTACATACACTCTTCTTTATTAATTGTTGTTATTATTCTTGTATGTGTGCTCACACACACGTGCACATGTGTATGGAAGACAAAGAACAATTTTCAGAGTCAGTTCCAGTCCAGGTATGGAATTGTGTAATTAAACTCAGATGGCCAGGTTTATGAGGCAAATGCTTTCACCTGCGGATCCATTTGCAGATGAATAAAAGAGATAAGGGTCCTAAAGGCCACCTTCAAGATCTGTGCGCTCAACAACCAAGGAGGGTTTGTCCTCAGAATTCAAGGTTGGTTCAACATCACCTACTCAAAGAATGTGAGCTGACATATTACTATTTTATTTAAAAAAAGAGCCGGGTGGTGGTGGCGCATGCCTTTAATCCCAGCACTCGGGAGGCAGAGCCAGGTGGATCTCTGTGAGTTCGAGGCCAACCTGGCCCACAGAGTGAGCTCCAGGAAAGGCACAAAGCTACACAGAGAAACCCTGTCTCAAAAAACCAAAAAAGAAAAAAGGAAAAAAAAAATATTAAGATCAACTCTAGAAGTTCAATGGGTTGCTTCTTCTAGGAAAACTAGAAACAATGAAGAAATGAGATCTTTAATGTGTCAAAAGTAAGACATGAATGAGGAAAGGAGACAGACAGGAACTGGAGGGGGTGAGAACAATTAGAATGTTAGAATATACATGTATGAGACTCTCAAAGAACAAATTTAGAATAAAAATATACAGAACACTGTATACTAAGATAATATTTTTCAATTAAAGGAAACAATGTAAAATAAAGACATTCATCCAATGTTAGCATCCCGACCAGACTCCTGCTTCAGGCTACAGTCCATTCTTCAGCCCTACCACTCTTCACTGATACCGCCAGGAGCCCTCCTGAGAGCTTGGTTTGTGACTTTCAGGCTGACAGATGCCTGGGGGTCTTGGTTTCTCACCTGAGTGTGAAGACTCTTCTGTTAGCCTTACACCATGAAAAATGTTAGAGATTTTTCAGCCTGAAGTGAAATATACCAAATGAGACCTGCACCTCCTGAGAAGAATACAGGCCAACAGGAAGGATAAAGGTAAAAAAGATAGAAAAGCCATTACATATGTGGATGTACAACTAGCTTTACCTTTACAGCACATGGGAAAGTAAGAACATAGGGAGTGAGCGTGGTAAGCTAATCATGGTCAGTTTGAATGACTTGTCTGCCTCAGGAAGAAGAACTCTGACATTGTTCATAAATTATTAAAAGTTCTGTGAGAGTAGAGGGAATGTAAATATGCTCATTGTGATTTTTAGATCAACCACAGAGATGTGGTTTAAAAGTCAACAGAAGAGCCCAAACAGAATACTAAAAAACATCCAGTTTATCCAAGAAAAACAGAAAAGTAGGACTAGAGGAACAAAAAGCGTACGGTATAAATAGAAAACAAATGCCAAGATGGTGGGACCAATGGACCAATGCCAACGGAGTAGTGATCACATTAACCGTGAGTAGTTTCTCCCTCTTCCCCATCCTGTCTCTTTCCATCGCCTCCCATCCCTTTCTTTTTCATTTCTATCATAACCTCCTTAAATTCAAGTCCTCTACACAAGGCAGAACCAGGCAGTCTGTGCATCAGGGTCTTTACCCTGAGTCGGTTTGAAATGAAGTGACCCATCAGGAGCAAGCTTTGTCCAGTCACCGCGTTTCTTCCGCATTCGAAGCAATTGGTTCTGTGTACAGCACACAGTCATCAAAGTTAAACTGAATGTGGTCAAGGAACGGCATAAGTGTAAATGTGACTTTGGTCATTTTAGTGACACTGTGAACACCTCTATTCCTCTGAAAATGGAAATTCCCCCTTATAAATATCCATGCGGTAAGTACAAGAGAATGACCATTACTTCAAGAAAATTTCTGAATAGAAGATGAATGTGTGGTGTGAAGAGCCTCCTGCTTAGCTCCCTATCTCCTGGCCCAAGCCCTAGATTGCCTCATCTATCCCTCAGCTCAGTGGCAATATTACTTTAGCACCCCCTGCCTCCACAGCAGTATCTCCTGCACACATTTTTTCAGGTATTGTATTAAACTAATCTGTTGGTGTTTGTTCTAACGTCAACCATCAATTCAAAGTTAAAAGACAGCAATCAAAGGGTGGATTTTTTTTCCTTTTTTTAGAATGATGGTTTGGTTCCAGCAGGTGACATTTGTTGTCCCATTTGGGACAATAGGACCCACCAACAGACTCTTCAGAAGAACAGGTAATTCAGTCATATGATATCTTAGTTTCTTCTCACATAGCTGTGATAAAAATGCCCCCACCAAGGTCAACTTAGGGGAGCAGAGGTTTATCTGTATCACAGTTCCAGGTTACCATCACAGCAGCAAGAGACTGGAGAAACTGATCACTTAACCCGCATGCTCAGAAAGAGCGAGCAATGATACATGCTGCTATAACACCAGGGATGCAGATCAGGTACACGAGTCCATAGGGCAGTCACTGAAGTTCCCAGGTTCTTGTGCCTTTTTACAATGAATTGTCTGAAGACGCATGGCTAGTTACAGGGGTGCAGGATAGTTTACTAAAGGAGGAATACAGAAAGGCCTGGAGCTGTGCCATGCCTCCCCTGTGGCTGGGCTCTAAGAGGGTGAGAAAGTAGAAAGTTGAGGTGTGGTCTGCAGCGATCTTTTATGGGTCATTAACCTAATATCTGCCTCTTTCAAGTTGTATAATGCAGGCTTGCTTCTGAGCATGCTCCCTCGATGGAATGGAGCCCAGCTAGACCAAAGGATGGCAGCCCTTCATATTCTAAGCTCTGGGATTTCCCTTCCCTTTCTATTGCCCTGCCTCACCAGCATCTCGAAAGCATTAAGGAATCTGTAACTACGGTGTCTGGGGAGACGGCTCAGTCAGCAGAGTGCTGGCCTCTCAAGCAGGAGGACCTGAGTCAGGTGGCAGATGAGCAACAGTAAGATGACAAAAGGTGACAGATGACTACATCTGGACTCCCAGTGTTGTCCTCGGACCGCCACATGTGCGTGTGCCCATACATATCTGTACCTCTCCTGAACAAATTGATAGCTATTATTATTGTAGTGTCTAATAAAGAAGAGTTTGGTGTTATAGGGTAAGTAGGTGGGGGACATAGACGTGCTGTTAACTAAGGAGCCAAAATATTCAGTGACTTACGTTTATTTTTCGTTCATGTCAAAGTCTAAAGAAATGGAGACTATGTGCCTGATTGATTATAGCAACTTTCTTAATGATGGCCTTAAGCTGGAAAACATCCAGACATATTTCCTTGGAAAAATGGCTGAACAAACTATGTCTTATCCAGCCATCTGTATTATTACATTCAGTAACAAAATGTAATGAACGATTGATGTACATAACCACCCGGACGGATCCCTAGAGAGTTATATGGAACCCAAATATGACAACTTAAAAGAGCACGTCAGATCGGCGCAGCTTGAGGTTTTTGAAATGGCAGTATAGAAATGGAGGATGGATGGATGGATGGTTGCCAGGGACTCTTGGTGGGGTGGGGGTGGGGTGGGGTGGTGGGGGTGGGGATATGAAAGGGAAGAGGTGTGGCTATAAAAAGGGCAGCAGGAAGGATGTGCCTGGTGATGGCAGTGATTCCAACATTAACTGTGTCATGTTCTGGTTGTGATGTTGATCTACAGTTTTTCAGTATATTATCATTTAAATAGCTTAAAAACTGGGAAATCAGACTCCTGTAGATCTCTATGGGTTTTTGATTGTTTGTTTTACAATTGCACATAAATCTACAGATATCTAGAAATAAAACTTCAGTGGAAAAAAAATCCCTAGATGTATTTTCTAAAATGTAAAGTATGTGGAAAACATAACTTATATTTTAAAACTCCCATTGTATTTTAAATACTTGTTTTTATTTTTATTTCTGGGAGTGTGTGTATATCTATATGCTGCCTGTGTGCAGGTGCCAAAGGAGTCCAGGGGAGGGTGGCAAACACCTTGGAGTTGGAGTTATGGCAGCTGTGAGTCTGTAGCTGAACTCAAGTCCTCTGCAAGAACAGCAATTGATCTTAGCCTCTGAGCCATCTCCACCCCATCCTACCCTACCCCTAACTTGATTTTAAAAGGCCATTTTCTAAACTTCTCTCGCTGGAAAGCTTATCTTTTGTGG
This sequence comes from Peromyscus maniculatus bairdii, assembly GCF_049852395.1. Lineage (NCBI taxonomy): Eukaryota > Metazoa > Chordata > Mammalia > Rodentia > Cricetidae > Peromyscus > Peromyscus maniculatus. The sequence continues at coordinate 68,568,855 of NC_134856.1, read as the reverse complement.
GAACTACACATATTGTATTACACATGGCCTCAGTAACATCGTTCATCGGCTCCCATCACCTCAGGTCCTAGGTGACTTCCTGAGGTCCAGCAAGGGCCCACTGCCAGCCTCTTTGGAGAAGAAAGGTTAGGTATGTATTGCTCCCAGCACTAATGGACAGCCCCTTGCTTCTGTAGCTCAGACACTGGAGTTTCTGAGCCCACCGCAGAGTTCTGCTGTTTTCCAGAAGGCCGTGTGTCATGGTGTGTGTGTCAGGAGAATTGGGACTGGAGTATCGAGGTGAACATATGAATGAAGGCAGTTTACAGAAGAAGCCTAGAATCCTGATGCTGTATCTAAAGAATAGAGCATGTGTATGTTGGGGCATGTGTTGAGGGGGGGACCTTTGAAATACAAATGAGAGAGGCAGAGGCTGGACTACAAGGTCCTATAAAGAGTCATATGCCACATGCCTGGATACTTTGGGGCTCTTTCCTCAGCTCTCTAGCTTTTTTCCACTCTGGGGAATCCTGTCGCTTTGTTAACAAGCTGCTTCATTTCTATTTCTAACCACAGGTCTGTGGTGCAATCCTTTGATCTGAGACACAAGAGCTGTACCTGGGTGTCCTCGCAACTCAGACACGGCTCAGCATCCCTCGGCATGTTTCTCCTGACGCTCTGGCCCTTCTCACTGTTTCTCTGACCTCCTGACTCACTTAAAAATGATGGCTTTTTTCTACCCATCCCCATTCCTGGTCACTGTTGGGATTTTTCTGCTTGCCTGTATTGTATTCCTCTCTCAAACTCTAATAAAACTGTCCCTCCAACTTCCTTTCTGAATTTGTTTTTAAGATCTTTTTTCCCCCCACTTTTCCCCTTATATTGAAATAAATTCTTTTCTCATGCAATATAGCCTGGTTATAGGCTCTGTTTTAAATTCTTTTATTAATGAGACTAGGAATCTGAACATGGGAGCTCAGTTCTCCCAGGAATGGGCATGTGGAGATTAAGTGGGGGAGACTCTGTGGCCAGCTGGCTGCCAGTGTTGGTCCACATCTCTTCCACAGGCATCCTCTCAGCTGGCAGAGTTCCCGCTAGAGAACACCTTCCCTGTTATGACCATCCCTGACGTCATTTTAACCACATTCTTCTACTTATTTCATTTTATTGTTATTCTTGAGACAGGGTCTTGCCACATAGCTCAGTCTGTCCATAATTTCATGGTTCTCTAATTTCAGTGTCGTGAGGAACTGGGATTATAGTTATGTACGATAATGCCTGACTACTTCCTTGAAGAGTAACTGCTCAAAAAATACAGTGTAGCTACTTCATGCCCAGACAAGAGCCCAGTAGGGGCAGTGCAGACTCCTCTGTCGCCAACACCATCATGTCACCTCCCTCATCTTCTTCACTGTGCATCTCCTGCGCACAGAGCATTATGCGTGGTGTCCTTTGGCCTTTGACAGTCAGTGCTGTCTGGATACATGAAAGCACATTTGCCCAGGAAGGCTGAGGGAGTCCGGCTTCATGTTGGAGCTGTGAGTCCACACGATTCTCTGATGCCTCCGGTTCTGTGAGTGCCCACAAGGCCCCTGAACGCCAACAGGAAGTCTGAGATCACAGTTCCGGCACATGTTTGGTAAGGTACAAATTCTAATCCGTGTTCTCGACCCCGTGCCCCTTGGCTGCATTTGCTTCTGCAGGAAGCTCGGAACCGGTCCTGGTGGCTCCCTCTTGACTGGCTCGCTTCCACCTCAGACTCACCCCTTCCTGTGGCTAGCCCGTGAATCCAATTCACAGTCAGCAAGCACAGGGAAAACATGCCCAAGTCGGGATGAGGGTTTTCTTTCTGCTGTTGGCAATCATCAGGTAGAGAAAGCTGTGACAGTCACTGCCCCTCCCCACCAGCCATACATTCATCAGACTAAATGCAGCGTCCCTGACTACTGTCTCTATGGTCCAGTCCACGTCACTCTCTGTCCTCACCCTTCCCTTCCTTCTCCCTGAGATAGCAACCCAAAAAGCTCATGTTGGGGGAGGGGGGGTTATCCTGTATTCAATCTTCCACCAAATCCTCTGATATCTCCTCTTAGTATTTTTATTTAACACAAGAAAACACCAAGGTTTAGCGAGATCAGGTTTACAGAGACCAAGAGGCAGAATCTAAACTCAGTGCCTTAGTCTTCTTTCTATTTTGACCAAAAACAACCTGTGGAGGAAAGCATTTATTTATTTATTTCATCACCCAGGGAAACCAGAGCAGGAACTGAAGGCAGGAATTGAAGCAGAAGCCATGGAGGTGAGCTGCTTACAGCCCTGGTCACCATGGTGCAGGTTGGAGGGCTATCCTTCATCTCAGTTTTCTGCTCGGCAGAACAGTATTAACAAGAGTGCCCACCTCCAAAGACCGAGTAAGGCATTCACAGCTCAGGTTCAAGTTCTGCTTCCCTTCAGTTTATGGAGTGTTTCCTTCTTGGGTTCTTGAAAGGTTAAAAATGGATCATTTGTTTTTCCCAAGCATGCTCCCGACTGTAAGTGGCTTTCAATCACATCCCTTTCTTTAACTGGTCTCCTTTCCAGACTAAACTGTCCTAATCTTAGAGATCTAGCTTCCTTTGGAGCTGGGATCACACAGACCAAAGTAGAAACAAGAACACTGTCTTCAGCATTTATAAGGAAAAGTGCTGCCGAGCGAGTGCCCATTCTCAGCAGAGCCCTTCCTGTGGAAAGACTGAAGAATTAAGGCAGAGAAGTTCAAAGGCTCAGAGCCGCCGAATCAAAACAAAATCCCTTAAAATTACACTGATGGGACTTCCAGATAAGCAGGTAATTCTTCGAGGTAATTTGGGGAGAATTCAGCAGTGTTTATTACAGGTTCACTTAGGCAAGCCAAACACGCAGTCCTAAAAGCAATTTCAAAGCAAAACTCTAAACAGTATTTTAGAATAAAGAGGAAATTGTATGCCCACTCTTACCTCCCAGGGTTTAGGAGGATTAATGAGGGAACGTAGAAGCTGTGGGGAGAAAATCAACAGAAGAATGATGGGAAATAGAAGATAGTTACCAGAAGCACAACAGACTGACAGGCTAAAATGTCCACAATGTGATTTTTAGTAGACAGTAAATAAATACCTGTAGCTAGACAGACCTTCTGTGCAATGATAATAAAAATGTGACAGGGTATGGAGTTGCCTGCACCAGGGAATCACTGCAGAAAGTGACGACTGGGTCAAGCACACACTATTCCTCTTCTTCTTCTCCTTCTTCTTCTTCATCCTAATAGTCAAAGGAACAGTGTCCCCCCGCCCCCCCCAAAAAAAAAGATTTAAACATAGCCTGGTGTTTCCCTCTCAGGTCCTTCTGACCTCCTCAAATCTGTGTTGTTTGGGGGCCTTCATGTCCATCTGAATTTGAGCCTGATCGCTCTTCTACACTTGCAGCATGATGGCTGGGCTCATGGCCTTTGACCACGAGTAGCTGTGTATCCCCATCATAGGTGAAAACTCTGGACCTACGGTCTGGATTTATACTGTACTGAAGTCAGGAACATAGTCAAAAGTATCCAGACTTTGTTTTGTTTTTTTTTTTTTCAATCAAAACAACCCAAGGTTGAATCTCACCCTAATCTTTTACTAGTTTGAATGACTTTAGCCATGTTAATCTAGTTCCCTGTTATCTAGTTCTCTAAGTTTCAGTTCCCTGTACAACAGAGAAGGCAGTATTTACATAGTAGATATATTGTGGCAAACCAACATATCTACATAGTTCAGAAGTTGCCGTGTGTTAGCCCAGAGCATGGAGCTTACATAGAGTTACATATGCCCCAGACAATGGCTGGACTAGGTGATCTTTTTTCAAAAGAGAAAAAGCTTCTCTTTCTTCCAGTGCCAGACTTACTTCTTCCTGCTTCAGAACCACTTGGGACATGAAGCTTCCCCACCACAGACTTTTCCACAGAACCTCTTTGTGTGGGAGCTTTTCCAAAGGCCACTTGTTGACAGTGGTCACCCAAAGACGAGCATCCCATTGAGACACTCATGCTGTCTTTTATGATACACTTAAGGGATTTTCAGAAGAGCATACTTCACCTTACAGACAGATGTGTAGAATTTAACAATGTGAGAACCTCTTCTTTTCCTATAGTACTGGACTCTTCCGGGGGATTTTCTAAATGGCCTGGTTGGTATGAAGCCTTCACATATCCAAGCACTGTATTTCAGTCATGTGAGTGACTGCTCAGAATGCTGCTATTACTCCATGTGAAGAATGTTGGATTAAGCAGGTCATTAGGAGGGGAAAACACCCCTGTATTTATCATTGTTTTTCTTTCTATTTCTCCAAATAAGAAATTAGTGTTAAGAAGCTTCTTTGGACCCGGCGGCATTGGCATTGGCTGGCCTTTTGTCCCAGCACTCTGTGAGTCTGAGGCCAGTCTGACCTTACAGAGCAAGATCCAGGAGAGGCACCAAAACTATAAGGAGAAACCGTGTCTCAAAAAAAAAAAGAAGTTGCTTTGGGGGTCAGCAAGATGACTCAGTGAGTATGGTGCTTGCCATCGAGACTGATGACCTGAGTCCAATTCTTGGATCCCACATGGTGGAAAGAAAGAGTCAACTCTCTCCCTCCCCCACAAATGTAATAAAGAAGCTGCTTCTTGAATCATTGTTAATTAAGAAAAAATTCTCAAGAATGAACATTTTACAACATCTTCAGTAGCAAGAGTCAACGGCTGTATGCCTATTTGAATATTACTCCCCCCCCCCTGCTCCGACCTCCACATCACATTTTTGTTTCAATGCACACGGAATGCCTTGCAATCCCACTGTTGTGAAAAAGACAAAGTTCTCTTGTTAAAGGAATACTATCCCCACAGGGTTGGAGAGACAGGTCAGCCCTTAGGAGCACTTGCTAGCCTTCCAGAGGAACCAGGTTCAGTTCCCTCCATCCACATGGCAGCTCCCAACTGTCTATAACTCTGGTTCCAGGGACCTCTGACACTTTCTTCTGGCCTCTGTGGGCACCAGGCACACACTTAGTGCACAAATATCCATGCAGGTAGAACACCTTACACATAAAATATGAAGTGTTACTCTATGACGATGCTGAAGATAAAGGAGGCAACGAATGGCCATTGACTTTGCAGATTTGACCGGCATCATCTCAAGCACATTGCCGCTGTCCCTTTTGTCTGTCAGAAGACCAGTGGCTGTGGGAAGTGTGGTCAGTCTTTTGTTCTCTTGGTCTCAACAGCAATAGAAGAGCTGGAAAACTTTGGCTCTTATGTGTGGATGCTGAAGGAGTTATTCCTCGTGTCTGTGGATCAGAACCCCACATCTACTTTTACTGAGTGTTTTCAAAGGGTAGAAATAAACTGCAGCAGAACTACTGGTTGGGGCTGAGGACCGACTGGGAGAGGCTCTACTTCCAGGCTCACTCGGTGACTCCCACGTGGTTGGACTCCTCCCAGGCTATTGGATGAAGATTCCAGTTCTCTGTTGGCTGTGGCCAGTGACACTCTCAGTGGTTTCCATAGCACAGCTCAGGACATGGCACCTGGCTTCTATTGAGGCGGCCATGCAAGGGAAGGCAGGGAGATGTGACAGACAGATGCTATTATGTCTTTACGGCCTGACCCAATTCAGTTTGCTACAGTTTGTTCTTTAGAACAATCCCTGGGTACAGCCACACTCCAGGACAAGGACCATAATAGGAATGTGAATACAGAAACCTGAGATTACTGAGGTTCATCACTGCCTCCCACAACCAACCAGTAATCCGATGAGCCATGGAGAACCATGTATCTAGACTGCATAAAAAATAGCTGAGGAGCCCCCAATTGGATCAGGCCCTCTGGATAAGTGAGACGGTTGATCAGCTTGAACTGTTTTGGAGGCACCCAGGCAGGGGGACTGGGACCTGTCCTCAGTTCATGAGCTGGCTGTTTGGAACCTGGGGCCTATGCAGGGACACTTTGCTCAGCCTGGGCGAAGGGAGGAGGGGACTGGACCTGCCTGGACTGAATCTACCAGGCTGAGCTGAATCCCCAGGGGAGTCCTTGCCCTGGAGGAGATGGGAATGGGGAGTGGGCTGGGAGAAGGCCGGGGGTGGGGTGGGGTGGCAGGAGGAGGGAGGATGGGGATTCCGTGGCTGATATGTAAAATTAAATCAAATTATCAAATTAAAAAATGGAGAAAAATAATATTAATTAATATGTTTTTTTTTCATTTTCTCTATTTAAAATATTTTCTGCACATCTGTTATTTACAAATCACTGTATGGTAAGTGCTTTGAAAAGCACAAAGATAAAAGAGAAGTCAACCCGTGAGGCATATAGCACCTTTTGATAGCGAAGCCATTCCCTTCGCTGAATTGAGCATGTGCACAATGGCAGATATGCGGAAGGGCAGAGCGGGGGAAGGGCTTCCCCATCTGCTGGAAGTTTGGTCGCGGCAAACGTGGTCTGCCTACCGTTCACCACTGTGGAGAAACTCAATTGACATTCCCCATGCTTCTCTGCTCACACATACCAGCTCTGCCTTTAGATTCTATTTCCCCTGAGCAACAGCAAAAGTTATAGGTCTCCAGCACTTGAAAGCTGTATCTTTGGTATCTTTTGGTACAACCCACTGTGGTTTGACATAATTTGAGTTTTGTTTGCTTGTTTTTAGATCTAGATTCTTACTTGATTTTTCTGTCTGATCTTTTGGTCTCTAAGAGCAGATTTAACTTTCTTCTTTGCAGAGTAACACATTTTATAACCGAGCATGCCAGCACACACCGGCAACCCTACCACACTTGAAACTGAGGCAGCAGGACCAGGAGTCCCAGTCCAGGCTGGGGAATACAGTACAATCATTGGTAAATAAATGTCATTAATGAAGAATATGGGTCGTAAGTGCTTTAGACCTGGATTTAGACCTGGATGCATTTTTCCCAGGAGAACTAATCTTTATGCACAGAAGTTTTTGAGCAAGATGCATCCTAGTTAAAGGGCTTTATGGTTATAATCTCAATGACCTTATTTTGTTTTGTGTTTCCTCCTCTTTGAGTGTCTGAATTTTAGGTTAATTCTCTTGTCCTTTACTTTTTTCCCCACGAAAACACACAGTCCTCTTGTTTCTTGCCTTATCTCAACCCAGACTCTACCGCAATGGGCTCCTCTGTGGGGGTTAGGAGCATCCAGCCTCCCACAAAGAAAAAACTGCTGCCAGTCTCAGAACTCACTCTGACTGGAGCACAGGAGTACACGGGCTCCTTCCTTCTTCTTCTTTTTTTCCTGTACCGCTCTTCTTATTTAAGCTTTGTGACACATGTCTACTATGATGGCGGAGGTATTTTAGCACATAAATACCTTCATCCACTTTGGGAATGCGCTTCCTGTTTTGACTTGTTCTCTAAATATATATAATTTTTAAATTATAGGTTTACGTCAAGAGGACAATTTACTCAAGTATTACTTTCTTCAAAAACATGTCCTGGTGGGAGCACATAAACTGTGGAATGTGAGCAGTCTCAGAGAATGCACAACTGAGCATCCTCTCCCTCACACTCAGGCCTTGACACTTAGGAACATCTCTCTGGAGCAACTTGTTCTCTAAACATGAGTCCTAAGATCAAAACCTTAGTGGAAGATGGTTGACGACAAGGCAAACCAGAAGTCTCAACATGGGGATAGAAAGTTCTTTAGTATCAGGTCCAGAGTGGCCAGAGACAACCCGTATTTCACCTGCATCCTTAGGCCACTTGAGCAGGTGAGGGCGAAGCCTGACTTGCTAAAGGAGGTGTAGAGAATTCCAGCAGTCAGAACACAGGTAAGGAGGACTGTGTCAGCTCCAAAGAGCTGTACAATGCAACCCCCCAAAGGCATCTTTTTTAGCATCATCTCCTTCTATTTCTGCAGTGTCAGGGTAAGAAGTCAAAGGAAGAGATTTGGGATGGGGGGGGGGGAGGTTGGCCAATTAAGGTTGCAAATGAAAGCCAGGTGTTAAAGTCTCCTCCACCTTCCTCTTTCCTTTTGCTGACCCAAAGACTGATCTCTTAGACAGCACAGCTCCCTTAGGCTGAGGGTAATTGTGTAAGGAGACCTTCGATGAAGTCCTCAGGAGTTATAATTCCCAGCAATGAAGGAACTTCACACCATTCCTGGGAGGGTCTGGGTAATGCCCTGTAGCGTCCACTATACAACCTTACAGTAAGAACAATGTAACCAGCCGGGTGGTGGTGGCACACGCCTTTAATCCCAGCACTCGGGAGGCAGAGCCAGGGGGATCTCTGTAAGTTCAAGGCCAGCCTGGTCTACAGAGCGAGATACAGGACAGGCACCAAAACTACACAGAGAAACCCTGTCTTGAAAACAACAAAACAAAACAAAACAAAACAAAAAACAACGGAACCAAACAAAGGGTAAATGGTAGATATAACATCAGTTATCGGCTGTGTAGTTAAAGTTAATGCAGAAAACCTAAATTGAAAACATTAGCTAGAAGTAACTTCCAAGTTGAGCCTGCGCTGGAGGTGAGCAGCAGCAGTAGTTTCCGAACATTGGACTGAATCAGCTCTCCACTCCTCTTTCTTCGTTCCTTCTTCAGGAAGCAAGAGAAAGCAGAGTGGCCCGAGCTCTTAGCTACTTCTGTCCAGATCTCAGTAGATCCAGGTCATGGCCTTGCTCTTAGACATTGTCCTACTGCTGTCCCAGGACTATGCTGGCGCTCCACCTGGTGGGAACACGTTCAGAGAAATGCAAGCTCATTCTGGAGGAGCCGGGACATGAGGGCTGTATGGGAGACCAGCTCTGCCACTCTCTCCCTGCCGGTGTCCAGAGCCTGCCCAGGGAAGGAGATACCAACACTGGCTTCAAGGGACCGTAAAGAAGAGACAACAAAGAAAACTTCACGGGTGCAGTGGGGGTCTGCAAAGATGGCTCGGTGGCTAAGAGTGCACGCTGTTCTTGCAAGGGCCTGAGTATACAGTTCCAGCACCCAAGTTGGGTGGGTGGCGTACATGATCTGTAACCACAGCTCCAGGAGATCCAGCACCCTCATCTGGATACCATCCTCATGTGTACAAACTCACACATAGACACACATACATAAACATAATTTTAAAAATAAAATTAAAATACGTTTAAATGAAAGTTGGCACATGGCTTTATGTTTTCTTTTCTTTAAGATTTTAATTTTTATTTATGTGTGTGTGTGTGTGTGTGTGTGTGTGTGTGCGCGCGCGCGAGCCAAATGTGTGCAGGTTACTGGGAAGGCCAGAAGGGCATGTCAGATGTCCTGGAGCTTGAGTTACAAGCAGTTGTGAGCTACCCAATGTGGATGCTGGAAGTCAAATTTGGGACTTCTGGAAGAGCAGCAAATACTCTTAACCCCTGAGCCATCTCTCCAGCCCCACCCCTCTCCCCATTGCAAAGGGCTTTGTAAATTGCAGAGCTCAGTTCAAAACAACACAACAATACAAATCAGGGTTCTTTCTGGCAAAAGAAGCCTCAGCAAAGCTCATGACCTGTCTCTGAGGAGCATCTTCGGTACAGTTTCTTCTGGTCTCAGGAACCTGCTGCCAGGACAGTTCTATTGCATTGCATTGTAGACAGCCTAGAAAAGCAGGAATTTGGGCGGAACAGAGAGAAGCTAGGGCTAAATGATAGTTTTAGTTTTAATTTGTAAATGGCATATACTTACTTGTTTAGTGTGATAGGGATAGTGTGCCTAAGGAGGTCAGAGGACAGTTTGGGGGAAGTCAGTTTTCTCCTTCTCCCATGTAGCTTCTGAGAACTGAACTCAGGTCATCCAGCTTGGCAGTAAGTACCTTTGCCCTCAAAGCCATCCACATTAGGAATCACTGGATCACTTCATGCCTCAGTTTACTCGTATGTTCAAGGAACTATGCTATCTGCCCTAGTGAGGGAAATTACTAATGTAAGATTGCTTTTAGGCCAAAGGATATAGTTTGATGGTATAGGACTTGCCTGGCATGTACAAGGCCCTAGGTTCAATCCCTAGTCCTGTGGAAAGAATCGATTATTATCATGAAAATAGAGATTTCTGGGCCTCACAACTGCTGCAAGTTCACCACCTTACCTTCCACTCTCACACACAGCAAGGGGCACAGTTCTCACACCGACTTTTTAAATGTCATTAGGACCAGCGTCATTTTTGTTTGCTTAACTTGTTCTGAGAACCTGTGTTGACCAAGAGTTCTTGGAGCCTGGACGAGCCTGGGATGAAAAGAGAGGGCACAATGTCCTTCTGTTTGGCATATGACTCAGCATCTGGCCTCAAGAGGGACAAGTGGAGAGCCCATGAAGCCACCACACATGAGTCCCCATCCTTGGTGTGGAGAAGATAGAGCTGGAACCAGCTTTGCAGTAATGGCTTGATTGGCCACACACTGACAGAAATCCACTGGTGAATGCCAAGTGGCTCATGGCAAGCAGAAGTACCAATAGTTGCTAAGCATAGGTATCTCAGAAAGAACCATGTTCCCAACAACCCAGGATACAGAGGCTATTGGGGTTCTCAGTGCTAATTCACTGACGGGTGATATAAAGTACTATCGACTAGTGCCTTCACAGTGTTCTGGAGGCTGGAGCATCCTACATCAATGCACCAGAGTCAGGTTTGGCACAAGGATCACTTTCTAGGTTATAGATGGTGTCTTTTTGTTCTCATCTGGTTGAAAGGGGTGAAGAGCAAATTGGGGTCTTTTGATACGGATACTAACACCATATATGAAGGCTCCACCCTTGTGACGGAATGGCTTCCCACAGCCCTACCTCCAAAATTATCACCTTGGGGTTCTAACATGAATTTTGAGTGGGCCCCAAATACTCTAACCTCACTGGTGAGGTAGCTTCATCACAGGAGAGGGGAGCATGTGGGGACTCCAAGAAGTTCCAGCTTTTACTACATCAGCAGAGAGTACAGGATTGTACCACCATCTGCCTTGGACCAAAGTTGATCTTGATGGAAGTGTGGGAACTGTCCCTGGTCACTCCTGTCCCCATTCTACCTAGAGTCTATGTCCTCTGGCTTCTGAGAAGCACAAGGGAGGTATAAGGCAGAAGTTTTGCCCTAGGCATTAGGATTTGGCCCAGAGAGATGAGGAAAGAATGCTCAATGCCAAGAGAGACCATCTCCTCAGCTAAACAATATCTGTGCAACAAGAGGAGCTTCTCAGCTGCAGCTCTGATGTGGGTACATACAGTGACCCCAGGGGTTCTAAAAAATACCAATGGGACTGTGCTCTGAAAGGAGGAGGAAAAGTGAAAAGAGAGAAACCTACACCAGCTTACATAGCACACAGTGACAATGTGCACTCTCATGTAAACACAAACCTCTCTCTCTCAGAGAGGCTGAATGCAAAGCTACTTTGGGGTGTTTTGGCATCCACATGAGATACATACTATGTGGCTATGGATTTTCTGGGAGATCCCTCCATATAAGGTCTCCATCCTTGAGAAATCAAAGAAACAACTGGACACAGAGAAAGTTGTCCACAGGAGAGAGATGCTAGCTCTGGGACCTGAGTGGGTTATCCCTGGTGGCTGGCTGGCTGTCACAGGCAGGTGACAACTTCCTAGGGCTACCCAGGACTTCAAAGAACAGGTACACATCCACTTTTACATCCCTCAGTGGCATAGTTTCCTCTTGTCCTACTGGTAAGCAATTAACTAGCAGTCATTCCTAGGCAACAGTGGAGCAATGTGGCTTTCTCTTTGAATTTCTTCACCATTCCTGAGTTGTGATTCAGACTGTTTTGCAACTACTGTTTCCAACTGGAACAGAAGAATATATACACCAGTATGTATATTTTTAAATATTTACTTCATTAAAAATAAAGATAGGTATCACATAGTTTCTTCCCATAAACTAAAGGATCTCCTGCCGAGATGGAGCATCTCTTATTGTCATTAGCGATCTGACAGATGGATTCTTTTCTACCACTAATTCTGTTTTGTGTTTTGTTTTGTTTTGTTTGTTTGTTTGTTTTACAGAAGCCTTCATGTTCTGCACAAAGATGCTTTCCAACACACTGGACTCAGAGGGAAGTCACAAAAGCTGCTGATGGAGGTGACAGGAGATGGGGACAACCTTTGGAAGGTGGCTCTGGGGTTCCTCATCCTGAGTCCTAAGGTCCAGATGAGACACTGGTCAGAGCAAACCAAGGGGAACCTTTTAGACTCAAGAACTCACGAGCTTTCTGTTTCCCTCGCTATGGCGTCCCAATCCCCCAAGTCTGTTTTCCCGGCCTCAGCTGTCATTCCTCACTGGGATGTTCTTTACAAACCCAAGGAAAAAACAAGGAGAGCTCTCACCAGCACCACCAAGGGAGCTGCTGTCTAAGATGCCATGCGCAGCCTGGTTCCCCCTGCTCTGTAAAGGGCACTGTTGCTCTTTCTGCACCAGTAAGGGTCTAGCTGGTAGCCAAGAGCATCACTTGTTTAAGAGGGAAAATGCTCCAAAGATTCACTACAAATATTGAAATACCATTGAGCACGCAGGAGGAATGCAGGGGCAGATCCAGAACACTGGGGTCACAAAGAGACAGAAACTGGACTAGAGGAGCCATCCCCCGAGGGCTGAGGGCACAAATGATTGGAATGATTAAGACTACGGCTGGGCACAGCTTCATGCCCTGAAATTCTGACTCGGAGACGGGGCTACCAGCCAGCGGGTGAAGCAATTTCTGGAAATGCAAATAGGCCATTTACATGGGTGTTGGGAACAGTGGAAAAAAAAAAAAAAAAACTAGCAGCATGGACCCCTGCCACTGGATCAGACTGCCACAGCCAGGCAAAGCAGTGTTGTTTGGGGAGACTTAGCAGGAAGAGGACTGGGAGAAGATGCACCTCTTCCTCTTCAATTGTCTCTCCAGTGTCTCCTACGGGCAGGTAGTAAGACAGAAAAACAGCTTGCCACTTGAGAGCACTGGCACTTCCTGCCTTCAGCCCTGGAGGGATAGATCCCTCTCCAGTTTCCGTCTCGTTGAGACCCCAGTGTTCTGTGTCTGCCCCTCACTCCTTCAAAATGCTCACTGGCTTTTCAATATACTCGGGATGTCTTTAGAACAATTCCTCTCTTAAACAGGCCGATGTTCTTGGCTCCTAGGGACCTTTGCTGATGCAGAGCTGAAGCTGAAAGACAGGAGCTTGATAACTACCAGGCGCGGGTGGCTTCTCCATGGCTTCACGCCGTTACCGCTTTTTCTCCCTTTCCTTCCTGACTTATCGTTACAAACTTCCTCTACTTGTCCTCCGCCCACCCCCCCCACCCCCCGCTGGCTAAGGTTGGCTAAAAGGTGAATTCGAGGAAGCTTCATCTGTAGGCGACCAGCATGCATGCACCCTAAAGGGTCTTATTAATAAAATCAAACCTGAAGCTAGGTATTGGGGTCAACGCTGAAAGATCAGAGAAGCAGAACAAGCCACAGCTATCTCACCTCGCCAATTCCTCAGGTGATCCTGTTTCCTCAGACTGCATGCCTCTCAGCTGAACTGTGCTGCTCAAAAGCCTAAAAGTTTAACCACCTAGTTCCTGGTCCTCACACCTTATATACCTTTCTGCTTTCTGCCATCACTTCCTGGGATTAAAGGCGTGAGTCACCATGCTTGGCTGTTTCCAGTGTGGCCTTGAACTCAGAGATCCAGGTGGATCTCTGCCTCTGGAATGCTGGGATTGAAGGCGTGTGTGCCACTATTTTCTGGCCTCTATATCTAGTGGCTGTTCTGTTCTCTGGTCCCAGATAAGTTTATTAAGGTGCACAATATTTTGGGGAACACAATACCACCACACCCTAGGATTCCCCAGACTTGATGTTACTGATGTTGGGTCCTGTCTGGTTCCGGCAGGTGGCATCTCCACAGTACTGCAGAAGGGAGAAGTATTTCTGACCTCTGCCCACCGGACCTCACTAATGTCCCCAGGGAGTCTGTCAATCAGCACTCTGGCCTTGGGATTTTTACCCTGAATTTCTGGCCTGAGAATTAGAAGAGCAAGAAACCCTGTATGTTCTCCAGTCCAGAGCGGATTTCAGAGCACAGACTCTGCTTTATATTAGCAACTCCAAGAGAGAGCGAGGGGGTGGGTATTATTGTCTCCACTTTACAGCCCAGCAAGCCAGCATTCAGAAAGACTAGCATTCTTCCCTAAAACTTCATCAAGGCAGAAGCAGCTCCCACGACCATCCCTAGCCTCACAGAAAGGAGAGTGTCTGGATACCTGAGTGGTAGAGAAGACAACTTCTCCCGGCCTAAGCTACCAATAATGTTCCTTTTATTTTTCTTTTTAAGTGTCCAGCTGTTGCCAGGAATACCATATAAAACATCTTTATGAAGTGAACACAGGCCTCAACAGCTTATACAAGCTGGCTCTGTCAAGGATACCAGTGTTTCTAATTAATGCTGGGTCCAACATACTGCACAGGCCTTACCTGCACCAGCTCCCTCAGGTTTCGACTTCTGGCTGACCCGCCCAGAGCCCTTGTGCCTATGACTAATAAATGCTCCCTCCATTTCTCACTGGGGCCGAGAGGGCAAAAATAAAAGCCGGTTCCAGCTAACCAGCCTGAACGCAGAGCATTCATTACAGGCACTGAAGCGAGAGCTCAGGGCCCCCATGCTGTCCAGGGGAGCAGCCTCGTGGACAAGCGCCTCTCTGTGGTTGAGTCTCTCTTCTTGACTGTGTTTAATGTCAGGCAAAATGGCCTATGGCCTTTGGATGACAGAAAGAAAAAAAAAAGTCTCATTCCTCATTCTCAAAGCATGGGGCAGTCACCTTCCCATCCAACATGTATCAGAGCCAAGGTCTGTGTGAACCAAGAGGGTCTGGTCCTATCCAATGGACCAGAGAAAATAGGGTAGGCCTGAAAATCAGTTCTGCAGGCCTGCACAGGCATTTGTGCCTGCAGAACCTACTTAACCGGTAGTTGAGGAAACCAAGACCATGTGAAGGCGGACCCTCAGCGCCCCAGTGCCCTGACTGGTTAAGGGCTTGCCTCGCTGATTACTTAAAATAACAAGGAATTAAAGCTGAAAGGAAACTCAAGAGATCGCTTTGCTTAACCTTGTTTCACTAGTCAAGAAATTGCACTCTTGAAAGGTTAGGTGGTAAATCAACAAAATTGAAGGGCAGTCAGCGGAAAAGTTGAGACCTCAAAAAACTTGACCCCTACTGACCCCAGCAAAGGGGCCTCTCTCATATCCCGCACCCACCGAGGCACCTGAGGGCTAAGCGCTTCTCGGGCATTCCACGAGAACTACGCACCTGGGATTACAGTGCCTTGAATCTGTGGCATACCTCCGCACTTCCGGAAGGAAGGGCCTGCCTGATGAGAGCCTGCCGTATCCGCTCCTCTCCCTCCTTGCCTCACGCTTCTGGCAAAAGAGGCTGACCCATACTTGCCCCCAGCAGAAGGTCATCCCTGCTTGGTGCGCCAGTCACAGATTGCAGTCGAGGCCTCTGGCTTCTGGAACACTGGAAGCCCTGCAAACACCTCGTTGTGTCTCACGGATTCTTGTGCAGACCTGGATAATCGACCGTATTCTCCCCACTTCAACGGATACGGAACATTTACGTATTAAAGTCGGAACCTAGCTCTTTACAGCTCTGAATTCCCGAGGGAAACAGGAAGTTGTATTTTGGTAAGGAGCTTGTTGTAGTTTCTTAAAATTTCCCGCGTCACTTAGCAGAATGTGGGGGTGACAGGTGACACTGGCACTTCTCACGGGGATAGGCTGTCACCCAGGATAACACCCTCCCCCCCCCATCTCCCTGCTGATCAGCTCAGCACACAGGGTGTTAACCGCTCCTCAGCTGTGGGAGTCTTCCAGATTGACAAAGGACACGCGTCCTCAGTCGTACACGCTTTTTTAAGGGTGGGAGAGAATGTGAAGTTCTGCGGTGGTCCTGAGGGTCAGGATGTTCCTGTGAAAAGCCTTAGAGTTCACATCCACAATGTACAACCCGAGGGAAACACGTGATCTGAAAATGGGTGATAAACACATGTGTTGGCTTTCTGTTGTTGTGACAAACTCCTGAGACAACCAGCTGAGGGGCGAGGATTTGCTTTGGCTTGCAGCTTTAGTGCGCATCACTCGGCCTTGTTGCTTTGGGCCTGCGCACATCTCGGTGGGAGCACCTGGCAGAGAAGGCTGACCAATTCCCAGAGCTGAGAAGCGGACACAGAGAGAAAAAGAGGCAAAGGTTCCAATACTCTCCTTGAGGACGATCCCTCTCCTCCAACAACTAGACTTCCAATCTGGAGGCCCAACCTCCTAACAGTTCCACTACCTCCCAACAGACCACTGGCTGGGAACCAAGCCTGGGCTATACGAGTCTTTAGGGACATTTAAGATCCAAATACAACATCCAGTCATCATTGACAGCCCAGGGTTGTTGTAGGGATGAGACAAAGCGAGACTGTGAGGGGCACCATACAGACTATAGAGTGGGGGGTGGATTAAACCTTCCCAATTAAGGGAAGCAAATGCCCCACACACTTGAGGAGCCTCCCAACTGCCCCCGTCCCCACCCCTACTGAGGACCTGAAGTCCAGTGGGCCAGTCACAGTGACAGCCCTGAGTGCTTGACTTTAGGAGGTGTGGTTGCTTTGGTGAAACACAATCCCCCTGACTCAAGTATAAATTTTAGTTAATTAGGCCATAAAGAGTAAGGACTCTCTGGCATCAGCTGTGTCCAGACCCTTAAAATAAATATTTTTAAAAGTTTACTTATGAAGAAAACCAATTTAAAAAAAAACAAAAAACTTCCACATTTACTTATGCATTGTTTTGTGTGTATGTATGCATGGGTACCTGTGCCATCGGCTCTCTCCTTCCAACACGTGCGTTTGCAAATCCAGCTCAGGCTTCACAGCAACTCCCCTTACCTGCTGAGCCGCTGGCTGGCCCCAATTTATTAAAATGTAATTAGTTTATGAAAAGTAGAAGAAAATATCCACCCCACGTACTTTTAATATGTTTTTAATTAAAATATAACCACATCACTCTCCTACTTCCCTTTATACCCTCTAGCCCCTTCCAGGTTCTCTTCCTTCAACTCCTTCCATGTCCTCCACCTCATTCTCAAACTGATAGCCTCTTTTTCTTTGATAATTATGTATATGTATGTATATATAATAATCAAATATTATATAAATATGTATATGTACGTACACATATATACATAGTAAAATATCATATACATAGATGCACATTTGTGTATGTATAAATACATGTATGTATATATATGTGTATATACATAAAGCAAATAAAGATGTGTGTTTGTGTGTGTGTGTGTGTGTGTGTGTGTGTGTGTACACTTGTAAATACAGCACACCGAGTTTTTTAGTTTTTGTGTTTAGTTAGTTTAGTTTAGTTTCAGGGTTGACCATTTTGCATTAGGTAACCAGGTAAGGGGATCTCCCAGGAAAGACTAACTCTCCCTCTCTTAGCAGTCATTAGTTGCCTGTAGTTCTTTGCCTAGGGGTGGGACCCTATGAGATTCCCCCCTCTTCCACATTATGTGTCTGTATTGCCATTGTTCAGATGTCCTTCATGCAGCCATTTGATTGTTTGGAGACTGTTTCACAGCAGATTTCCTGGTGTTCTGGCTCTTCCAATCTTCCCATCCCCTCTTCCAAGATGCTCTCTGAGCTACAGATGCAGGAACATACATATTGTGGGTATCCACTGGGGCTTGGCTCCCCAGGATCTGATTCATAGATCTCTGCATTGCGTCCGGTTGTGGCTTGCTGTCAGGGTCTCCATTTGCTGTAAAGAGAAGCTTCTTTGGTGAGGGGCAATCACTACGTTTATCTGTGCAACCCCAGTTATTTTCCAGAATGAACCACTCCCATTTTGGCACACTTGTTTCTACCCTATGGTCATAGTTTTGACATAATAATAACTAGGAACCGTGTAGAAGATACTTAGATGAGGCAAGCATCACTCACAGGGGTGACTCAGAGGTGACCGAGGGGAAAGAAAGGCTGAGTATGACACCCTGGTGTTGGGGATGAGAGGTAACATGTTCCTAGTTTCAAGGTCTATCTACAAAAGGTACAGAACTCCTGGGCTAGCACACAAGGCCCACCACCTCTGGGGGCTTAGCCCCTCCTGGTTATCTGCACATGGACGCCATGCAGAGGCAATATCTTGGTCTTTGCTTCCTTGGGGACTGTAAGAATCTGGCTGGCAGAGAGTGAGTGATACAGTCATGGTCCTGCTGTGTGCTGGCTGATTCTGCCACTGCTCTGAAACTCGGGCATTATTTCCAGCTGAACTATCTCTGGCAATGAGACCTCTGGGAAGTAATAAAGGTTGGATTGTGTCAGAAGGATGGAGTGCTCACATTCAAGATCCATCTTCTTATTTTAAAAGGAAGAGACACACCTACTCCCACCCCCACCCCCCATTATTCTCTCTGTTCCTGCTTCCCAACCACCTTTTACCAAGACTGAAGAATCTGATCTCTGGCTTCCAGCTTGGAGAACTTTCTGTTGTTTGAGTCACTCAGTCTGTGGTATTCGCCACAGCAGCCCAAGGTGACACGGGTTCTCTCTAACACCCATACGCTGCTCCTGCTGCACATTGGCCCAGGGTTCGTCAGCAGCAGACTCTCTCTTTGCTCCTCAGTACTGAGAAAGCTCCTTGTCATCAGGCCCTTGAGCGACAGCAATACAAATGAGCCCCACAGAGAGGGCAGAGCAACATTTCACTGCCCTGTGCCCAGCAGGAGGGGAACAGCCAGAGGGGAGTGAAAGTCCCATGGAAGAGGCCAGTTCCAGTCCTGGTACTGTCCTTGCCAGCTGAACCTGAAAGACGTCCCGGAAGCAGGAGTGAACTGCAGAACCTCATGCCTCTGCCTGGAAGCCTCAGTAGATCTGCTGTGGTCTAATTAGCCCAGCTAAGGAACTGCTAACAGTTACTTGTGTGACAGATTTTTGACTCTCACAGTGCACCAAGGACCAGTTGTGAGCTTCTGTCTTGCTTGCTTAGAAAGAACGCAGAATAAATAAACCCAGAAAAGTATCCCCCGGTTGTCCATTATGCTTCAGACTAACAGAAAGTAGAAGGCGTTAAGCGAGATGGAGTCCCTACCACTTTGAAGTCTAAGAATACAATTTTGAGAGAGAAAATGCAGAACAAAGAGCGTACATGTCTGGATACTTGTAATATACGATAACCCATCTGCACCAATACATTTTAGGAAAAAAAACACACACACAGCAAATGGAAACTTCTCCCCGCGTCTGGCAAAAAGCCACCACACAGCTCTGCTTTGGGAGAGACTGTAAACACCGTGGTTGTGTCTGGTTTTACATTACAGGTTATTTGCAAATATCTAACTTTGATTACAGTGTAGCTTTTTAGATTTTTATCACAGAAACTATTTCAAAGAGACTTAGTATACAAATGATGGTGGAGAAGCTTGTAAAAACAAACTCTCAAGCTTCTTGAAGTCTGAAAAAAACTCAAAATAAAAACATTGGATAAGCTGAGAACCCCCAGATCCATTTCTCTGGGGTTTGTTCTTTCCTGAGGGACCTGCAAGTAGAATGCATGTTTGCGGCTGTTCATTTTTGTCTCACTTGCTTAGCTTAGTTTTTGAGACAGGGCCTTTCTATGCTGCCTGGACTGGTCCTTCTGCCTCCGCCTCCCAAGTCCTAGGATGATCGATGTGCCCTGCCACACTGAGCTAAGACCAGTTTCAACTGTGAAACTACATGAATGGAGAGGAGTCAACTTGGCCCCCCACATCTCTGGGTAGGGTGACAGGAGAAACCATGAGTGTACCCTAAAATGCAAGCAGCTACAAACTGGGGTCGGAGAGACGGCTCAGCAGCTAAGAACACTTCCTGCTCTTCGGACCCAAGTTCTATTCCCAGCACCAAGGTCAGGAGACTCAGAACTGCCTCTAACTTCTGTTCCAAGGGGTCTAACATCCTCTTCTGGCCTCCTTGGGTGATGGCATCCACGCATACACACACACACACACACACACACACACACATACACACAAAGAAAAGTGAATCTTTAAAACAGAAAGGAAATACAAGTTGTTCACAACTGGACAAAGGCCCCAGCCCATCGTGGTATCACACTGCAGAGCAGCCGTGGTGACATCAAAAGCTGCCACGAGAAAGAGCCATGGTCACAGAAGTGCCATGCCTCACTCTAGGCCCACTCAGGGGCCACCGTAGTCAGGCAGAGAGTGTCTGCCTGCCGTGTCCTTGCAGAGGGGTCTCTGATGCTGGCTTTCTAGACCAGTAGGTTCAGCTAACCTTCCGTGGGTGGCTTCTGACCTTCCCAGAATGCACTGAGGGCCTACCATGGTGCAGAGCACTGTGAAAGGAAGAAAAGGAAAGAATTAATTGGGAAGTGGATGGTGAGTGCAGCTCTTGCTTGTATTGGGGGCAGTTTGGGGACATCCAGACACCTTACCTCTGGGCTTCTCTCCTGGTTCCCTGACGGGCACTCGGCAAGCATTCACTCTTCCTTCCTAGTGACGCCACTGTTTCTTCCTTTCCTGGATCAGCCACCAGGATATAAGACCAGCATCTGTGACATTCTGGCCCTGGGAAGGAAGGCTCTTCGCTGTGGTGTTTGTGCTTTGACACGAACAATAGCAGAGTAGTTCTGTGGTAAGGGAGAAGCAAGGCGAATCTACAGATAACATGGCTTGGAGAACGGGATGGAACCTCCCAAGATCTGCAGTGTGGACCTCTCCCCGGCTATTCTGGTCCCTTCTGGTCGTGTGAGTCTATCCATCACTTTGCCGGCTGAGCCTCAGCTTCCTTGTCTGTCAGATGGACCTTCCAGTCCGGGTCCAGTAGAGGACTCACAGATGTGGAAACAAAAATTTACAAGCACTTCGGGAAACTTGAGACGCTATTAATCACTGATAGTAAAAGGCTAAATGTACGCCAGGGTCCCTGAAGCTGCCCTGACACTGTTAGCAAGCCTGATGGGTCTGACTCTGGTTCCCTGGAGCGCCTGTTGTAACATGGGGCCACCCGAGAGGGACCGGGCGCAGCTTGTCTTTTGTGGCACAGGATATGAGCACACTTGCCCACCGACTTCCTCTTAGAATCGTGAGGCAAAGGTTTCCATCTTCTTTACAGTGGACCTGAGCCGAATCTCTTCTCTCTGCCAAGCGCTGGGGCCTTGAGTGTCCCTCTGTGAGGGCCACTCCCATGTGTCAGTGGGAACCGGATCGGCAGGAGCTTAGTGGTATTACTTGAGGGGAACCTACAGGAAATAATTTAAGAAGATAATGAGGGGGATTTCTCCTGTCTCGAAATGAGGCCCGTGGGTCTTTGCAGATGATATTATCCTCTCAGATTTAGAAGTAAGTGCAGAAAAAGGAGCCTCCGCCATTAGCTAAATCAGGGTAATTGGCCACAGAAACGCCTGTAGAGCAGCGTGTACTTTATCGCTTCTAGCTTTACCCAATACCCCCAGCCCTGCAGACCACCCTGACATTGAGGATCCACTCCCCTGTCTCCAACCATCACCCACAGTCTGCCTGGACCTGAGCTTTCCTATTTCAGCTAAATTTGCCCACTTGTTTAGAAATTGATTAAAACTAAATTGTAAATTAATTTCTACTTAAGTGAAGGGCAATAACTTGATGTGGTACACTCTTCCCCACAATCTTTTCTTTTCCTTATTCTTTCATTTTGAGAGTGTTTTACTCTGTTGCCCAGACTGGCCTTCAGCTCACTATGGAGCCCAGGAAGGCTTTGAACTTGTAACCTTCCTGCCTTAGTTTCCACAGAGTTAGGATTATAGATAACACTATACTATAATCACTATAACACTATACTATAACACTCCACTCAGCTGAATAATTGTTATTTCAACAAATAACTTAAACACCAAAGGCAACTACTGTTCAAATTCAACCCTCACAGCTGTGTGCATAGAAAGTCATATTAAAGGATGGGGTTGGGGTGGGGAAATCATTTAATACCTAGGAAAGCAAAAACCAAAAAAGACGGATGGATCAGAGAGTAAAATCAAAGCCCTCGTGAAAAAGGAACTTATCTACCAGGTCATGAATGAATGAATGAATGAATGAATGAATGAATGAATGACGCTGAAAATCACATCCTCCTAGAGATGACCAAGCACACTTGGCCAAAACACTTTCCTTCCAGACAGAAGAGCTAAAGTTTGGGCTGCCACCTACCAAATAGACTCCGGGTAAGCAGCTAAGCAAAGTCTTGCTCCACAGGGTTCTGGGGCCCAAACATGAGTCCAGCGTATGGGGGCCCCGATGGGTCAAAATGAGGTTATTCATTCCTCCCTGCTTTTCTGTCTTCTGTGAGACACTGTCAGGGCCAGCTTCAAAGGCCAAGGGCAGCTTTCATCACTCCCACGATGAGTCTGAGGGAGGCATCATCACAAGAGCCTGGACAAGAAGCGCCCCCTCGCTTGGTTCTCACGATCCCCCACTTCCTATTCCCTGGCCGACACCCTATCTCTGATCAGAATCCAGTAAACATTAAAGAGTCTGCTCCGTGCCATCACAGATTAAGTGACACCCGTTAAGGGCTCCATCTTTCACTTTGAAATGAATCCCCTCCCAGCCCTGCTCTTTGTCCCATGAGAAGAATGTGGACGGAGCCACTGAGATTTCTTTTTCACATCCAAACAGAGGGCAGAGCAGATCTTTCAGCTGGTGGGGTGGGGTGGGGGAGTGTTGGGCTGTCTGGAGAGATTAAAGCAACACTTAATTTTGCAGAGTTTTCATCTTTATGGCTACGACGGCTTCTTAGCCTGGGGAACAGTCATCGCTCAGAGACAACGAGGACCAGAAAAGCTGAGTTGCAGGGAGTGGACAGAGCTCTCCCAGGCCAAGGGAGGGAGCTGCCACTTTACAGCGGAGTCCATTTCCCCACACTCTAATCACCTCCGCAAGCCCCGATCTTAGAAAAACTTAAGCCAACCTGGGTGGTACCTGAGACTCAGCACTCACCCCTCCCCAGGTATGGGCACAGCAGAGAAGGAGGAGCTCCCTGCACATTGCTTCAAAGCCAGCAGAAAGGCAATGTGGAGGAAGCTGAGCAGCCTCCCAGGAGCCAGGGGAAGCCTTCCTCCTTCAGTCTGCAGGGAGAGTCCCTGCGCCTCACCTGGCAAATCTACACAGAGCTCTAGTTACATGGGAATCATTGCCAGCGCTTGCGTCACCTGACTGCATATGGCTGTTGCTGGGAGGCTTACGAGGGTACTGATGCGTCATCAAAGCTGGAGGGGATGAGTTTCAAGGTGGTGTGGGGGTGAAGGTCACCCTGGAACACTGCAGCCTCAGCAGTCAGACATATATCTGGAAGCTGATGACTGCACAGTCACATGGCTTCTGCAGGAGCCTGATACCAGGATGAGGGACACAATGGATTCTGTGTTTCTTTAATGTTCAAGTCTCAGGTCAAGAGTAACATAACCCCACCCCCACTCCCATGACATGAACTGAATAAAGGAAATAAGTTCTTACCAAGCTCCTCTTCTCTATGTGACTCATCAGCTAATTGTGTGCGCAGGTCTAGGAAGAGGCTTTCTGGGTAGCCAATAGTCCAGGACCACAGACAGGCACACTGGTCAGGAGCTACCACTGGCCTTTGATTTCTGTGAGGCTGCTGACTTTTCTGACTGTGAGACTTGCTGGTTTTTGTTTAGACTTCCCAAGATCTGCTCACTGTTTTCCCCCTACCCCCAGTTTGATAAAAATCATGTGCATTATTTTTAGGTTGCAAAATAAGAATAAGCTCACAAAGACATATTTGTTGCGAAAGTTGCTGCCAAAAGCAAATAGCTTTGTAGCTGAGATCCTGAAATTCTATTCTGAGCCCTGGCTCCCACCTCCCATCTTCATCAACATTTTCTGATGTAAACAAACCGTACAGAATGTGATTTTAAAATAATCATGCAGACTGTCTTAGAGACACTGTTTTCTCCACTATTAGTAGTCAGCTTAGGGAGCTACTGTTTGGGAGGATTTTTAGACACGTTAAGTGAATTCTAAGAATGTGGAAATGAGTTAGAAGGGCAGAGAGAACAAGGTTGGCAGATTCACAGCAGTCAAGGTCTGCTGGGCAGATGCCCCTGATAGATCTAACCTGTCTCCATGGGACCAGACATCAGGCCACATGCTCAGAGTCCTAGACAATTAGACCACTCTTCCATGCAAACAAGTTTTCCAGTTCTGGGGTTTTCTTGTTCAAAAAAGGGATGTGTTGCTTTGGAAGGGAGTGAGCATCTTGTCCCTGGGAGAATTCAAGCAGAAGCTAGATGACCTCCTGGAGGGAAATTAGGAAGTGGATTTCCCTTGCAGTGCTTCATGCCTGAGAACACAGGCTGGAGGGGGCGAGGGGAGTGGGGACCAACAGGAGGGAACAATGACAGCAGAGTGTACCAGGTCGAGTGAGGGAACTGGCTCCCTGCAAGATCAGTTTCTCAGCACCTTGGTTCCTCCCTGAGCGCGCACCTGTCCATTGCTCAGCTCCGTCTCCATGTCCCCACTCCTCTGGCCACACCTAACCTCCCTTCGCTGATGCCAACAGTCTCCTGGCGGAGCCAAGAAACAGCTCCCCAAGGGGCTCATACTGAATGCTTTGGGCCGTGGTCTGGCAGAAATAGACAGATGCCCCCAGGGCCCCTGGAGAAGTGTTCAAGAACCCCCCCCCAGGAAATTGTGTCCCTATCACCTAAGCTGGGTGCTTGGGATAGGTATTGGGTGCTCTGTAGACCTCATTAGCTGTCGGTGGTTTCAGGAGCAGCCTGGGCATGACTGAGAGGTATGTCTCCTATTTCCCATGACATTTCAGGAGCTCCATCCCTTTGTGCTCTGGGGACTCCTAACCCATGCTCCCTGTTACTTTACCCCTCACTCATCAAATGTTATTTTCTAGGGGTTTTTGACACCTGGAAAAGCCAGCTGAGTTTCTTTAGACATTTTTCTCAATGTACCATGAATCTGTGAGACCAAAAACCAGGTGGCATTTGTGCCTTCATCCAGGCGCCTGTGGACAGTTTCCTGCATGATACTAGTTAGTAGGTCAACTGGGACTGTGACAGGAAGCAAACAGCCAAGCCCTGTGTCTCCACACTGCCCTTCGGGTCTTGCCTCTGGGGATGGCTCAAGTCCACCAGAAAAGGCAGTAAGCACAATCCATTTCCTTACTCAGAGACTGTTAAAGGAGCACGTACTAAATGTCGAGCATTGTGCAGAGGCTAAGCATCCACTACGGACAACACTCAGTTCTTGCCATTACACTTACATCCCAGAACAGGAGATAACTGCATGATGTAATAGTTCAGGGTTCCACAGAGGAGCAGAATGACAGAAGGAATATACATTACAAAGGCCATTTATTAGATTGTCTAACACGACTCAGGTTGTCTTCCTTAGAGAGAGACTGAGAACCAGGAACTGCTCAACCCATGAGGCTCCATGCCTCACTAGTCCCAATCTGGTGCTGAAGGACTGGAGGATTCCTGGAGATGCACAGGTCTCCAGTCCATGTTGCAATTGGGAAGGAGCAGGTTCCACTGACAGCTACAGCAGCCGCAGAGCAGATGCACTGACCAGCGGGAAGCAAAGTTGGGCAAACAAACACAGCAGACTTCCCCCTCAGACTGCATCTGAGCTGCTCCTGGCAAGTGGCTCTCATGCTGGAGAAGAGTATTTCCCCTTCAGTTAGGAAACCCCCACATGGACCTGCCCAGAGGTGTGTCTCTTAGTGGATCACCGACATCGAGCTGACAAGCAGGATTAACAACCGCACACCATTTAGACCATTGTCAAAAGTAGTGTATTGTGGAGTGAAGGAGATAACCACTATCTGGGTGGGCGTGGGGAGAGACCTTGGGGGAGGAACCACGTGGGCACCTTGTGACGTGGGGATACATCCTCAGTTGAGTTTGGATGCCTTTCCCACCTTCTGGCGGTAATACCATCCAGGTTGAGAAGTGGAGCACACAGAAAAGCAGGGACATGATATTTGGGCGGCTGAGTTCCATCCATGAGACAGCTGTGTTTTTTCAGCACCAGGCTCCAACCAAGCCCCAGAGGAGTAGGGGCTCTGGTCCCAGGCTGCATTGCTGCTATGGTTCGTGGGAAACTAGGACCGCGTTAAGGATGATTTTATCTTCACCTCCCTGAATTAGAGATGACGCTGCTTTTTCAAAGTTTCAAATCTACCTCCATTAATAACTGATTTTCTTTGTGCTTTGTTTATGATCAAAATAACTATATTTTAATTTGTGTTTTTATTTTCTTTATTCGCATGTGTTACTTGCACAGACGAGTGGGTTTTACTGTGACGCTTCCATGCATGCCTGTCTTCCTGTTTGTCATGTCGCCTCTCTCATACCCTCTTTTCCTCCTCTTTCCTCATGCCCTCCTTTGCCTTCTCTGGCAGCCCCTCTTTTTGTTCCCCATCTGAGAGAAAGCCTGCAACACCCTCTGCCTTGACTGAAATCCTCCACTGTGTAGACCACACCTTCCTACCCACTCAGCTCTCGTGTGCCGGGGAGGACTAGGCTGATTCTGTAACTGAACTCTTGTGAATAAGATTGCCATGTGGGCATTTCTACTAACTAGATCACTCCATCTGTCTACCCCATGAAGGCACAGGGCCATGCAGATGTTCTTTGTTTACATTAACATTATTTTAATGGTAGAAAAATTTAGCTCACCAAATAAAATTATAAACAAGGAAATAAAACTCACCTATAACATTTCTCGAAATAACAATTTCATCCATCTAGGGTGTTTGACTCTCTGATTGCTTGAGGGTAAGCCACACACTGGGCCCAAGTGTATAGATGTGTGTAAATGTCATGATTAATAACCTACAGACACTTTCCTTCTGGTGACTTGATTTTGCTTATACTTCCAGGACTCAGGGTCAAAAGTTCTCGTACATTAACCAGAAGTTCCATCATCCAAGTCATCTGGCTGGTTGGTCAGCTGTGACCCCATGAGGCAAAGGATGCAGAGTAAGGCACAGCTTACTGATACCAATCCCCAAGGGGTCACAGCATCTAACCCCACTTTAAAGACATAGTGTCACCAACTCCCTTGATGACTGAGAAAAAAGATAGCTGCTTTTCATCCCCGAGAAAGCAGGCCTGTGTCCTCCTCGTGACACAGGAAAAAGGGAGGGACAGACCTTTCTTGGTTTTTCTAGAACCTAAAAAGAGAACCAAGTTTCTGTTCTCCCTTCAGAGTGTGCTAATTTGTTGTGTTAACACTCTTCTCACAAGGGGAGTGATGTTTTCCCATGCGCTAGTGCACTACTGTATCCTTTGTGGCTCATACCAAAATGTTGAAACTTGAAAAATTCACTTTGAAGCTTCATTGCAGTCTTTCTGGGGTCCTTACCGTCAGGTTTACCACAGTCTGTGACCTCTTCTACAGAAACACAGGACAGTTGTGACCAAAGCCAGAAATAAAAGCGGGGTGCTGAGTGGCCTCCCGTGTGCTTTACGACCTTCCTGAGCCTCGGATTCCTATGAATTGCAGAGTCTTACTTCCTCCCAGACAAGTCCTTGAAGCCTCTTCTGTTAAAAAATTAAGTCTGGGGGCTGGAGAGACAGCTCAGCAGTTACGAGCTCTGGCTGCTCTTCCAGAGGACCAGGGTTCAAGTCCCAGGGCCCTCATGGTAGTTCACAACTGTCTGTAACTCCAGGATCCAACACTCTCACACAGACAGACATGCAGGAAAAACACCAACACAAACAGAATAAAAATAAATGACAAAAAGGAAAAGAAACTAAGTCAGTGGCCCATCCTTCAATCTGCCTAGTGACTTACTCTATGAAAAGTTTTGAGTATGGGGTTCAGAGGCAGCACAGAGACAGACTTTCCTTTTAACTAAGAGATTCCTTAGGAAAATTACTGAGGCCACAGACAGACAGACAGACAGACAGACAGCAGCATGGTGGGGGCTCTGGTGGGAGTTCGGGCCCACTAGGCAGAGTGTGGAACTTTGTATAGGTCTCAGAGGAAGGAGGGGCTCCATGTCCCATAGCTGATAAGCATTCGCAGAGAGACTTTTGCATGCTGGGGAAGGAAGGTGGGATTCCGAGGACAATGGAGAAGTGGATCGGACAGCCACATCCTCTTGAGATGCATTTAGTACATAGGCAGCCCTCTGAGTCTACCATGTCCCAGAGTCAGGCAACCTGAGGGCCTTAAACTTCCTTGGGGACACGAGAATGCCACATGCCAGTCTCCTGGAGTCCAGGTACCTGGAGAGTCTGTTAGAGAGGTGGAGATCCACAGACTGGTTCTTGGCAGTGGGGCTTGCCATCTTTTCAACAGCAGCTATAGGAAAGAAGCTATTATGAGGAGGCATGCTTGGTTCGATTAAGCCCTCTTTATAAACCTGACACCATAGTCAATGCCACAAGTCAGAAGCAAAAGCATACTTGTTCTGAGGCCAGATGAGAAGAGGAGCCAGCCCAGGCTAGCTGGCTCAGGAATGAAAGACCACAAGGACCAAGCCACCTCAATGAAGCTGTCATACCCCAGTCACTCACCAGATACCAAACTCTATCTGATCTCACAGTGTGACTGAACCCTAGCAAGACCCAGGGGCCACTCAGGACCAGCCTTGACTCACTACTGGGTGACTGGATTGTGGGCTAAAAGGAACAAAAGCTGTATTTTAATTGGGTTACATTTCCAGGTCATTTGTTACACAGCAAATGCTATCTGGTTGATACACTATCTCAGGTTGGTTTATTGAAAAGTTTCAAAGAAGTGTTAATTTGTTTTTTAAAAAAAGTCACAAAAATGCCTATCTGTGTAATGTTGATATCTTTGTGATCAATGTTGATGCGCACACGCGCTCGTGCACACCCACACACCCACACACACCACCATTATTAAAGTTTTGAGAAAGGCTCACCCTGTTTCATGGAAGATATTTTGACTGGTGCTTCAGCTCAGGTTCAGTAATGAGAAAAGAGAAGATTCACTCACATCAATGATGCTTCACTGTGGTTCTGAGGGTACCAGCCTGACTAGGTTCTTCTGGAATACGAGCAAGAATTTCTGCTGACTGATAAGGCTTTAGCTTTACAAGGACATATTCTTTTGCCAGGGGACTTAAGATTGCTCAAACTCCTTTAAAACAAGCATAGTTTGAATCTGCTAAGCCCTCCCCCTCTGGGTTTATAGGATGTAGAGGTCCGACATGGCATAATTGAATGTACCGGCTTCTCTATAGATGCTGGAGGCCAGCTGAGTCACCAAGAGAGAAGTTGAACACAGCTTCAGAACTGGAAAATAGCTCTGGCTCTTTCTTGTAGGAACAAGTATGTAATATATATTTATATTTTAGGATAATTATGCATAACACCAGATTATAACAATTACTGTTTTTATGCGCATAACTGTCTCACAACTTGTTAGAAGTGATTTTATATCATTCCCTGTGAAACAGCACAAACCCCTAGAGGAGAGCAAATGTGCTCCATATAGAACATCCTGAGACTGCTTTCTCGAAGCTTCTGGGAACTGGAGGCAGTTTTCCTGCGGTCTTTCGGACATGCATGGATGGCTGAGGACTGCCAGCTCACAGATCGATCCTCCAGCTTCTTTACTGCAGTCCTCTGTGATGAACTCTGAGCACAAAGGCACTTGGTGAATGGCACTCCCAGCTCCAGGCTTTGATTTATTAGAACCCTGGTGCACACCAAGGCAATCGCTGTCCTCTCAGAGGTGGGCGAGACAGGGATGGTGGTTTCTATTTTATGGGACATCTAAGCTCTCTACTTACTAAGAGACACTAGACGGCTTACATTCAGATTTTCTGATTCCAAGGCTTGGCTGTTTTCGTAGTGAACATCAAACCAGCTCCAACCTCAGGTCGCAGGTTTACCATGAATTTGAACCATTTTGTTTTTATCTTCCCTGAATTTCATCTTTTCAAGTGTATGAAAAACATTTGACCTTTTTACTTATCTCAAAGAATTTACAGGCGTGGTGGTGCACGCTTTTAATTCCAGCACTTGGGAGACAAAGGCAGGCGGATCTCTGAGTTCGAGGTCGCCGGTCTACAGAATAAGTTGAGGGCAGTGGCAGGTGGTGGGGGAAGGGGGCTGGAGGATTAAGTTAAAGGTCAATATAAGAAGCCCGTGTAAAGTGCTTAGCATTAGAATTTCAGGAGGCTCATTGCTGGCCTTGCCTAGTAGAAGGGGGAAGGGGCTGTTTTCTTCCAGCATCTGAGGCAGTTATTATATATATAACTTTTGTGAGGATGCCAGGGTCTCCACCCTCTTGACTCAAAGTAGCACAATCGCACCTGAGAGGAATGGACAAAGCTTTAACATGATGCTGTGCCCTGTGGGGATGGGTTCCCAGGGCACACAGTAAACACTCAATCCCTCAGTACTGTTCCCCTGTGTGGGAGACCACACTGTTAGGGAAGACTTGTTGCTTGCTAGAAGAGAACTGGGGTCGAATTCTGCTCATTCTTTGACCTCCTCTAAAGGAAGCTGACCCCAAGGCAACCAGCGCAGCAGTGGAAAGTGGGTGCTCTCCATTAGCAATGCTCTGCGCATCCTACACAGCCCAAGAGAAGGCCTCACTGGTGCACCTGATCGCTCTCCGGCCTGCTGCTCCCCATCCCCACCCCCACCCCCAGCCTCCACACTTCGGAAGAACTTTGCTTGTTCCCGTCTTTAAAATCTCTCGGATGCTTGGAGAATTTTCTTCTAGAACTGTTCCCATACACACTGGGTCACGTGTGTGCTGTAGCTCCCTGGCGAAACCTCACACTACAGAAAGGCTCGTTCCCAGCATCTTGTGATGGTTAATGGTACCTGTTGACTTTCCTGGGTCAGGAAGTCCCCAGGCAGTAGTCCTGTGAGCTTTCACCTGGGAATGCCTGTGAGGCGTTTCTGGATGGGAAGAAACACTAAAGTCACATGCTGAGCCAATGGCTCCAGTTCTTGGTGCTTGAAAAAGTCCAAAAATTAATCCAATCTTTAGTCTTACTGTGACTTTCCATGACAATTGCTATGGCAAAGTCATTCCAAGTCACAACTGCTTGGTGGCACTTGCTTCCTCTTCACTGCCCGCCCTTAAGCCAGCTCAGCAGGCACCACCACTGCAAGTGAGAGGCCTGCCAGGACGCTGCCAGCTTCCCTTCTAAGAATACAGAAGACAGTCTGCTGCCACCTGATGTTGAGCGTGTTCACAGGGAGGGGGAAGAGTGGGGTCCTGTAAGCAGTGGGAACTTCCTGACGGTACACTGAGGAGAAGTCAGCGGTACCCTGTGCTCTTCTCCCCTGCATAAGCTAAATGCAATCCCTAGGAAGAGTCAGATGGGTCCAAGCACCTGTCCTTTCACCCACAAGCTAACTGAGCTGGATGCTTCAAAAGGGCCCGTGTCATGAAAGAAAAAGAAACTCAAGACAATCTCATGAATTTATGGAGTATATACGTGTGTGTGTTCTTAAAGACAAATCTTACAGTTTGAAGCTGAAATATCCTCCCCAAAGCTCAGATTTTTTTAAAAAAAATTGTGTGTTTTATTATTTTCTTTTAGTGTTTTTGTTGTTGTTGTTTTTGTTTTTTGGCAGGACCTTATTCTGTAGCTCAGGCTGGCCAGAAACTCACGGCAATCCTCCTGCTTCAACCTCCCAAACGCTTAGGTTATAGGCATAATCCACAGCACATAGTGAGGCTCATATTTTGCATGCTTTTCCTCCCTTGGTGATGGCATTTTTTGTGGAACCATTAGGAAGTGGGGCCCAACCGGGGAAAATAGGTTGCCAGGGGAACTTGCCTTGGAAGGCTATTCCAACGCTTGCTTCCTGATGCACTCTCCACTGCCTGATACATTGTGGCTTGAGCAGACTCTGGCACTCATCACTCCCACATCCATGAATGGAACTGCTCTGCATCCTGCCATGATGGACTACAATCCTCTGAAAATATGAGCCCAAATCATTTTTTTTCTCCTGTTAGTTGTTTCTGTGAAGTACTACAGCCAGTGGAGATAGAAGAGTGGCTAAGACAGCAAATAAAGGCAATTTACCATCTTTGGTTGGCTCTTGGATTTTAGAAAAGCCTTAAAGCCCGAAGTACAGGTTAGATAATATATAGTCAATGCTTAGCTCTTAAAGTAGTAATAGTGTGATCACTTATGTGTCCTTATTCTTAGGAGATACATGCTGACGTATTCAGGAATGCCTTATTGTAAGAGCTACCATTTACTTTGAAATGATTAAGCATATATGTGTACAAGTATGCATGTATGTGTTATACATATATGTGTATATGGATTCATAACTCACATACATATGTGTGTGGAGATAGATATGGAGAGATAGAAAGAGCAAATATGCCAAAATGTTTATTGTTTTTTTAATGCAGAGCATGGGAGTTTAGCTCAATTGACAGGATGCCCATGAAGATGCATGGTGCTTAACAATGGCATTGCCCCTAGACGAGGTTAAGAAGATAATGCCACCCCATCACCTGGAGAGAGACAGCCAGTATCTTCCTAACTCAATGCTATTTCTTCAAGATCCTCTGTACCATGCAGCAGCTGCAGCATCTTAACTTCTCACGTGCTGTTCTCACTCTAGAAAACAGTATTACCTTATTTCACAATCCTAGTGCTGGCCCAGATTGCCCAAGTTTTAATGCGGTGTATTAACTCCATAGCTGTGTGGATTTGAACAAGTCAATTGCTTAATCTCTTGATATCAGCCTTTACTTCAGAGCAGAAGCATAAAAGTAATAAGGACCATGTTTGTTTTGAGGAATAAAGAAGATAAGAAACAGAAAGTCCTTGGCCTGGGGCCTGGAGTGGAGTAATCACTCAATAAATATGTCATTGGCTAATACTGTTCTTATCATGCATGCATTCGATATCAGGAAGAACAAAACAGAAATAAATTCACCATCATACAATTTATAATTATTGATAATGTTTTCTTGAGTATTTACAGTCTTTTGGTGGTTAACCACCCACCTCCCACTTCTAAGAACTTGTCTTGGGGTCCTTTATTTCTATTCTTAACTACTAACATTAACTCTCAGATTATGGGCTTCAGGCCACACAAAGGAGCATAGGTCCCAGAACAGGTAAGAAAGTCTTCAGAGGGGCCTCACTGAAGACAACAGCAGATCTGATACCTACCTGAAGAGTGTGACTGGGGTGGTTAGATATGCTATTAAAGCCAGCAGACACACAGTGCCGTACAAGACGCAGATGACGTCCGAGGTGCAGGCCTGGGTCCAGACAAACAGCAATTGCAGTGCTCCCCGACTCTGGGAGGAGACAACGCTGAGCAGAAGCTCCAAGACAGAATTGGAAGTTTGCCCAGAGTGCATGGATGGTCTGATAATGGGTCAGAGGGAGCCACTGTCCCCAGACGGGGTTCCCTCCTTCATATGACCTAAGGGAGGGGATGGCTCAGCCATTGGACTGCTGTGTTGTGTAAGTTCATGGCTTTTGCTGGTATTCCCGTGTGCTGTGTGTTCCTCACGCAGCTTGATAAGTTCACGTTTATTTGCATGAGGTTAGCTTTCAGTCTGTGATGTGGTCTGTGCTCGACAGATGATGGATATTTACTTGGTCCAATGAGTGGAGACAATGCATTTCACTGAAAATGGAACAATTTTATGAAATGGGCTCATCCAGGGCAAGGCCCATTGTCTACTGTTTTAGACAATCTGAAGTAACCTAGAGCAGGATACAGTGAGCCATGTCTAAAGCACAAGTATTATGTAGTTATGACTAACTAATGAGAAGGTAGTTAGCACCACGAGAAACACTCAAAACAAAGTGAACGACTTGTGGGTAACTTACAAAGTCAGCAGCAAACATAGACATGCTTCTTAACATGTAGTGAGACAGAACAAACAGATCAAGTGTTTATTCTGGCGGGAATAACGATGGCTGAATGAAGTGTCACAAAGGGGGGCGGGCAAAGGAGCATGTCATTGTCTAGTAGAGCGGGTCTTCAGGCCACCGGGAGCCCTGAGCCACCACTGGGCCTGCTTGGCCATGTCGCCCCATCGCTGCAGGCTAGGATGATGTGTTGGGCCATAGACCCAGTCCTGCAGCATGGAGCTGCCTGCTCGGCTACCTCTTCTCATCTCGCTGGAGCAGGGAAGGTAGGGGGCGCTGCCCATGGATGGCAAACATGATGGTCGTGCCCTAGGTACTGGAAGAGGGCACCGCTACTGAGGGCCAAGTGATGTACTACAGCATGGAGCTCATGCAGGTCCTGCCCCCGTGGACAGGCTGGCCAACAGCAAGATCACTCCGACTCTGAGCAATAAGATATCCGAGATGAAGAACGGTTCATGTTCTGGGTTATGTCTCCTTGAAAGACTTCCGTGATCTGTGTTGCCACCGCTGGAAACCTTGCTGATGTCCACATTCCATGCGGCCCCAGGAAACCATGTCAATGTCCAGATCCATGCTGCCACTGACTGCTGTGGGCAGGGAGGCATCTTTTATGGTGGTATCGATGACTGCAGATTCATAACTGAGGAGAGACATTGAAGGAGTCTGTGCCAAGCTCTCCCCCCCCCCCCCCCCCCCCGACCACTCCAAAAAGAAACAGTCCAGACATGAAACTGCTGAAGAGAGTCTTAAAGATGCTGAAGTGTAGCTCTTCACAGTTGATGACTTTTGGCAGGGGTGGGGGAGGGGGAGACTCAGCTTTTTTCAAGGGGCTGCCATTGGGAGTTTGACCATGCTCCAGTGTGTATATAAGCAACACAGACTGGACTTAGTATTTATGATTGTTTGTTTTTGTTTTCTTTTCTTAGGTTTTTTTTTTTTTTTTTTTTTTTTTTGTGTGTGTGTGTGTGTGTGTGTGTGTGTAAGGATGCAAGAGTGGGAGGGTGGATCTGGGAGGAATGAGAAGCGAGTGTGATCAGGGTGATTGTATGAAATTTCTAAATAATTAATAAAAACATGATGTTGTGAAAAACAGAAGTATTTTTAGTGCTGGCATGACATGAAATCTTTAGTAGACATGAGAGAGACCATCTCTCCATGTCTTGAGAGAACTGGCGGGGTTTTGATTGAATAGGGCTTGGGGGGTTACTGTGTGCAGGGGTCAGTTAAGGGGGCTATTTTCAAAAGCCCATGACCTTTGTAGGAAACAGAATGGAACGGAGACTGCAGATTATGAAGAGGAAAATATGTTGACCGCTGTGAACCTGTGGTCCCCAGGACTGGGAAGGGACAAGAGGCTGAAAGTTTGGAGGAGGATCTGATGCACCTGAGAGAAGAGGCATGTGACGGGGTGCCATGCTGTGACTTTGGCATTAACATAAGTGTGTGCCTTGTCAGATCTGTCTCTCTTCTGGGTTTTTCCCTTGAAGTTACAAGCTTGCTCTGGGAGCTCCACCGTGAAACAAGCAGCTGCTTTGACCTGATATTTCTCCCTATCTGCCTTCATGGTCCCTGACTTGTTAGGATCAAAACCTGGGCCCTGGCAGCTCTCACAAGCTAGGCTTAGCCAGCCACGTGTGCTTGACGGGCCAAAGAAACAGAAACCAGACACGTAGCAGTGAAGAGCAGAAAAAGGAGATTTGTTCACGTGGTCACATTGGGAAGAGGGGCAAATAAAGAGACACCAGTGACTAAAACTTGGCAATTTTAATAAAGATGATACAAAACTGCTTTTGTCGACATTTATAACATTATTGATGGGCTGTGACTTTATGCGCTTGAGTTTTACGTTCTTTGAGATTATGATTAGAAATTCATGCAAAGCGGAGGAGTCTTAGAAAGCTCCTGTGTACCCCCGCCCCCCGCCCCAGCTTCTCCTGAGGTTAACTTCAAACGCATAATTCAAAGACTTGTTTGGATTGCACCAGTCTTTGCATGCTCTCTGTGTGTGCGTGCATGTGTGTGTTTGTGTGTGTGTGCCTGTGTGTGTGTAACCTTGTCACATGTACATTAGAGGTTTATGCAACCCTTTCCATAAGAAGGCAGTAAGAACCCTTCCATCCTGACAGGGAAGCTTTTCTGACGCCTCCTCATGGCCCAGCCTCCTGCCTGGCTCCCACTGATCCATCCTCTTTCTTAGGGACCGCCATATGAATAAAGTCATCCAGTAACAGACCTTCCAGCTTGTCTTTGTCCTTGTCCTCCATCCTACCAGACCTTTCCGGGAAGATGCTACCACACCAGCTTGACAGATGGAGGGGCTGGAGAGAAGGCTCTGCACTTAAGGGCACTGGCTGTGCATCATGAAGACTGGAAGTGGGGTCCCCCTTGAACTGGAGGGACTAGAAAAACACCATTCAACTAAAACATGTGAGTCAAGTAAGCTCAGTCTACTCATCCCCAACTCTCCCCGCCCATTCTGCAGTGTGGTCTCTTCTAAGCTGCAGTTTGGCTCATAGGAGCTCTCCTGTGGGCAGACATTTCATTCTCACCGGAAGTACTGACCTCCAGTGTTCTGGTTTTTTGCTTTTGTTTGTTGTTTGTTTGTTTGTTTTCACACAAAATTAAAAGTTCCTAGGACTCATTGGCCCGAAGCTTCCCTCTTACATTTTTTTCCCTCTCTAAAACATCCCCTGATTAGTCAAGTAGACACAGGTAGTTCACAAGATTCACAGAAAATGAACTTGCGACGACCTTCACATACCTCCCACACCTGGATTGCTGGATATGATGTTCTCTATCATAGAATATTAACACTTTCATTAACCTGAGAAGTTAAGCAACTTCACACAAGGTATTTTAGAATGTGTAAAATTCTCACCCAGCAATCTCTAGCTAGGAAGGGGATAGAGCCTCCCATTATCCGGGAAGGCCCAGGCCAGATGGAGACATGGCACTCTGTTTGAACAGCAGTGATCTTCTTACTTACAGCCCTCACCTCCTGGCCCAACTTAATACCATAATTACTTTCTTAAATTTCCCTCTATTTAACATAATCTAGTCTGTCTTCTTTTGTTACCATTATTTAACTAACCAAATAGACCAAATGTAATACCAAAGACTCAAGGGGCATGAGTCCAACGTGTGGAAACCTGCTTTTAATTTAAGATTATGGGACCAGTTTCTTAGAAATTGCCACATTTTTTTTAAAAAAAAATAGATTTTTCTTCTTTATGTCAAGAGATGGCTGATTGAATTAGAATCAGCTTAATCTAATAATGAGTCATTTTAGAGTTGTCTTCAAAATGAACATTTTGGTTCCAAATCCTAACATTGTCATCAGATTCAGACATGTATTCTGGCCAGTTCAGATCAAAAGCTAAGCGACTTCCGTAAGAACTTTCGCCACTCTCTTAGAGATGTGCTAGATGGCATGAAGGTTTGGAAGGATGAGACAAAATTCCATTGGTGGCCAAAAGGGAGGCAAGGAATTCCTTGTCCCTTTGCAGAAGAGGGGAGGGAGAAACTGTGGAGAAACTCAGAGTCACTTCTCCAACGTCAGCTCCTGGGAGGTCAAGGGCATGGCCAACGTTTGCATATGTGCTCCTCACATAGTCAGGGAAGAGGAGATGAGGATTGAGTACATGCGGACTTCTTTGAAAATGCAGAGCTGGCAGGTGAGGCTGAGCCAGTGGGGAGACATCTCTCTCTTGCCTCCATCCCACTGAGCAGCTGCTCAAAACGCATCTATTAAATGAACAGAGTTGATGCTGAAGCTGACCTGGTACCCTGACTGGCTTGCTGGAGCTACTTCTTTTGGAATCTTCAGGTCACATGAAGAAATGCTCTCCCTGCTTCCTGAATGACAAGCAAGTGTCTGAGCAGGAACTGGACCTGCTGGCTCTAAGTAGACCATGGACAACCAAGCAAACAACAATTTCATGGTAGATAATTTTGCCCATAGCGAGGCTCAGGAAGCTGAGTGAGATAAAGCACACCTGTGATGCCAGCTTTTTGGAGGCTGAGGTAGGAGCATCATGTGTTCTAAGCCAGCCAGGGCTATGGAATAAGACCTAAACACATACCCCAAAGAAAAGAGGTTCAGGAATTCATTCATGTTTGATTGTTATAAACACAATTAGGAGGCTAAATTCCTACTCTGTCCTTTTAGTAATAGAGAACAGAAGTAGCGTATAGAGGATGAAAGCATTCATAGTGAGCTGCAGGCTTTAGAACTGTGTAATAATTGGTTTATGCCCTGACCCTGGGCTGAATGCTAGGGCTGTGGCTTTCTCTGAGGAGTTCTTGCAGACCCACTGCAGACAGACAACTGTCCTCTTGTTCTGTGTTTATCCAGAAGGAAGCATATTCTTCACAGTTTTAATATAACAGGGGAGAAAGAAGGTCAACATCCAACTCCAAGCATGAACAACACACTTCTCAAATGATGGGAACTTTCCACTCTCTGATCAGAACAACGAGAAGCAATGCATGGCTCTTAGACGAGTCTCAAACTGGCCATCTCTGTCTCCAGGCTGCATTTTCCCCTGGCTCTGAGACACAACACCTTGGTGAGCATCGAATGACGTTGTTGTGAGGGGCTGGAAGCACCGTGACAGTGAATATGTGTCCAAATCTTCTAGATGTACATAAAGCATAGCCACCACAGAGGTCAAGTCACCGAAACGAAGAATTGTGGCAGAAATGTAGCCCCTCGAATTCACTCCTCTTTCCCCATCCCATGTACCAGCATGCATTTACACTGAAACTAGACTCGGATGATAGCCTTCCTCTTAGAGTTTTCAAATGATTTTAGAGAGATGAAAGTCAACTCCATGTGGAACGGATAGATGGCTACCGCATATTTACATGGATTTGTGTACACAGACATGTGTACCAGGAAAGGAGACAAGCTATGCCAGCCTCAGAGGAGGCTAAGCTGGATCTGGCTGAAACACAATCAGCCCTAAACCCAGGACATCAAAACGCTTAATGGTTTTCTGAAGTGCCTTGGGGTGCTGGAGAGCGGCATGTCCAATTGGCAGCGCGGGGAGAAATTCCAAGCAGTGAAAAGAAAAAATGAATCCTTCTCTTTCTCCTTTTCTTTTTGAACTCCTTAATATAATTTCTCCACATTGTCCTTTTGAAGTCTCCCATTAGGGTGGAGATTCCTCGAGGACTGTGAGACAGTGGAGTGTCGCGAGGGAGACAAGGGACGTCCTCTAATGTCACCCTTTAAGAGGGCAGACGACAGAAGTTTTAGGCTTCCTCTTCCTCTTAAATTCCAGCATCCTACAAGGGTGAGTTTTTACTCTGTCTGACTGGCATGAAGAAAACAAAGCAGGAGACAATGTGATTCACTCGTTTCTTACACTCTTGGCCCACTCTGATAAGCAAGCTCTGTAGACAGATTTTTCTTTTCTGCTACTACCTCTAAATAATGACACAGAGACTTATTGTTAATTATAAAAGCTCAGCCTGCCTATAG
This sequence comes from Peromyscus maniculatus bairdii, assembly GCF_049852395.1. NCBI lineage: Eukaryota > Metazoa > Chordata > Mammalia > Rodentia > Cricetidae > Peromyscus > Peromyscus maniculatus. Next base: position 68,529,503 of record NC_134856.1, on the reverse strand, counting down.
CTTAGGCTTGTCCCACTAACTCTTCTAACTGAAATTAACCCATTTCTATTCATCTACATGCTGCCACATGACTCATGGCTTTTTCCTCTCCTCCTGCATGTCTTGCTCCCTCTGCATCCAGCTGGGGACTTCTCCTTTCTTTCTCTTTGTGTCCCCTCTGTCCCCAGAAGTCCTGCCTAACCCTTCCTAGCTAATGGCCATTCAGCTCTTCATAAAACCAATCACAATGACACATCTTCACACGGTGTAAAGGAATATTCTGCAACAAAGTTCTTCAGGGGAAGGGACCCTGCACTGCCCTCTTCCCTTCCTTTTCCTGGCACACAGATATTCACAAGGATTCCGAATGTATTTGTTCCTCTGTGCTTTATGGGCCTCAGCCTCAGCAGGAAGCAGTCGCTTTTGGAACAACTCAAAAGGTCACAATGGCTGGACCTGTGTTGCAGAGCACACAGCATGGCGGCCCACTGGTGCGTCTCTGCTCTGGTCTCGGGTCTTCAAATCTTCTCAGTCTCTTGAGCTGCTCTTCTCTCCCATGAGACTGGGAGGGCCAAGCTGTGAGTTGAGGCTCTGTCACATCTGAGGTCATCCTCCCTCCTTTCACCCTGGCTGGACCTCTCTCTCTAAGGGGAAGACTGGGGTCTATGGATGTAAGCTCCCTTGGCTTCCAGCTCTCAGTTGACAAACTCACACACATCTACACTTGTTCTACTTCCAGTTAAGAGATATGAGGTTTGCCTTTCCTGTTCAAAAACTCAGCAGGTCCCCCCACCCCCTGCCCGATGCTGTGGAACAATCCTTCTGTACACTGTATAAATATATGTCACTGTGACCAATTTAATAAACAAGCTAACTGGCCAATAGCCAAACAGGGTAAAGTTAGGCAGAAAAGTCAAACTGAGAATGATGGGATGAGGAAGTCTGGAGTCAGAGGAGTCACCAGCAGATGCAGAGGAAGCAGGAGTTGAGCATGCCATATTGAGAAAAGGTACCACCACATGGCAGAAGGTAGGTAAGAAGTGTGGGTTGATTTAGTTGTAAGAGCTAGTTAGTAACAAGCCTAAGCTATTGACCACACATTTATAAGTAGTCTTAAGTCTCTATGTTGGTTATTTCTTTTTAATTCTTTTTTTTTTTTTTTGGTTTTTCGAGACAGGGTTTCTCTGTGTAGCTTTGTGCCTCTCCTGGAACTCACTTGGTAGCCCAGGCTGGCCTTGAACTCACAGAGATCCACCTGGCTCTGCCTCCCGAGTGCTGGGATTAAAGGTGTGTGCCACCACCGCCCGGCCTATGTTGGTTATTTGGGAGCAGGTCGTTGGGACATGAAAACTCCAACTAAACCCAGATCCTGTAGCCCAATCCTCCCCAGCCCTTTGGGTACCAGGTTCAAAGAAAACTCCAATTCCCCAAACTCTTAAAGCTTGTCTACATATTCAGGAAGATTTCTGGTGATTGGATAAAAACCAGTATGCCTCAGGAACTTTTGAACACAATTCCCATCTACCAAAAGGAGTCATATCCCTTACCTCTGGCAAAAAGGTACATACAGCTCTCCAGTTAACGTATACCTATGGCACTTGTCAGCATTTCAAAGCCCATCTTAGCCTGCCTCACTTCCTTCTCTGCCCAAAACTCCCTCTAGCTCATGGGCTTCCCTGCCACGGCTATTCACCCTCTTATGACCTTGATGTTCTCACTATGCTCTCTCTGGGCTCTTTTTTCTCTCTCTACAATTTCTTTAATTTCTACTCCCTATTAGTCACCCCTCTCTCACAGAGAGCCTGGCCATGTCTAGTCCCCTGGCCATGTCCAGTCTACTTCCTTCTCCCTCTGTTCTTGACTCTTCCAGATGCCCCTTGGCTGGTCCCTCTCTCTCATATCTATAATAAAACCTTCCCAGAGCATGGGGTGATCATGTTGTCAGTTTATACAGCAGGCTCAACCCTCTCCTTTTCAGTTTCTCTCTCTTTCTCCCAAGTTCCCCCGTAGCCTACAGATTTGTTCAAATGGCTCCCACTTGCTTCTCTAAAGAACACGAAGTCCCACATCCTCCCTCCATTCCCTGATGGCAATCCTTCGTCCTCCCCAGTCACAGAGGGAGAGCTCTCACATCCTGCCTCCCTCTCAGCCTTACTCACTCTTCAAGCTGCTGTCCACCCTCCACCTTCTGTCCTCACACAGGGGCCACTCTTTATTCCAAGGACACAAGTGACATTTGTGATGTTAAAACAGGAATTGAGTGTCACAGGTCACTGACTTTCTGCCTTGTTGGATGCTGTAGACCACGGTTTTCCCGGATGTGCTTTCTTCTACCTCCTAGGTTCCTGAACAGATTCTGGATTTGGTTTCCTCATCTTCCTCTCTTTGAGTTCACTTTTCTCACCCATCTCTTTGATCGGATTCTCTGGATTTCAGCCTCTGCTTCCCTCTACTCTGCTTAGCGAGCCTTGTCACTCTGACCCCTGAGCTTCAGACTCATAGATACAACTTCCCTGTGGCATCTTTCTTTCAGCATTGATAAGAAAGCTAGATGTGAATGCTCGCTAGTTCTCAATCTGTGGATCCCAAGCTCTTTGGGGGGGTTAAATGACCCTTTCACAGGGGTCAAATATCAGATATCCTGCATGTCATATATTTGCATTATGATTCTTAACAGTAACAAAATTACAGTTATGAAGTAGCAATGAAAATAATTTTGTGGGTTGGGGTCACTATGACATGAGGAACTGTATTAAAGGGTCATAGCATTAGGAAGGTTGAGAACTACTGCTCTATATGGTCTGTCTCACATGCTGATATCAGTATTACCCTGTTGCAGGTAAACTTTTTGCTCCATTTCAACTAGCTGGTGCAGCTACAATGCCAGCCAGCCACTAAGCAGCTGGTTTGGGGACCAATTCCCTATGCTTCCACTGCCCAGGGGCATTTATACAAAGCCCTTGAAGAGCATCTTTTTGCCTCTAGATTGGTCCTTTTTAGACTCAAATATGACCCCTAGCCAAAGGGATGGCTAAGACTGAGCATGCCGTTCATTGTCTCTCCCTGCAGAATGAAGTTCAGACGTGGTCTGCATATGCTATAGAAAGATTCAGCTTGAATGCTAAATGAAAGATTGCTAAGAATGTTAACATCTGCATGGCAGACACCTGGCTTGTCAGCTCAAGTCTGCTTGTAATTATAACACAATTATTTGCATATGTGTTTGTCTCTCCAACTGGAGAGATATGGTCTCCCAAGCCCCACACAGTGCCTAGTGTACAGTAAGTATTTAAGCAACTGCCAGGCAGTGGTGGTGCACGCCTTTAATCCCAGCACTCAGGAGGTAGAGCCAGGTGGATCTCTGAGTTCGAGGCTGGCCTGGTCTATAACAGAGCAAGATCCAGGACAGGCACCAAAACTACCCAAAGAAACCCTGTCTTGAAAAAAAAAAAAAAGAATTTAAGCAACATTTATTAGGGTGAGTGTGAAGACCCTTCACTGAACTTGTTCCTGACCTCTAGGATTTGCTCCTAGAAAGCTGAAGAAGGAGCAATTGTGGTGAGGAGAAAGAAGGGATTGGGGAGGTCACCAAGGGCAGGGAAATCTGATGCCAAGTGGTGGTCTGACTGTAAAAATGGAGGTTCTGCCAGGTTTCTCCCGCACAGCCTTGTCTATGTCAAGGAAGTGTGAAAGACAAGGGCTTTGGAAACATTGGTGTGGCCTCCGGCTGCACTTACCCTCTCCTGATAAAGCCAGAATCTACAAAGGATCCTCCCTCTGTGCTTCTGTCTCAAGAGGACAGACTGCCATCCTGGTAGCTTGCTGTCATGGGTCAGGTGGGTAGCAGAGAGGTGCTGGTATGTGGGGAATGTGATATGCTCAGAAGTGCCCGCATTGAAGGACACTGCTGCCACATCCTCCCGGCAATCTGAAGAAGCTTTCATCAGTGGGACACGCCCTTCCAACCTCCTCCCGCCACTCAGAAGACACAAAAGTGTCCTCTATTTCTGAATATACTCAGGCTCTAAAAAGTCCACTCAGTCCAGCTGCTTTGACCTTAAAAGGAGGTTCCAAGCCCTGTATCTACAAATGGCATTTTCACTCTTATCTAAACTCCAAAGGCTACAGGGGACATAGTCCTTTCATATTTCTCTGGAACCCACAGGTTGAGAAGTTAAAACGCAAATCCCAAGAGCCCTTTTGACTACTCTCATCAAATGTTCTCTATTCTAGGGGCTGCAGAGATGACCCCGCAGTGAAAGCCTTGGCTGTGCTACCCTGACTACCCTGGATCAATCCCCATAACCCAGGTAAAGCGCTAGACTCAGGGGTGAACTTGTGCGATCTTAGCTTTTCTGCAGTGAGATGGGAAGCAAGACAGAAAAGTTACCCTGGAGCTTGCAGGGCAGGAAGCCTGGTGCACTCAGCACAGTAGAGACCCCGCCTCAAAAACAAGGTAGGAGGAGAGAACCAACTTCTAATTAGTTGTCCGCTCTCGGCACACATATCATGGCACATATGTATATACACACGTACATACATGTGTATACACACACTATTTATTTTTAAAAATCCCTGTGTTCATAGGAAAGACAATATAGATATCTTTGGCCCAGCTAATTTAAGATGGGCTTTGTTTTTTTTTTTTTTTTTCAAGACATGGTTTCTCTGTGTAGTTTTGGTGCCTGTCCTGGATCTCACTCTGTAGACCAGGCTGGCCTCGAACTCACAGAGATCCGCCTGGCTCTGCCTCCCAAGTGCTGGGGTTAAAGTTGTGCGCCACCACCACCCAGCGACCTTTTGTTGTTATCCTCCTTATTTATTGACTGAATTCTCTTATTTCTAGAATATGACTTTTTACTATTATTAAGCCTCTTAAAGGAATTTCCTAGTATTGTCCTACAGATCAACTATTTGTGGTATGTTGGAAATCACGTTATGAAAAACTAACTGGGTTATTAGATCATCCAGTGCTTCCCGGAAGTGACCTTTAAGTGATGCTTGCGCGGGTGTTAGTGGCTACGGATGAGGCTTTGACCTTCAGAGAATCTGATTTTGAAGTAACCCAAAGCACAGCACACAAAGCTCACAGGAAAACACACACACTCTCTCTCTTTCCTTCCATCCCTGTGTCTCAGGGTTTAGACCTGAATGTTGTTTTCCAGTTTCTTACCCCCTAGGCCGAGGACCTGTGTATCCTTGCCCATGTTATAATTCCTTCTATCCTGAGTCCAGCAACTCATGCCAGGCTTCTGAGTTAGATATGAGAAGGAAGATCCAGATGAGAAGTTAGGAGGCTAGGGAAAAGATTTCATCTCTTTGTTGTTGGGTATCACCTGCTCCTTGGACCCCAAGCTGGTGAGAATAGAAATTTCTAGAGTCATTCTAGGGGGCAATTTGACAGTGATTGTCAGCATGTTGCCCTATGACCTGGGGGGCGGGGATCACAGGAGTGTATTTAGAAGGGTATTATTCAGTCATAGCAATATTTAAACGGAAGTCTGGAAACAACCAAGAGAAGGCCTCAGTCAGAGAAAGAACAAAGGAATGCCTTGCATTCATGAAAGGTAACGATACTGTCAAATAAATATTCCCATGGTAACAAAAGAAAAAACTTATAAAAGAGAATGTGCACAAAATTTTCGCTGTGTTAATCGGACAGGTGCATTTTGAAGACTTGATTTTAATTTTTCAACATGAGATCAGGTGTCAGCCTAGCCTAGCGGCCTCAGACCCTCTGGAGACGGCGTTCCAGAGAGTTGTGAGCTGCTCACTTAGGTGCTGGGAGAGGAACACAGGTCCTCTGCAGGAGGGCACTTCCTCTTAGTGCTGAGCGTCTCTCCAGCCCCATGTGTATACATTTTAAAGGTCTGCAAGCATATTCAACCTGTTGGCTTTAGTTCTTACCAGGACCCCAGCAGAAAGCTGGGCACTTTAGAAACATATCTTTCCATGCTCTCTGGATAGTTTCATTTTCGTGAGCACATGAGCATCCTGATTTGCGGACTGAAGCACTGGACTTGGAGGGCAGAACTTTCTTTTCTTGTCTTTAAAAAAGATTTATTTATTTATGTATTTAATGTATATAACTGCTTTGTCTGCATTCACTTCTGTATACCAGAAGAGAGAGTTGTATACCATTATAAATGGTTGTGTGCCACCATGTGGTTGCTGGGAATTGAACTCAGGACCTCTGGGAGTACAGCTAGTTTTCTTAGTGGCTGAGCCATCTCTCCAGACTGTATGGCAGAGCTTTCAAGGCCCCATGGCTGGACATCCATCCTTGGAATCCCTCAGGGAAACGAGATAGGCTTCCTGTGCCTGGAAACTGCCAGCTTGGCATTCTATTCAGTCATCTTGGCTCTGCCAAGCAGCTGAGATGCACATTCCAGCACCGGAGGGGTCAATGTCACCTACCAGTTGTCTTTGGTTTCATGTCAAAGAGGATATGAAGGGCCTAGGTTCTAGGAATGACAATGCCCACCCTGGAGGTGATAGGACACCTCATGCAAGAACCAGCTGAAAAACTGAGTTCAAACATAGAGAAGCCCTTAAAATTCACCAGTGAGAGAGGCAGACTGCTCCCCATCCATTTTCCTCTCATCTATCACTGAGGGTGCTGGTTCTCACAGTACCCAACACAAACTTACTCCCTCACAGGCAGAAATACAGGGCCTTCTGGTGTAGTTATTCCAGGCATGCTGGGCAGTATTTTGAAAGAAATACAACACTTGATGTTGATAATGAAGAAAGTTTATTACCAAGTTTTGCCTAGTTGGGGGGTCTTCAAAGTAATTCTTAGCACATAAGGCCAGTTGTTTTATAATTAATTAATTAATTAATTAATGTATCCAGCTATTTCTCCTCACTTCATAGCAAGCTTTTCTTTCTTCTCTCTCTCTCTCTCTCTCTCTCTCTCTCTCTCTCTCTCTCTCTCTCTCTGTTTTTCTTTTGTTTTGTTTTGTTTTTTTGAGGCAGAGTTTCTCTGTGTAGCTTTGGAGCCTGTCCTGGATTTCGCTCTGTAGACCAGGCTGGCCTTGAACTCAAAGAAATCTGTCTCCCTCTGCCTCCCAAGTGCTGGGATTAAAGGTGTTTGCCACCACTGCCCAGCTCTCTCTCTCCTTCTCTTTTTAAGAGGGTTGGTAGGGTTTGTTTCAATGACAGCAACATGACACAATTCCTTCAGATTTCCCAGCCACCAGGAAGAAATCACTGGCTAACCCTGGACACAGCCCACAGCATAGAAGAGGAAGCAGAGCCCTTAGTACTCATCCCACAAGAGAGAGTTAGGACCCAACACAAATCTAATCCCAGTCTCCGAGTTCTCGAGTTCTCCGCTAACAACTGAAGCAAGTGCCTCCTGCTCACTCTGCTGAGAGGGAGCTGCGTCTGGGTGGCATAAACAATTTGCTGAATCGAATCGTTAATCAGCCGGGGAGGGTGGGTTGCAGGGTAGCCCTGCTCCAGCTGCCCCGGGGTGCCCTGCAGTCTGGCGGTGGAGGCTGCGCTCAGCTGATTCACCAGTGCTGCCAGGGTGTCTCCAATTTGGAGTCTTCATCACTGGGTCTAGCCTTAAACCCCAAAATATGGTCAAGAAAATAAAATGCTAAAAAGGTCTATGTGGCCAATAAGCCACAGTAACCAAGTCAATTTTAGAAGCTGTTTTGGCCATCTTCGGCTGCATGTTGTCACTTCTGTGGCATTTCCTTAATTTTATTTTGCTTTTTTAAATGCACCTTTATGCTGCTGACTTCACCGGCATCCATGCCAACACCAAGGGGAACAAATTACTAGGCCAGGAGTCAGTAAAAGGTCCAGTGCTGCAAATAACCCAAAGTAGACGGCTTTTTTTCTTTTCTTTTTTCTTTTTCTTTTCTTTTTTTTTTTTTTCTTTTTAGCTTGTCTGCTTTTGCTGAATGGACTATCCTTGTTTCTCCTATGCTGGACATAAACTCTTGGGCATCAATTCTACCCCCAGGGTATCACCCACACTGCCTTATATTAGTACCCCCTGGATAGTATGGCGACATCTGTGAGTCTGTCAAAATTTGTCTCCAAAGATTCCCTGTTCTCACTGGCAATCTCTCTTATGTGTTCATACGTCAATGTATTAGTCCTCTTGTGTGTGTGTACATGTTCTCATGATAAAATACAACACTGAAGCAGCTTAAGTGGGTAAGCTTTATTTGGTTTATGGTTTAAAGGGAGGTGGCCCACCATGGCAGATGGTTGTCAGGTAGTGTTGGTGGGAGCTTGGACATCTTTCTCATATTCAGGAGATAGGGATGCAAAGAACTCACGTTCAAAGTGGGTCTGGATCCAAAGCCTCAAGGCCATATCAGTTGGCTAGACCCTCTGTCCCTAAAGTGCCACAGCCTCCCCCAAACAAAGAGATCAGAGGAGGTCAAGTGCTCAGACCCAATGGGCTGGGTGGACCTTTCACATTCCGACACAGCAACCTGATGTTCATCTTGGTTCCCACTCTCATCCCACTCATGATGTTTAGTGCTCACAGCTCCTTGAGTCCCTGAGGAAGTCTCACCGCCGCCAGGTCTTCAAAAAGGCCTCCTGTAGAACAGGAAGTGCTGGGGCCGGGCTGCTGTTTCCCTCTGGGGACTTGGAGAAGTCCAGACTTTCTCAAGTCATGGTACATTTTGTCGCCAGGCTCCCCCAACACTGTGCTCACTTATCTCCAAAGGCTCTCAAGGGCAGTGGCTCATCCATCTCTGTTTGAAAAGCCCCAGCTTTGTTCTGGAGCTGGCAGGAGGTTACTGAGTCAAGGGGCGGGGGAGGGGGGTGGGGAGAGGTCCAAGAGCCGAACTTGCAGCTTGTGATCTGGGGTGGAGGCGTGAAGTGAGGAGCCAGAGGGGGTCTGCTGACTGTTCCAGAGTCTGCCATGAGCCTGTCTGTTGACTCATCCACACATTTACCTTCCAGGAAAGTGCTTGGCAGGGATATGATTTAGAGCCACGGAGAAGCTTAAACTGGAGTTGAAGATAGAGCTCTTGACCCACATTGCTTTCCCGGCCAAGTTTTAGCACAGCCATGCTGAAAAGATATGTTGATAGAACATAGTATATGCCAGGACCACGTGCAGTATCTGGTCCCGAGCAGGCACACGGCGTTATCTGCTCACTGATGTAACAGACATACTATGGACAGCAGTGAAAACAGTTGGCATTGGTTTCCAGCCTGCTCTCCTGCCAGGGACAATGCCAACTAAGTCAGATTGTCCTTCTTACTCATCCTCAAAGGGGCCCTAAGACAGAGATCCCAGGCCCTCCATTTTGCAAGTGGAAAAAAATGCTGTCGTCCCAGATTGTAGAGTCGCATTCTCTAAACCACCTCATCTCCAAGAGTCAAATGTGATGCCAGCGTCGGGTTGCTGCCATCTCCACGTGAGATCACATGGTGGCCGGGGCTGTCACACAAAGAAGGCACCGTTCTGAGGACCGTCCCTGCACCTCCCATTTGTTTTGATAGCAGCGACAAAGCGAACCCTCTGAAGGTTTGGCAGTCTAGCCCATGTAGCCTGGCTCGGAGGTTTTGCAAAGCATTCAGGGACTCTCTGTGCTTGTCTGACCACCCTCAGCACCAAGGGATTGAGTTTCTGCAGATCTGGAGCCTTTCCAGCAGATCCCATCTGCTGGGCCTGAAGGAGAATCGCCGAGGCTCCTCTCGGTCCCCGGGGCTTCTGGCTCTGGAGATCATCGACCCTTGCCATAGCAGCTGCTAGCACCTGAGGTTCTGACTGGGGAATCTTTACCTTCTGGTGCCATCTGTCCCACTCTGTCATGTCCAAAATAGCAAGAGACACATTGAGGAAACATAAACAAAAACACCTTCTTGAGATAAGGAATACTCCAGCAGGAAGCTAAAAATAAGATGCACTTATCACCTGGGTTTGCTAGGTGCCAGCGTGACATACTCCAGTCACTTTTCGGAAGAGTATCAGCAGGGTGACCTTAGGCAAGAAGAGGTCTCAGTCCCCATCTTCCTTCACGCCTCTGCAGCTGCTGCTCAGTGCAGTAGACATCAGCCACTAGAAGATGCCGCATGTGTAACGTACACAGCAAACTTCAAAGATTCACTGCCATAAAGAATGCATAATAAAGCACTAGTCTGATGCCCTGATACAAAATTAATATATTCTTGAAAGCTGTGTGATACAAGTGTGTGGAGTTGCTCAATGTCAAACTTAATAACTTGAGTTCAATTCCTGGAACCTCCATGATGGAGGGAGAGAGTTGACTCTTACTGGCTGTCATCTGACCTCCACACATGTGTCCTGGCATGTGCACACACACACACACACACACACACACACACACACACACACACACACCAAAAAAACCCCATATTTTTAAAAGAGACTTACTCATTTTCATTTTATGTGTATAGATGTTTTGCGTGCATGTATGTCTGAGTACCACATGCATGCCTGGTGACCACAGAGGTCAGAAGATGGCATAGATCTCCTGGAACTGGGTTTACAGACCACTGTGAGCTGGCATATGGGTGCTGGGAATCAACCCAGGTCCTCTGGAAGAGCAGCCAGTGGTCTTAACTGCTGAGCCATCTCTCCAGCTTCACCAAAGCAATTTTTAAATGCTTAGGATCAGAAGTTTTAGATTCTGGATTTCTTTGGATTTATGAATATTTGTACTTACATGATGAAATACTAAAAGACAGAATCATGTCTAAACATGAAATTTATTTATGTTTTATATACACATAATCTTCATAGCCAAAAGGCAATTTTATAGCAAATTTTAAGCTTTGTGCATAAAAACAGAGTTTTGTGGTATGGTATTTTCCACTGGTTGCATAATGCCTGTACCTCAACAGTATCAGATTTCCAGTTTTTGCATTAAGGATACTTAACCTCTATCAATTGCATGGTGAGGGTGTAATATTTTGGTTACACTAAGATAAAATTCATTATTAAGAGTTTCAAAATATAGTCCTGGGCTGTGTTTGAGCAGGCTGTTTCCATGCAAAATGCCAGAATCCTAGGCTAAATGAGAAGCGAGCCCCTAGAGGGATTCAGGGTCCAGAGAGTCAATCTAATCCGGATTCTTTTCCAATTCACCACAAAGCACATTGCTTGTTATAATTAGACTTAACAGGAATTAAGAAGAAATTAAAACTCAAAAGGAAAGAAGGGAAGGGGTGTGCACAAATTTCACAGCAGAGAAACAGACCCAAAGCAGATGGCCTTGGTCAGTGGTGTGCTGGATCAATTCTATTTCAGTGCTCCAGAAAAGCAGCCGTCCGCCTGCAGCCGACAAGCAGGGAAGGGACTTCCCTGTCTCTTATTCCCAGCCTGTCTCCCCAGCCTTAGCTCTGTCTCTCTGAGCCACCCCCGACCCCAACCTCCGCTATTGTTCAATTCCAGACAGCTCTCATCTGAGTGGTGCAGAAAGCCTTCCATGTCCCTGCAGAGCTGCCTGTCCCTAGGTGTCTTGCTAGGGCTCCTTGGGAAATTTTGGGTCTGAGGACGTTGAGCTATGTGTGATTCTACACCAGCACAGAGATGGTTTTAGTTACTGTGCTTTTGAAAGAACCCAATGAAGGACAGAACTCCAGGAGGGCCAGGCCTCCCCAGCACAGAGCTCAGGAAGCCAGCTTTGTGAGGTAAGGAATGGGGGAGGGAGGGCTGCCCCTGACAGGGGTGCTGTCCCGGGCCCACCGTCCAGCGCTTTGCAGACACTGGATCCCCACAGAAGCCCCATGGAGCCTTCCCGACAACCAGGTTTCACCAAGAAGAAAGCATGTGTGCAGTTCGCTGAGATCATAAGCACACTGAGTAGCAGACTTCAGTACAAAGAGATTCTAGGGTCTGCAAGCAGAGGCCCCCATCACCAGGCTGTGGAGTCACACAGCCCTTGTACTGAGTACCTGTAGATCGAGTTGACAAAGGAAGCCTACCACCCAGTCCTTGCTGCTTAGTGTCCTCCCACATCAACACCATGTTCGTTCACATCTGTCGGCGACTGAAGTGTTAACTTATATTCTGTCCTGCCAGCTTCTTCATACTCAAGGGCATCTGCCTAGCCCTTCTTTAATTTACTGTCTCCAAGCCTTGCTTTTCCAGTCCTTCATGCAGAGCGTCCGTCCGACAACGGAAACTCATTTACAGATGACTCACTCTGGCCCTGTGAGCCTAAGGGAGTCTGAGAAGCTTCTGACACTTCCCTCTTGGGCAGTTCTGGGAGCATATATGGTGGAGCCCTTGGTAATTGCTTTCAGAGAATGCCATCTTTGGGTAGGGTAACCTGAAGTGATATTTTTACAACCTCTTTGAAAGGAACCCTTTTTTAAATTTTTGATAGTGAAGTTGTGGAAAACATGATCAAAGGAGGTTTGGGAGCTGTATCAGTTAGAAACAGTAAGAAAAGGAAAGTCCTCGCTTTGCCCAGTATTCGCTTCTGAACAAGCTGGTAGAAATCTCAAGAGATAATTTAAACATGTTTTGAGGAATGGACACATTTTGAAACAAAACTATTGTAAAGAGAAGGAGGCGCTGGCTCCGTGGAAGATCCTTAAAAGATGTCACTTCTTCACATTACATTCATAGGAAAAAAAAAACCCAGTTCTTGGTGTTGTGATCCTGATCGCAAGTCAAAGAATATAAGGTAAAAATAAATTAAAATAGCTACCCCGAAATGCTAAATTGAACTCTGTGGCTTGGCACGAACTATAGGGCTTAAGCTTAAAACTTTATTTTTAAAAGAAAAGTAACTCAGGGGAGGGAGAAACCACTGAAAACAGTAGTGTTTCTGCCAACTTTAGCTCCTGACCATCCAGAAGCCTGGCAAACGAATGTTCCACAAGTGCAAGAGCCAAGTAGCAGCCCTGGGAGGCCTGAGAATCAGCACATGCGCACAGGCGTCGGTTGGAATCGTCCTCACTCGGGTTGGTCTAAACCGGGTTTCTGAACCCCACGTGCAGGCCGAAGGCCCCGCCGCTTTGCTGCAGTGGAAGCCGAAAATGCAGTCCCAAACTGGCAGAGCCCTCAGAGAAGCCGAGGCCCACACATGCTCAGTGCTGCTTTCTCACAGAGTCTAAACCGACGGCTTCCCCAGCACAGGTTAGGAAGGCAGGAGGCAGGGTTGAGTATCCAGTAGTGGTGTCCTTCTATCTGGATACAAATAACGGGGCCGTAACATGACACCTAGGAAAAGCTGTAGGCTGGTAGCTACTCACCTACCTTAGATGCTCCAGTACTGCCCATGCATGGTATGGGTCTGGCCAACTGTTAGGACCAGGGCATCTTGATGGCTTTCTTTCTTTTCTTGCAAGTGAGCTTCCTGGACATGTAGAGCTTTGGGATTTGAAAATACTGCAGGAAAAAACTTGTTCATACGACCCATTGTCTGACTACATTGAACTTGCCTTCTTGGAGTTAGGTCTTGTGAACACAGCCTGGCAGTTCACATTTACAGCAAAGAACTACTGGGACCTGGAGAAAAGAATTTCCACGTCTTTTGAGATGAAAGATATGCCCATGGGTGTTGGGGTTGGCTTATTTGGCAAACCATTTTAATGTAGTTAGAAATGGACTTAACTGTTCAAGAGCAAGACAGAAAGACAAACATAAATACAGGAGGAAAGAAAGGAAGGGGGAAAGGAAGCCCAGTGGTGGTGGTGCACGCCTTTAATCCCAGCGTTTGGGAGGCAGAGCCAGGCGGATCTCTGTGAGTTCGAGGCCAGCCTGGGCTACAGAGTGAGTTCCGGGACAGGCACCAAAACTACATGGAGAAACCCTGTCTTGAAAAACCAAAAAAAAAAAAAAAAAAAAAAAGGTGTGTGTGGGGGGAGGAAAAAACCCATCAAAACAATAGGGAACAGTAAATAATCCAACAGGAGAAAAGACAACCCAGCGGACTGTAAACCTTAACTGAACATGCCAGCCAGGTCCTCTTGCTCAGGTCAGCCGCTGTCACACTTGCTGCTTCTCTGGCGCCCCTTGTGATCTGGAAAGTCATAATCTTCAGGAACCAACCTGAAGTGCTGGAAGTGGAGGCACATGACTTCATTCCACTAGCTAAAATTTAGCATAAAATAATCCTTATCTCCTGAATGGTCTTTGCAACTGGGGCCTGGGGGAGGAGCTTCATTAGGTGGCATCTGGGGCATTGGGGGGGGGGGTATCACAGCTGGGGTGGGGAAGCCACAGGCATCTAGACGTCAAGGTGGGTAGAAGTCAGGGATCCCACTCAAGTCATGGTATTCAGGTAAGCACCACCCCCAAATGTCAGTTAGCACTGAAGATGAGACTTCTTGGTTTAGACCAGGGCTGAAGAAATCAAAGATAGTGCTATATTTTTGATATTTTTTTTTTCCTTCCCTGCCCCTAAAAGCAACATTTAACGCTTTCAGGGCAGTCAAATCTGATGGCTTCCTGATACATCTGGTTGAATCTAAGTCTCGTGTGTTCATTCAGCCTCCCAACCGTTCTTAACTCTCTAAAACAGGGCAGTAAAATGTCTGTCGTGTAAACCTTCCCTGGGGATTTACAAGCACACAGGACAATCCAGAGGATACAACAAGGACAGGACAATGATTCTCTTGAGGCATTGTCCTGAAGAAGGCGGTGGGAACAAGGAGATGTTCAGCAAGACAGACCACGGGAGTCTGGCAAGGATTGTGTTAAAGGCAGTGTGCCTGATGGGAGTGTTGAGGAAGGCCAGGACCAAGCCCCTCACTGAGAGACTGAGTGAACCGGTGACCCAGGAAGAGCAGGCTTAGATAAGGAAGAGCCTCAGGAGAGAAAGTTGTGGATAAGTCCCATGTGACTTTCAGGTCTAAAATTCCTGCCCCTGTGCAAGCTTGCTCTATAGTTAGACCTTGGTCAGCAGAGCCCACCTTCCCGGAGTCTCCATCATCAACACTGCTTTTTCAGAATGAACTGTGTCACCTGCCATGTCTGTTGCCCTCTGTCTTCACGCCTTCACCTGTCTGAAGCGGTAGATGCACACAACAGCCCCTGCCTTGCAGCCTGCTTTCTTAATGGTTACCTACCCCGTTTCCCCGACTCCTGCACCTTGGCTGGCTCCCTCACTCATGAGTGCCACCTACTGGCTGAAGAGCAGACAATGGTCGCAGAAAAAGTCATTTGTCCCTTATTCCAAATCCTGGCCAGATCTTGTTCTGAGATGCTTCCCTCCGGCTGGATGTAACAAAGCCTTGGTTTTTGGTTTGGGCTTGGTTGGTTTGTTTTTAAAGTTTTCTAACTCAGATGTAAAATCATGTTGGTACAGGACTGCAGTGACCTGGGGCAGGGACAGAAATTAGTGTTTGTACCAGGACAGGTGGAATGGCAGAGCTTCAAGGATGCTAAAGAGAGGGCCTAAGATTTCCCAGTAGCTAAGGAGGCTGCCACCGGTGGCCATGGCTGCCTCCTGGGCTGGGAGGAGGGCAGGAGCTTCACTGCCTGCCCTCCGTGGTTATGTCGGCCCTGAGAGATAGAAGCCCAGTCAGACTATCTCACCTTTTTTTCTTCTGCTAGTCCAAAAATAATTGAACGGATTACCAACATGAGCCAACTCAGAAGTCAGAAAATTAGGATTTTTGTCCATATTTCTTAAAGATTCCTTGTTTCACATTAGGACTCCAATTTAAAAATTCTACATTTCGCAGATTTTGAAACAGGGCAGGACTTAAAGCCCAGCATGTTACAGACCCAATTTATACCCAGTTAAGAAAACAAAGTTGTTAAGAAGTTGGCCCTGAATCCTGTGTTCACATTTTGTTTTCTGGGGGAGAAGAGAGGCATTCATTTATTCCTAATAAATTAGTCACTATTATCATTAGTTAGCTACATCCTAGGTGTGAGGATCCCTCTGAGCAAATTAGTTTTCTAGTACCCTCTTCCGCGCCCCCTGAAGCCGATGCCGTGTGCATACCCAAACCAGAAGCCCCTAAGACAGCGGTTCTCAACCTCCCTAATGATGCAACCTTTTTTGTTCCTTGCGTTGTGGTGTGACCCCCAACCATAAAATTATTTTCGTTGCTACTTCATAACTGTAATCTTGCTACTGTCATGAATCATAATGTAAATAGTTTTGGAGATTGAGGTTTGCCAAGGGGGTCCCAACCCACGGGTTGAGACCACTGGCCTAAAGAACCTCCCAGAAGCTGAGTGGCATGCCTGAGGTGGCAGTGCTCACAGATGTAGAGTCTGGTTCTGGGATTATGAGTCTCTGATGGTGGACCAGGCTGGACCCTCGAGAATCCCCCAAGCAAGAGCGGCATGGTAGAAAACCCTCACAGGAGAAAGTGGATCTGAAGATGAGGAGGGTCACACGGGAGGGGACAGGAAGGGGACAGTGGAGGTAAGGATCTCCTAGTCAGCCTCAGGCTCTCTCTTCTTTATCTTATGGGACCATCTGAGAATGGGGTTCATGTATCTGACCCCTCACTTGAGAAATACTAAAACAGTAAATGCCCATTAGGTCACTGTTACCAGTGGCTTTACTAATTAAGCCTCCTGCCTTTAGCACGTTTATCTGAAATGATTAAGTTAGGGCAGGGAATTTTAGTAGATGGAAGGGCTGCGTGTGTTCTGAAGCCTTGTGTCTGACTTTCCTTCCCTCATAAGAGCATCCTGTCAGAATGAGAAGGAATCCCATAAATAATGTGTTTTCTGTTCCTACCTCCATGCCTTGTTGAAAACACCATTCACTGTTCCTCCGGCGAGTTCCTCCCGTCAACAATCAGAGCACTGTCCCTGAGACTTGGCAAAGGCCTCGGACATAACCAACAGCAAGGGAAATGTTTTAACAGCTCCGTTAATACAGCAACAGAGGTACATTGTTATCAAACAGACATTGCCAGCGAAGGCGCTGCCGCTTCCCCAGCCCACCTGCTCGGCTCTGAGGCCAGGCTGGCTGGCTGGGCCTAGGCCAACCAGGCTGAGGATTAGCTGTCAGGCTGCAGAGCGAGCAGGGACTATAGAGAGTGGGCACTTGGAGCCTGGGATTTAGAGTCTGAGGGAGCTGAACTGGCTCCCAGAGTCTGGAAGCTGTGGTAAATTGCTTAATATTTTAAAGCCTCGTTGCTTAGCACTTTGCCTGGCACATAGTAAGCACTCAATAAATAGTAGTGGTTTCTTTCTTTTTTAATTTCTTTTTTCTAAGTTGAGTTACATATGTGCATGGCATGAATCTTAAACGTGCAGGAAGATGAATTTGTACACATGTGAACACACCGAGATCAAAATGCAGAACTGCCCTGGGATGCTAGGTACCATTGTTCCCCTTTCTCCTGAGAGTCAGTGCCACACTAGATAAAACAGCTTCCCGATGTCTGTCACCACACGTGCATCTCTGTCCTTCTGGAACCTTTTTTTGCACAGTACATACTCCTGTGAGACTATCGCCCCTCCCTCTCTTGGCTTTGCCCCTCCACTCATGTTGATTTGGGGGGGCCATCAGGCTGCTCTTTCATTGAGTGGTATTCGACTGTGTAGACAAGCCAGCATGTATTGATCCGTTCCACTGCAGATGGGCCTCGGGCTCCTTCTAGTTCGGGTCTCCTGCGAACAAAGCTGCTAGGAGCCTTCTTATGTTTCTCTTATTATTTTTTATAGACAGAGTAGGAGTCTGTTTCCATCATTACTGGGAGATGGACTGCTCCTAACCCATTTTCCTCTGTCTGTGTTTCTCATCTATCACTTCCCTTCAGTGACCCTGCTCAAGTCCTGGCTGTGGCGATTTTTAATTTGTTCCATTATTGTGGTTGTCTCTCTTTGGATTCTGCACTTAGCTTCTAAAGAAAAGTGTGTCCTGGGTAGGTAGAAAACTCCATCCTGATATTTGTGAATAATGGAGATATAAAATAATTTATTGATTTAGAAAAAATCAACTATTTCAGGTTGTTTCTTTCAAAAGTTATTTCTTTAGAGTAAACTAAAAGGCAAAAATTGTGTTCTAGAATAGAAGGCTAATGTGGCATCTGGCTCTAAATGCTTCTAATCTGCATGGAGGAAGACACTCAACTGAACAGTGATGTCACAGCACGGGACATGTTCACTGCAGTAATAGTTGTCCAGAATAAGTCTCCAAGAGTTCACCACACAGAGCCCAAGACTTCTTCAACATCCTCTTGAGGCACAAAGCCCCACCCCCACCTCCAAAGACATCCCACCACTAGCAAATACAGTTATCTGGGCCTTAAGTCCATGCTGCATGTTTAGACAAAGTTAGGAAGCCATGAATGCCCCCAGTCCAGGGCTACTGGATGGAGGGCTTCTTCCAACAGTAGAGGAAGCAACCTTTTCTACTCCTACGCCCTTAACCCAGAGTCAAACTTACTTATCTGGGCTTCTCTTGTAAACTTCAGTGGAAGAACATTTAGCTTTTCCCAAGTCATAGGGGACAGTGGGGGCACAAAGGAATTGACTTAAAACCTTTAAGTCAAGGGCTCTCGGTTACAAACAAGTAAGGAGGTGATGTCCAAGCCTGCTTAGGTGGAACTGAAGCTTGCTCCCCTCACTTCAGACCTGAGGGCAACCTCGAAGGCCAGCAAAGATACCCAGCCCACAGTAGAAGCTCCCCAGTTGAAAGATGTAAACCAAATGACAGCAAACGGTTGCTCCGTGAAATGCATGTCCCTCTCTGTTTCTATGTGTGTGAATGCCTGAGACCTTCTGTTGTAAATCTAGGTGATTCTTAGGCTGTCCTCTGTACACGATCATGTGCCCCTCCCTCCTGCATACACTTTAAATATCATTATTTCAGGCCCACACAGTAAAGCAGGCTGGGAAGTCAGCCTTTGCTGTTTATCTGTTTGATATTCCTGAGGTCTAGAAATGGTGCAATAAAATGTCTTCTTCAATAGGAAAACTTATGTTCACACTTATCTTTTAAAACAAATTGACTGTAAGTATGAAAAGGATTACTCAGATTAATCCACCCAGTCTCACTAGTTAAAGTCAAGGCTGTAATTACAAAAAACACAGACAATCAAACCCTCTTGCCTGGCACAGCACGCTCTACCCTGGTTTGAATCGATGGCGTGGGAGTATGCAGAGTGCCGGCCCTCCTTCTGCCCACAGGGTTTCCACTGACGTAGGTGGGAACCCAGGCTGCCAAATGCATGACCCCAAGGAGGCCTGCACAGAGGTTCAGGCATAAAGAGAATCTGTTTAAAACCTCCCTCCGGTGTGCTGCAGCTCTTCTGAGGTAGTCACAGGAACTCGGACTTAATCCCTTGTGCTAATTAGTTGAATGGGGTTGGTCTTAATTGGAAAGGCATTCCGTAGTGGCATCTGGGGAGCTTCCTCCATCAGGAGCCACAGTGGTGTGTTTCCACAGCAGAAACCCCTCTTTACCTGGGCTTTTGAACATAGAGGAGGTTAAACAGGTTGGGGGGATGGCTCAGTGGAGGAAATCATGTGCCATGCAGGCAGGAGGACCTGAATTTAGACTCCAGAACCCATGTCAATCTGAACAGAGTAGCACACATCTGTGATCCCACATTCCTACAGAGACATGGGAGGCAGAGACAGGAGGATTCCAGCAACCTCACAGGTCAGATAGCCTGTTGTATGCAAGGACTAACATGAGGTCCCGTCTTAAACAAGGCAGAAGGCAAGGACCAGCACCCCAAGTTGAGTTCTGATTTCCACATGGGTGTCATGAAATGTGTCTGCCTGCACTAACACACATACACATTCACACACACAAACACATTCACACACACGCGCACACACACACACACACACACACACCATACACATATACATCATACACACACTAACTAACTAACTAACTAACTAACTAACTAACTAAATACCATATTTCAGGAGGGGTAGAGGTGGGAGAGACTGAGCACCACATCAGTGTTGTCTGTGCAAGGATCCAGAGCAAATGTCAGCTGCACAGGGGTAGTCCTGCTGATGCTCAGGGTTGGGCATGGTGACGACGAGTATGCTCAGCCATTGTTCTCTGCCCACTGATGTGCCTTTCACGGTCACCCCAATTTAGGAGATTAAGTTGTGGTCCTGACAAAACAAAGGCATCCTGAGCAAAGGGGGAAATGAAGCTGGGGGCCTGTGGCGACTGCAGGGCAAGCTGAAGTAGCTTTTGAGAGGAGGGAGGATAGAGCAGAACAGGCTGGGCTAGCCTGGAAAGGGGAAAAGGAAGTTAAAGGTCCCCTGTGTTTGAGCTTAAGCCTATGTGGTCCCCGAGGTGGGTAGGTGGGGTAAGTCTGTCCTCTTCACATCCAGCTGAGCACCAAGCATACAAGTGCCTTTCAAAAAGCCACTGGTGAATCAGAGCCTATTCAAGGGATGGAGGCATGCGGCTGTGATAGCATGCAGCTTCCCCACGCACCCTACTAGACAGGGAGCCTGTTTCCTGGACTGGGAAGACAGTGGCCAGCAGTCCCGTCTAAGGCGTTCCCCAGCACAGCCAGCCACAGAATACACCTGGAAGCCAGGATGACGGCAGAAAGGAGTGCCACGTGGGCACCCTCCGGAGTCGGTTCGGCCATTCTCTGAGAGGGTATGCACCCTTCGACTCTCAGCAAGCTTTTGTAGCCCATGCCAAAAATAAAAGAGCAGGTTGCAAGCTTCAAATGCCCTGAAATCAACAGTAACACGAGAACCCCTTTGCCAGACTGCCAACTAGCTTCTAAATAGCCAAGTCTTCCCCTAGCCCTTCCTTCCACGCTGGCTATACCACTGAAAGGGATCCAAGCATAAACTCTGTCCCCACATCCTTGAGAAAAAAAAAAAATGTAAGCCTGCTGTGGAGATGAGAGTTCTCGCCAAGCCCCACCCGGACGAATCTCATTGGAGGGAACACACAGGCCCCATTATAGACACGGATCAGAAGCTGTATCTGGCATAATCAACACATCCCCACTTCATTCAGCGAGCCATTTACGTTCTAGTTGTACTTTGGAGCTTATAAAGGATATTTTAAAAATATTTTTTTAAGTGTGTGTGTGTGTGTGTGTGTGTGTGTGTGTGTGTGTGTGCCTGCATGTGCATGTGGGTAACCACATAGGATCTCCTGGAGCTGAGTTACAGGCAGTTGTGAGCCATTCAGCATGGAACCTGGGAGCCTGGGCTCAGAAGCGCCTACAAATGACCTTTCTTTTTCCCTTTCTTTCTTTGTTTCTTTAATTGTTCCTTCTTTCCTTCCTTCCTTCCTTCCTTCCTTCCTTCCTCCCTTCCTTTCTTTTTCTTTCTTTCTTTTCTTCCTTCCTTCCTTCTTTTTATTACATCCTTATATGAGAATTAATATTCCGAGTTTAATGAGTAAAGAATCCAAGAGATGGAATGACTGACCTTGCATATCTACCCAGTGAACACTGAGGTCAAATGGGACTCTGATGATGCTGCACTTTAAAAAAATGACTATTACTAAGGAGCGTAAATAGAACAGAACATATTTTCTCATGTCTCGCTAATGTCCATCTCTTCTGAGGTGTGTCCCGCCCATGATGATGAGATGACCTCACAGGCATGTTATCCTTTGGCCCCATGCTCACTGTCCCTCTGCACCAGCTAAGAGCACTCACATGGTCTAACTCCAGGCCCAGGGCTCTGTTCTCTAGAAGCCTCCTGTCCATGGGACCCACTTTGTCATTTGTACCTGCTAGCCAGTGGGGAAGTCCTGGACCAGATGACTATGAAGCCCTTCACATTCTGAAATTTCTATATCCATATACTTTGTTCAAAGCAACCTTTACTCCCAGGGCTCTTGGGAACTGGTGGCCCGCGATGTTCAAAGCTGTCCTTTCCTGCTCTTGACCCAGTGTCCTACAGAGCAGTGGGTGAACTGAGTAAGCAAAGCTAGGATGACGGGCAGCATCGGAGCTGGATGCCCTGGTACACATAGACTGAGCACCACCCTTCGGCTGGCAGCAAAGCAGGAACATGGGAAGTGTTTCAAAGATAAGGAACAGGGAAAATCACAACGCCACCAAGCAAGGCGGCATCTCGGGCAAGTAAGAGCTTAACTGCTCTTGGCTGCATCTATTTGACGGCTCAGCCACACTTGGATTTTGAATTCGGGGGGTTGCTGCAACTTCCTCAGACTTTAGAGTTCTTGAGGGAGTGTCTTGACTTCTGCTGGAGAGAACTCTGAGTGAGTTAAGTTGTGAGTAGGTAGATCGCCCTCGGCACCAGGGTGCTGAAGGGAGGAAAGCACCTCGGAATTTGGGAACTGGGAGAACAGTGCTCTAGAATGATCAGATTGGATAAACCTGCCCCCTGCACAGCCCAGCTGAGTGTCAACCCTTCCAGTGGCTTTCAAAAGGGTTGACAAAGCCAGACCTGGTGACTAAAGCCTGTAATGTCAATACTTGGGAGGTTGAAGCAGAAGAGCTGAAGGTGAATTCGAGGCCAGTCTAGACTGCATATTAAGACCCTTTGTCAAAACAAACAAATAAAGAAGGTTGAGCTGGTTGGGAAGGTTAGCAGCCACGCATCACCTGCCCCCAACATGGCAGATGGCAACAATCTCACTCAGGCCAGTTGTTCCTGCTACCAGGCAGGTATTAATAACCATGTTCTGTGAATTAACACACTGAGCCCAAAGGGTCACCTTGAGTGGCATGCCCAAAGAATTCTGGGTATTTCTCATTCACAGGGAACTCAGGCATGAGTCATGGGTGTTGCCTCATGTGCAACAAGGCATGGCGCTTTACTTCACCCATATAGTCTCTGATGGGACCCTGTCCTGGTTAACTTTTTGTCAACATAATACAAGCTAGAGTTGTCTGGGAAGAGGAACTTGAAAATGCCTCCAACAGATTCCCTGTAGGCAAGTTTGTAGAGCATCTTCTTGATTAACAATTGCTGTGGGAGGGCCCAGGTCAGTGGAGGCAGTGCCACACTTGGCACGTGGTCCTGGTTGGTATAAGGAAGCAAAGAAGCAAGCCAATTAGCAGTGTCTCCCCATGGTCTCTACTTTAGTTCCTGCCTTCTGGTTCCTGCTTTGGCTTCTCTTGATAACGGTCTGTGATTGAAAGTGTAAGCAACCTTGGTTTCAACAATTCTCGCTCATATAAACCCTCCTCTTTCTCGCTAATTAGACTCCCGGCGCTCCACTCGGGGCCGAGCCATGGGTGTCTGCATCCAGATCCCTCAGTCCTTGGATGGGGTTTCTGGCACAACTATTAGGGTGTTTGGCCATCCCATCACCAGAGTAGGTCAGCCCCGGCTGTCTCTCGACCATTGCCAGCAGTCTTTTGTGGGGGTATCTTTGGGGATTTCTGTGGGCCTCTTTAGTACTTAGTTTCTTCCTTTTCTCATGTGGTCTTCATTTACCATGGTCTCCTATTCCTTGTTCTCCCTCTCACACAGGGACAAATAGCCAAACAAATGGAAACACATGAACTATGAACCAAAGGCTGAGGGGCCCCCAAATGGATCAGGCCCTCTGAATAGTTGAGACAGTTGATTGGCTTGATCTGTTTGGGAGGCATCTTGGCAGTGGTACCAGATCCTGGGCTCATTGCATGAGTTAGCTGTTGGAAACCTGGGACTTATGCAGGGACGCTTGGCTCAATCTGGGAGGAGGGAACTGGACCTGCCTGGACTGAGTCTACCAGGTTGATCTCAGTCCTCGGGGGAGGCTTTGCCCTGGAGGAGGTGGGAATGGGGGGTGGGCTGGGGGGAAGGGGAGGGGGGCAGGAAGGGGGAGAACAAGGGAATCTGTGACTGTTATGTAGAACTGAATGGTATTGTAAAATAAAATTAAATTAAATTAAAAAAAAAAAAAGAAAGTGTAAGCAAAATAAATCCTTTCTTCCCCAAGTTGCTAAGTCGTGGTGTCTTTATCACAACAACAGAAAGCAAACTAAGACAGACCCTCTGTCTGGAAGGCCCTAGGTGTCTCTAGTCTGCTGTCTTCCCTTGAAATGAGCATCCGAGTTGCCTCCGTTTTGCAGAGGGTGTGTGCCCGTGCCCTTTGGGGCCTTTGATCTCCCATGGCAAGCTAGCCCAGGGCTCTGCCAGTGGAGCTGGATGGCCTGCTGCAAGCTTGAGCCTGTCTCAGCCCAGCTTCCTAGCACACAGAGGCTCTCTCACAGACACCCGCCTTGAAGAATCCAGGCTCAGGGAGCCGTTTATTGATCTGGCAGATGATTAAAAGACAGTAGAGATGAGCCCAAGCCCTGCTTTGCTTTTTCCATCCTAAGAGTGAATCTGTGTCCTTGGGGAATCTTTAGCCTGTCTGCCACTGTAGAAGCATCTGGCTCTTTGGTGAGTGCAAAGGCCACCACCGTGTCCCAGCAGTGTCTCCTGGCTCTCTTCAGTGTGTGATGGGGCCTGATTCTGTTGGCTCTGGGGTATTCCAAAAGGATGCTGCATGCGGTCAATCACTTCATCACTCAGGCTCTGCAAGCTTTTTCTCCATAGGGTGACGGGCCAATCCCTGTGAATGCTGTGAAGTATTAGGAGTGTTTCGATAGCAAGGGGGAACCATCGGCTTGAACACACTGCCAGGAGTGCTGACAGGTTCAGCAGTGCAGAGAAGAGATGGAATTTGGGCTGGTGCTTCCGAAGTCACCTGGAGTTGTCATTGGAAATAGACAGCCCTATGGCCAAACCTTAGATTGACCTGAGAAGGCAGCCAGCACATTTCTTGGACGTGTCACTGCGTGGCTATGTGATGGCTGGGGGAGAAATTACAGCAGGTTAAATACTCAGGCAGCGGGTTATTTACAACCCAGTCTTAACACAAGAGCTTTTACGGCAGCCGTTGACTGGACAAAAGCACATATTAAAAGGCTAATGTAATTGCTCGCATTGGCAGTGAAATATGGCCAGCTTGGATTTCAGCATGACACCTATAGCCATGAAGCAGGCTGCAATTTGATTAGAGGGAATGGCTGGCCACTGGAACAAATTAGGAACTGCCCAGGCCAGCACCAGGAGAGCCTGGATAGCAAATAAATCCTGACAATTAACGTCTTCAAAGCAAACTCCTCATTTCTCCTCTTCCACAGTTGCTGACACCATTGCTGGAAATTGTGCATGTACACTGTTCCACCGCAGTCCACTAGCCCAGGATCGCCAAAGGAAGGTGGCGAGGGCTTCGGAAACCCTGGACCGAAAACGAGGGGAAAGGAGAAAGGAGAGGGAATAAAAGAGGAGGAGGAAGAGAAAGAGGAAGAAGAAGAAGAAGAAGAAGAAGAAGAAGAAGAAGAAGAAGAAGAAGAAGAAGAAGAGAGAGAGAGAGAGAGAGAAAGAAAGAAAGAAAGAAAGAAAGAAAGAAAGAAAGAAAGAAAGAAAGAAAGAAAGAAAGAAAGAAAGAAAGAAAGAAAGAAAAAGGAAGAAATGGGGAGAGGAGAAGGAGGAGGAAAATATCCTTCTTTTAAAATGTGCAAACTTGCCCGTGGTAAAATATGCTTTTGTTTTAGTTAGAAAAGCTCTGATACATATGGTTGAGTTGACTGCATAGAAGAAGGCTTCCTGGGCACTTTTATGAGGACTGGAGTCTAGATATAGAACTCTCCGTAGCCTCCCTTACCCCTAGCCTGTCCAACCTTCGGAGCCACTGCTGGTTTTTGTCAAAGATAGCTGTAGTTACAGCTCATTAATCACCCATCACCCAGACAGACTCTGACAAGAATGCGATAGCATCAGGCTGCCCTGAGCAGACCACAGCAGCGGGGTGGGTGGGGGTGGGGACACATTCTCTCTCCAGCCTGGTCTACAAGCAAGCAGTTTAAGAGCCTGCATTTTCTCAGCTCCCCTTCACAGCCTGGGGCTCAGATCGGCTGGCCCAGCACATAGACAAAGCAATCTTTAGTACCTGAAGATGCTATCTAAAACACCATCATGACTAAAACTGCCCCAAAGCACTGAAGGTCCTTAATTACAGGCCCTCACTGTCCTGACTTACACCCTGTCAGTCACTCCCTTCTTCTGGGAACAGCGACTCTGTTTTGTTGCTAGATGTCAGGGAGAGAGAGGTATTTGTGATGTAAATGGTGTTTACACTCCCACTCTCAGACTCTGAAGAGGACCCAAGGGGTTTAGGCATTGTCTGTAATTTTTTAACCCAACACCCAAAAGGTTAGCGGGCAAAAATAATATTCTTTAATCTTGAGAAAGTGTATGTGTTCACATATACTTCCAAGATGGTGGACAAATGGGACTCTGAAGAGCTCCAGATCTTCAGTATTTCAGTAAACAAGCAGGAGCTTCTGTCCTGAAGAGACTGGGATTAAAACCATATTATAGGACTCAACA
The DNA here is from genome assembly GCF_049852395.1 of Peromyscus maniculatus bairdii. Classification (NCBI taxonomy): domain Eukaryota; kingdom Metazoa; phylum Chordata; class Mammalia; order Rodentia; family Cricetidae; genus Peromyscus; species Peromyscus maniculatus. The sequence continues at coordinate 68,503,303 of NC_134856.1, read as the reverse complement.
TCAGTGCTCAAAGAAAATAGCCCTCACTCACCCTTTAATCTGTAGTGAGTCAGAATTTACTGCGTTTTAGAGGTGAAAATTTAGAGGCTATAAAGACAAAGTGCCACCCCACGTCACTTGGGGAAGTTTCGTTCCGTGACACTCCATTTAGTCTGATTCCATTACCCCTTATCAAAGCCCTGATTTCCTTCCTGTTACACCGACTGGAATAGACATAAAGTCACTCTCTGGCCCAGGGGAGAACTTACACCTTCTGCCAGCTCTTCCAAGGAGAAAACAGAAGGAGCAAGTGCAGGTGCTGGGGTGGTGAAGAGCGCTTGGAATACATGTTCCTGATGTGGCGTCAGGGCGGCCAGCTGCCCTGGGTTAGGATCTTGTCGGTGTTCTCAATTATACTAGAAGAGATGTGTGAGATTTTTCAGTTTTCAATAAAATAGAAGAAACATTTTTTTTCTTAGTCTACCTTTCTTTATCAGCCAATGAAATTTTGCAGTTCAGAGACCACATGGGACCAGAGAGATAGCTCAGCAGGTAAAGGTACTTGTCGCCAAGCCAGACTACCTAAATTCAATCCTCAAAATCTACATGGTGGTAGAAGAGAAGTGACTTCCTCCATGTACACACACACACACACACACACACACACACACACACACACACGCACGCACGCACACGCACACGCACATGCACTCACGCATGCGCGCGTACATACACACACGCACAGTCACAGATTTTAAGAGTAAAGAGACCACATGCTCATGGATGGACATCAAACCCAAGGAATGTTTTATTTTCCCTGGCATTTATCCATGCAGTCTTTGGAGAAGCCATTAAGTTTGTCGTAAGGAGAGTCCCAGCCATTTGTGTAGTTTCAGCACAATGAAGCTTGTCTAGGGTGGGTATTTAAAAAAACTGAAGGCAAAATATGGAAATAGCCAAATCTGCCTTCTGGGATGAGGGTGAGACTCACTAACAGACAGATACTCACATGAGACAGAAGAGGCAGCAATTTAAACCCCCCAACCAGAAGCAACACCTTGCCCCACCCACCCCCACACCCATACCTGGATTCCACAGAGGTTCAGACAAGGCAGGGGTGTACCTAAAAGTTTGATTTTTGAGACAGAGCCTCAAATAGGTTAGGCTAGTCTCAAACTCAAACTGACATACAGGCAAAGATGACCTTGAACTTCTGGCCATCCTGCCTCCACATCTTGAGTCTAAGAGCTACATGCATTATAGGGAGCACATACCCTGGTTACGGGGGAGGAATAATCACTCTTGATTCAGACTTGGTATAACACTCATTTATTCACACAGTAAGATTGCAAGCAATATTCATCCTGTCTTCCAAATGGAAGCATGAGTACCTCTCCAGGTATATAGGTCCGGACTCACCACATCTGTTCCTCTGGATCTTGGGTCAGCCTTCCTCAGGTCAGCCACGTCTGCACTGGGGACAGGATCTCACGTCTCTGGCAGAGGAGAGTCGTCTCGCGCGCGAGGGCCTGACGAGCTCTATTGGTCGGGTCTGAGGCTTCATCTTTTATATTCTTTCCTGGTTGGGTTTCTAGTCTTATCCCTACTTCCACACATAGCTTATAGCTTATCACTACTCCATTTGTGGTTTACTTACATCATTCTATTGCTTATCATTCCTGACCAGGGTTGTTCACACTAGGCCTTACATGTGTTCCTTACATGCATACACGAACACCCTTGGTTTCCTCGTGCTATGGCTGGAACCCAAATCCCACTCCCACTCAGATTTTAAACAAAGGGCATACACATAGTCTGGTGCATTTTTGAGGGGCGTTCTTCCTAAGGATTTCAGACACTATTATTTTCCTAACTGTTATGTGAGCTGTTTTGCCTAAAGCCATCTATTAGGAAGGTGATAAACACCTTTACAGGTCTGCATGAAAGTCCTTTGTCTTAGCATTTTAAGAAGAAGAAAGGGGCTGGAAAGACAGGCCAGAGCTTGAGAGCACAGGCTGCTCTTCCAGAGGACCTTGGTTCACTCTCTAGCACCCACAGGGCAGCCCAACAACCTTCTGTAACTCTAGTTCCTGGTTATCCAGGGCCCTCTTCTGTCCTCCACAGGTACTTCAGACATGTGGTGCACAGACATACATTAAGGCAAACACCAAAACACATAAAATAAAAATGGATAAAATCTCCAAAAAAATTTTAATGAAGATACACACTCAACAGGAGGGTTCACACGTGCCTCAGGGCTCTCCCATAAATAAAAGGTTTTATGAAAGAGGTCGAATGAACTCTAGAATCTATCTCCATCAAATGCGCTCTCTCTCTCTCTCTCTCTCTCTCTCTCTCTCTCTCTCTCTCTCTCTCTCTCTCTCTCTGATAAACATTGTGAACATTTGTGGAAAATAAAACTTACAGAGAAGCAAGACTTATCTTGTCAAAACAAGGAGATTAGTTTCTAGCAATTACATTCAGTCTCTTTGACCCTGACGGCCATAGGGTAAGTGAGATCATAAAAGGAGGCGTAGGCAATTGGATGACAGCTGACGTGCAGGGAGAAGGAGCAAGATGTTGACATATCCCTGGGAAACTCTAACCCAACCAGATGCGTCTAGAAAAAGTCCTGCTTCCTCCACTGCTTCCAACTGCAGCACAGCAGAGTGCAAGAGTCTTTGAAGCTGGGATTTAATCTAGATTGGGGTGCAATTGTGCTTCACAGGGACTGTTAAGCCCATCTTTTGTGCCTTCTGGGTGCTGGAACTGAGGACCGGGAAGCTGGAGTGGGTGAAGTGGCACTGGGAGAGCATGAGCATCCTTGCTGAGATGCTGGTGAGAGGGACCCTGGCTGGACTTGTAAAAGAGCTCCAAAGACAATCATGAGCATAGCTAACCTCAGTAGTTTGAAATCCAAAAACAACACTCAGGCATGCTGCTCATACTGTAAGGTTTTATTGCATATTTTTAAACAGAGTCAAAAACAAGCTGGCGATCATGTGAGCTATCTCTTGACATGTGTCAGGCCCAGGAATTTGGCACATGGATCAAAATGATGGAATGGAGCAGGGAGGCTTCTGGGAGTGTGTTCTTAGAGGGAAGTCACTCTAGCCCCCAGGAATGCAAGGCACTCCATCAGTCAGGCCCCCATTGTCTAAACCACATACCTGGTACAGTGTCTGAGCTTTGAAAAGTAAAGGCTAGACATACCTTATGTCTGGCTAAAAATAGATACTCACTTAAAGCCAAAGAAGCCAGAGGACACATGTTCCCAGTCACTGCTGACTTAAGTGTGTCTTCCATGCCCTGATTGCTCCTGGGTATGTGTCTGTGATTCTCTGAAGTCAAAGTTCTAGATGGAGTTTGCCAGAAGAAAAAAAATGAAGGGATTGGTGAATCCTCTGCGGATCCAGGGGGAAAAAAAATCAGTATTCACCAATGATGAAAACTACCTGTCAGTTTCTCCAGAGGCCTTCAGAAGTTTCCAGGTCAGCCTCTCCTGGGAACAGGCCACAGTTCACCTCAGATGCTAGCTCTGTAAAAATGCTCAGGGGCCAAGAATCCAAACTGGGCTCCCTGGCCCATGACCCTTGAGGCCATAGGAGCATACTGGCCCCTCATGGTTCCCACACTGCTCAACTCAATATCATTCCATCTATCATGTTAGAGAATAAAGAACACTATGCAAATGAGAAAAACCTAGCAAAATCGTTTGCACATCACTCGAGCAGACTTGCAGGACCAGGCACTAAAACATGTAATAAAACTACAGTAATAAAATGAATACAGGTCAGAATGAGCAAGAAGTCAAGGGGTCAGAGTAGACGCCTTAAAGAGATGGGTCTCAACCTGTGAGTTGTGACCCCTTGGGGGGCCACATATTAGATATCTTGCATATCAGGTATTTGCATTATGATGCATAACAGTAGCAAAATCACAGTATAAAGTAGCAATGAAAATAATTTTATGGTTGGGGGCCACCATAACATAAGAAACTGTATTAAAGGGTCACAGCATTGGGGATGTTGAGGACCACTGATTTAAAGAATGATCTAAATAGCATCATCCATTAGGATGTACACAGGCTATTACTAACTAGTACAGGTGTACTAAACCTGCATTGCACATGTTTTACTAAATTGTACAAATATTACTAACCTTGTACATGTACTGGTCTGAAGACGATGAGGTGCTGGGGATTTAGTTCTGTGGCCCAGCGTTTGTCTTCCATACACTTGACCCTGGGTTCCACCCCTAGCACCGCAAACAAAAGGCGGCCTTCCTAAGCATGACACCAGTTGTAGAACAAGACCCACTGTTACAACATGGCACGTCTGAACATGGTACACAGAACAAGGGGTAAGAGAGATGGGTGAGTGGCTTATAAACCAAGAAACACGCAGCCAGTGGACCCGTGGAAACCCTCCGCAGTTATCAGAGATATAAATAGGTGAGCCGTGAGTTGTTCTTTGGTTCTTACCAAATCTACACACACTTTAAATAGTTAAAGATCAGACTGGACAATGCAGGGAAGAGATCCTCCCCACGCTGCTGTTGAGGTTCGAGTCTTTATTCAAGATTTCGCATTTCCATCTTCTTGGTTTAATTTTAGCAAGCCATTCTTGCCTGGAATGTATTCAAGGAATGTATTCACTTTCAAGGTATTTCCTGATGACCCTCTGTACTTTATCAGAATCTGCTGTAGCACTCTTTTTCCATGTCTAATTTCATTCATTCATTTGGGTCTTCACCATCTTTTTGCTTAGTTTGGTTTGTCAATCTTGCTCTCTGTCTCTCTGTCTCTGTCTCTGTCTGTCTCTCTGTCTCTGTCTCTGTCTCTCTCTCTCTCTCTCTCTGTGTGTGTGTGTGTGTGTGTGTGTGTGTGTGTATGTATGTATGTATGTATGTTTCTGGGATAGGGTTTCTCTGTGTAGCCCTGGCTGTTCTGGAACTCACTCTGCAGACCAGACTGGCCTCCAACTCAGAGATCTGGTTGCCTCTGCCTCCTGAGTGCTGCTGGGCTTAACGCTGTGCACCATCACCACCATTACCTGGCTTGTTATCCCTTGAAAGAAACAATCCTCTGTTTGATTGATTCTGTGCATGGTTCTTTTAGTCTGAATTTCATTCATCTCTGCTTTTATCTTTATTATGTCTTACTATCTATTTCTTTGGGGTTTGGTCCCTACTTTCCTAAGACCTTGAGGTGCATCATTAGGCTATTTATTTGAGACTGCTCTGATTTTTTTAAATATATGCACTCATGACTATAACCTTTCCTTTTAGAACTGCTTTGGCTGTATCCCAGAAGTTCTGGTAGGTTCTACTTGCATTCTAGGAATTTGTTAAGTCCCCCTTGATTTCTTCAGTGTCACTTATGGTTTGCTTCCATGATGCTGTGTTTAGACACTAACCAAACATCTTGGGGAAGGAAAGGGATCTCGGGCAGGATCCTGGAGGCAGGAACTGAAGCAGAAACCATGGAGAAGTACTCCTTCCTGGCTCCTTCCCCTGGTTTACTCAGCCTTCTTTCTTATAAAGCCCAGGTCCACTTGCTCAGTGATGGTACTATGTGTGTGTGTTCACAACTGTTAAAACCTTTTGATTAATTGTTCCCTTTATTAATGCAAAATTTGAAAACGTTAGCACATTTCCTTCTAGTTTCTCCAACAGTAGCTTTAATTCTTCATTTTTTTTCTTTCTTTTTTTTCTTTTTGGTTTTTCAAGACAGGGTTTTTCTGTGTAGTTTTGGTGCCTGTCCTGGATTTTGCTCTGTAGCCCAGGCTGGCCTCGAACTCACAGAGATCCTCCTGGCTCTACCTCCCGAGTGCTGGCATTAAGGGCATGTGCCACCATCACCCGGCTAATTCTTCATTTTTATGTTACAGTGGGAAATAAAGGAAAATCAAGTTAATCATTAACTGGCTTATTGTGTTCTTTTCCTAGAAAATAATCTTCCACTCTCACATCTCAACAGTGAGATTCTATGCCATTTATTTTAAAAATTCAAATTGAAAAAAAAAAAAAACCCAAAACAAAAAGCCTTTGCAAAGCAAAAGAAACTATCACCAGAGTGAACAGACAAGGTGCCAATGAAAACAAGAAGTCTTTGCCAACTATGTATCAGTCAGGGGTATTAGCTGGAATAATTTTTAAAATAGCAAAAAAAAAAAAAAAATGTATACCAAAGCCACAAATCTTCCAGTCAATAAATGACCTGACAAACTAAAGGGGAAAAAAGTTTTCAAAAGAATAAATACAAATGACCAAAAATACTTGTGAAGGTGTAAAGTTGTTCGGCATCCTTAGCCTTCAGAGAAACATAGATTCAAATTGTTTTAAAATCCCATCCCATCCCAGTCAAAATGACTACCATCAGGAGGACAACAACTCACTCAAAGCCAAGCAGGCAGGGATGTAGGGAAAGAGGAAGCCTTGGTCACCGCTGCTGAGAATGTAAACTAATACAGACACTACGAAAATCAATGTGGCTGTTCCTCAAAATACTAAAAATAGACCTACCGTTTAACCGAGCTGTAGCACTCATGAGTATGCACGCAAAGTACATATCTATGTCGACATCGGACAGACACACTTGCTCATTCCTCCTTACTGCAGCACCCCGCACAGTAGCTAAGGAAGGAGTCTTCCAGGATGGCCGTCATAGATGAATGGATAAGGAAAATGTGGCAAATACATGCTGTGGAATTTTATTCAGCCATGAAGAAGAATCAAATGGTGCCATTTGCAGGAAAATAGATGGAACTGGAAATCATATTAAAGAAAAGAGTCCAGACCCAGAAAGGCAAACATTGCGTGGTTCTCTCTTATGCAAAGCCTAGATGTAAATGTGCAGATATGTATGTATGAATGTGTATGCGTATGTCGTGAAACTGAAAAGGGGAATTGCAAAGAGGAGCGGAGGGACAGTAGGAGAGGAAGATGAATAAAACAGCCAAGCACATACAAAAAAATGTTGTCCATAATAAACTCCATTACTTTATCTTAAAATGCTAATAAATAAAAGGAAGAAAATATAGATCATACAAAATTAGAAGACAATTACAAAGATAATGCACCAAAAAATTGACAGTTGTCTTATTGTTTTCTTGTCTAAGATGATTTTTCACAATAATCCTTCTGTACAAATCTCATGGTGCTGGCATTAATAATCAGGAAGTCCAGAAAGAGTACAGTTTAGTGGCATCAAAGCCGCCTCTCTGCAACCCAGAGCACTGTGGGAGGCTTGACCAGCTACAGGCAGGGCATTGCTGGGCATGGCAGGCACTGTTGGTTGGCTATCCCCACCAGTATTTATGAACCACTTCCCCCTAGCTCATCTTGACCATGATCGCTAAAGACACTCCATACTCAGTTTCGCTCCATGCAGACACAGTTGCAGACGTGATATGAAAAGCTGTGAAAAGATATACACAAGATTGCCAGGAACTATGCTCACAGCACTCGAGGAGTGAGCGGTTTGATTTTGCTTCTTACTATCTTAAATGAGAATGTGAAACCTAGACCAGAGGTAGCTATACTGTGATTATGAGACAAAGTCTAGAGCAGAGATCGCAACCTTCCTGATGCTGTGACCCTTAGGACAGTTCCTCATGTTCTGGTGAGTCCCAACCATAACATTATTCCGTTGTTACTTCATACCTGTAATTTTGCTACTGTTATGAATCTTAATGTAAATATTGATATGCAGGATGTCTGATATGCAAACCCTCAGTGGGTCTCAACTCACGGTTGAGAACTTGTGGTCTAGAGCCTCTACAGTCGTTAGCCCCAAGTCAGAAAACATTCAGCAGCCTCCTATGTTAGAGCTGTGTAAGAAAAAGGACCTCTTTTGTCTAACGGAACTTAAATTGATTTCTGTATTGACTGTAAATGCATTTATATTAGATTGAGAAGATAACAATTATTAGAAAATATTACATCAACTCACATGTCAAGTGCCTTGCTATGCAAGATAAGACAGAACAGGCTATGCATAGGGGCAGAATAATATTTTAATTTTTATAAAAGCTCTATTTGGAAGAAGCTGCTTGGATTCCAACAGTGTCAGTAACTTTTGAGCAGCCACGAGTGAAGGTTCTGAATAAAACATTGCTTACCAAACACCTAAAGCTCTCTAAAATGACCAACAACAGTATTAAACTAACAAAAATAATAGAAACATACAATCATGACATTTTAATGTCAAAGTAACAAGGGAAGATTAAAAATGGAGTGTTTAATGACAAGGCATCGGTTAAGTGATGATAAATCTATAAAATGAGGTGACCTGTAACCTTTGTCAAGTCCGCTGTGAGGAGCCAGGGTGCTGCTTAGTGATAGGACATAGTCTCGCATATGGAAAACACCAGGTTCCATGCCCAGCATGGAACACTGAGCCATTTTTCTCCACTTGTGCTGTGAACTTGTAATATTGATGCTCAGGAGGCCAGGGAAGGGGAAGCTTGAGAGGACTAGCCTGATCTCTGTTCAAGGAGAGAAAAAGTGAGGAGCAAGAGCAACAGGATGGGGAGGAATCATGTGTAAAATAATAGTTATTGATAAAACTGTGGCAAACAAAGTGTGTGTGTGTGCGTGTGCGTGTGCATGTGGTGTGTGTGTGTGTGTGTGTGTGTGTGTGTGTGTGTGTGTGTGTGTGTGTGTTGATGGTGGAGGTTCAAAGCCAATGATGTTTGTTGTTGCTCCTGGAGACTGGAAGCATATTTGTCTTGTCTGTCTGTCTGTCTGTCTGTCTGTCTGTCAGAGCTTAGAAGGTGCTGGGCCTGCCTCACTCATGTCAATATTTTTTAAAAGTCATGTCAAATGAATTAATATGTAAAAGAAGTCCGCTCAACTAGTTCAAGAGAGATTGTTTTTCTTTCCCAATTTTTGCTTTGAACATTTACATATCCATTTAAAACTATGTTCCAGTGGTTTTCTTCCAAACATGATGGTAAAGTAGGAAAAAGTTGCGAGCTGAGGAAAATATACCCTTCCCTTCTTGGGTGCTCTTCCTCACCATCATGTTTAAAGAGCATGGTGGGGCTTTGGGTAGAGCACTGGCCAGGCATACATGGGCCCTGGGTTCCACACCCCAATTTTTAAATAACAAACTATGAAGAGGATGCTTACCTCCCTGCCTACCACTTTCAGGTACAGTGCCAGAGGGCTGAAGATGTGCCAGGTTGAGCCAAACCTCAGAGCCTAACCAAATTTCCTGCTGTTTGAGCTGTGCACTCCCCCTGACCCTCCCCCTCCCCCAGTTCCAATGTTGTTCATACTTTACTGCTTGTTCCCAGTGAGGACCTGATCCTAGCCTTCTTGTTCACATCTGCATCTCTCCACCCCTCTATCAGTAATCCAGATGGATTTATATTACGGTGAAAGTCCCTGTTGTCTCTGAACCTTCTTTGTGATGGGACACTAGTCCACTAAGCATGTGGCTCTAGCAGGCCTTGCCTTTCTGCCCCAGTCCCTCTGCCTTGCAAATGACCTGTTCGGTTACATCCCTAACGCTAGCCACCAAGGTCTATTCCCTCATTTGGCCACTTCTTCCTTCTAAGGGTGACTGCCAAGGTCCAGCTATCAAAGTATTGAAGGCCAGCAATCAAAAGCCCCCTTTGACTCACCTAATTAACATACCCAGTTAAAATTAAACACCTCACCTTAACATGGAGTTCCTTCTTGTACATTTATAAACTGCAAGGTGGAGATGAGGGGAACTTTCAGAAATGAAGGCAAAGATCAGGACAGAAAGAAGAAAGTCACAGGCAACAGTGTGGACCAGATATTCTTCCTAGTGCTGTCTGGAGCCTCTCTGGGATTTCATAGAAGTAGCCCCAGGAAAGTCACCCCTTAGAGGTCACTCAGCCTTACAAGATCCAGCTTCACTTCAGCAATCATTCATGACCTAGAAAAGACCAAGGTTTGGAAATGGTGGCAGCTGATGGGCACAGACTATGCTGAAACACACTGATGCGCAGGTATGGGCCAAAGGGCATCAACTAGTCAACTGTTTACTCAGCTTCCTCAAAAGTGTAGTCAAACCCTTACCCCGACATTAAAATACAGGCAAATGAGTTACCGTGTACGGGTTCCTGTATCTATTACACAAATTGAAAACAGAAACAAAAGCTTGGCAGTCTACACCAAGTGACTCTGGGTTGTGCGGGGCTCTGCTGTAGCCAAAGCAAGCTGACTTGGGTCTGAGTCATTTCTTTGATGGCTTCAGAGAGAAAGGAGCTTCTGTGCCCAACCACAGGCTGGACTAGAAGAAAATGGGCTCTGTTTTCACCCCGCTGCAGGAAGAACCCATAGCTCTGTTTCCCCGAGACAGGGAAGGTTAGATTGTTAGATTTTCTTTCCGTACCGTTGAATCTTTACACATGGAATTTGTGTTCACTTGAAAAGCTATGAGAGAGGAAGCACAGACCATTACTAAAGGGCTGTGGCTTTAACAAAAGAAGGGGAGGGTCAGCCTACAGGCAGCCTAATGGACGGGCTTGCACCTCTAAACATTTGGACATGTGGCCACCCACTGCACCAACTGAACAGTTCTACACACTACAGCTTTGTTGAACAAAACCCTATGCAAATATCTCCAGAGCAGCAAGGAGAAGGTGGCTGCCCACTCTGCTTAAAGCAGCCAACAGCAAGGCATATGCCCTAGGTGAGTGGTGAAGAGATGGCCAGGGAGTGCCCATTTTCACCACAGCACTCAGCAGCCATGAACAGTCACAAGCTGCTGCAGTCAGCCAAGTACACTATTTATCCTAACTTCTTTGTCTGTGTATGTGAGCGTGGGTGTGAGTGTTGTGTGTGTTGTGTGTGAGTGTGCCTGTGCATGTGTGTGTGTGTGTGTGTGTGTTGTGTGTGAGTGTGCCTGTGCATGTGTGTGTGTGTGTGTGTGTGTGTGTGTGTGTGTGTGTGTGTGTGGTTTTGGTCCTTAGTGCTGGGACTCATTATGGTTTTGTTTACATTTCCAAAATGCAAATTGTGATTTTCCGCCTGAGAACACTATCAAGTCCTTCTTCATAAACACTGAGGATCAAAACACTCACAGCTTTCCCACAGAATCAGCTCTCAATTCTTACTATCTACAGTGATACTCATAATAGGTTCCAGAAAAGAAAAAGACTCTTTTTCAGATGAAGTAGGAAACTCAGATACACCTAAGAATGGGAAGAGCAGGACTGAATAAGTTCCTTGCTGAGTCTTGCAAAACATCTTGAAATTTAATGGAAATTTCCAAATGTGTTTAGAACTTTCTCTGACTAACACTCTCATGATATCTTTGACTATACTGATACTGATGGTTCCATAAGTACTATGTCCTCAAGGTTGTTCAAGATAATTTTTTTGCTAATTAGTCTTCATAAAAATCTGGTATAAAAATTATAACAGGAGAGAATATGAATTAATACTGTATTGATGTTCTTTCTTTCTCCACATCCTTGGTAAATCTCTTCCTAGTTTATATATCCAGCTAGACATAGTTAGACACAAATCTTTTATTCTCTATAGACAGATTTACACTGTAGCACTGAGGGTTGGCACAATCCATCAGCCTAGGATAAATCCTCTGTGTCTAAGAGGATCTTCACCCACACATACCAGGTTCACTGCATCTGCTGTAACCATTGCTACCAAATGCTGCCCTACTCATCTGGATCCTTAGAGGATCTGGAAAGAATGGTATATTAGTCAGGGTTCTCTAAAGGAACAGAATTAATAGAATAAGTCTCTCTCTCTCTCTCTCTCTCTCTCTCTCTCACACACACACACACACACACACACACACACACACACACACACACACACATTCTTATTAGAACGGCTTACAGGCTGTGGTCCAGCTAATCCAAAAATGGCTATCTGTCAATAGAAAGTCCTAGATTCTAGTAGTTGTATCTAGTATCATGAGGCTGGATATCTCAGCTGGTTTTCAGTGTACACCAGAATCAAGAAGAAGTATGCTCTAATGCCAGTGAAGGGATGGACTTGCCAGTGAGAGCAAGAGCAAGCAGGCAAAAAGCCAAAGCTTCTTCCATGTCCTTTGTATAGGCTGCCAGCAGATGTGGCCCAGATTAAAGGTGTATCTTTCTACCTCAAAAGATGGGATTAAAGTTGGGTCTTCCTACTTCAAATGATTTAATTAAGAAAAAAAAATCACTCACAAGTACCAGCCACTTGGGTTTTAGTTAGTTCCAGATGTAGTCAGGCAGACAACCAAGAATAGTCATCACAGATGGTTAAATTCTAACTAAGATTGAGGAGCAAAGTTGATTTGGAAGGTAGCTTTTTGAGAAGCGTGCCATTGCTTAGCATGTGTGATCCCCTAAATACAATACCAGGTACTGAAAAATAAATATGTCACCAACAGAACTAACAATAGCATTCTTTCTTTTCTATATGTGGAGCATTTTGAGTTCTTTCATATCAAATTCTCTCCCATGGTGCTCTCTTATCGGGCCAATAATCTGCTCTTCATTTTCCTCATAAGCCTAAGCCACAGATAATTCATTCAAATGTAATACTTTATTTGGAAGGGACTAAGTCTATAAATTGTTACTAAACTTGATCATGCAGAACAGAGAGCAACCCAGGACAGTACTAAGATAGGTACTAAGGGATAAGAATGCATGAGTGCTGTGGAATAATCCTTTTGTACATTGTGAAGAGTTGTTGCTATGATTGGTTTAATAAAGAAGCTGACTAGCCAATAGCTGAGCAGGGTAAAGTTAGGCGAGAAAGCAATATTGAGAAAGCTGGGAATGAGAAGGGTGGAGTCAAGAGTCACCAGCCAGATGCAGAGAGAGCAGGAGATGAATGTGCCATGTTAATAAAGGTACTGCCACATGGCAGAGCATATAAGGAATATGGGTTAACTTAAAATTTAAGAGCTAGTTAGTAATAAGCCTAAGCTATTGGCTAAGCATTTGTAATCAATATTAAGCCTCTGAGTGATTGTTTGAGAGTGGATGCAGGACAGGAAAACTCCACCTATACAAGAGAAAGATGATGAGACAACCTGAAAGCTACCCACCAGAATATTCAACATGGGAGCAGGCCTCTGTTGTGTAGAAAGGAACAGCACCTTTGAGATTATTATAAATCATCTTGAGGCTCAGGGATATTTGGTCCTGGAGAATGAATGCCACCCCTCCCTCCCCCCACACCCCTTTTATTCCAGCATGGATCATAATCACGGTGGGTAGTTTGTGAGGATTCCTCTCTGGACTGCATGAAAGCACAATGTACCCCCATCCACTTCTTGTTCAAATTATGTTTCAAAACAATGAGTTACTCCAGAAAGGTTTATTGCTATAAAACATTTAAAAGAAAACATCTGAGATTTTTTTTTTAAAAAAAATGACATTGTTATTCTCACAAAACAATATTCCTGGCACTAGGTCAAAATGTACCCATTTCAAAGAAAATATTGATATAAGGACATCAAATATTTACCAAAAAGAAAAACAAATTTTGCCTGTTGGAGGGAAACAAGGAAGTGAGCCTTTTGCATGTCTGTGGGGAGATGTTCTATGGTCTTGAGCGGTCTGATTTCTCTTTAAAAGGATAAAATGGTGATGAAGATGGGCTGGGCCAGCATGCTTACCTCTCAGCTGGTGAACAGGCCTGTGGGAAATGAGATGGAACACACTTTTGGTTTTAGAGAACCTGCTTATGATTTTCTTACTGGTATGTGATTGGCAATGAAACCACTGTCCACACGTTGGGATAAACACTTCAGGACCCGTTTGTAACCCTCAGGACTGTGGAGAAGGGAACTTCTCCACAACAAGGGAACTCCTGCTTCCTATGGCACCAAAACAAAGCAGGGCTCACCAAGCTGGAAGTCATCACAACCATCTGTGGGACTTCTTGATGTGGGTGCACATGGAGCTTTGGGGTGAAACCCTGTAGTACTGGGGAGTTTGTGTGTGTGTCAGTTACAGTTTCCACCAGATTCTGAGGTGAAAAATTCCATACCATTGGAGAGCCAAGCGTGCAAAACCAAACTGCATCATGCTTACTCTTAACAGCATTTGAGATACTGAAGAAAGTTCTCAGGACCAACATGGAACAGCTTGTGCCAGACCTGGCAAAAGAGAGCCCAGAAGGCCAGAGAGGGATGACTCTCAAGTGAGGTTTACCTGAAAACACAAGCTACCGTGAAAGACTGGCAAACCCACAGCCACAAACCACGAAGTGCGGTCTCCCCACGGAGGCCGTCTCCGCTAGGACACCCACTGCACAGCCTCCCGCTCCACCTTGGTCTGATGCCACCCTTGCTATGAATCCTGGGAGCCAAGGATAGCTGGTTCAAAACAACTTCTGTAACCTTCCTCATTTTACATCTGCACACCGCCCTCTCCTTTGTCTCCTTGGTTACGCCAATGACACCCTTATCACCTCTGTATCCCAGATCACACTCCCATCCATCATTCAGTCTTTAATAAATTCCTTAACAACAACAGCAACTGGGTGGTGGTGGGGGGGGACCTTTTCAGTTGTTGTTTAAGTTGACATCTGTGAGGAGGAGAATGTGTAAGGAGAGACAGGAGAGGAGGGCAAGAGACCAGGGTCCTGGGAGAGGAAGGTAGCCATGTTAGAGCTGGGAAGGCAGGAAAGAGCCAGCCGAGGGAGGGAGGAGAGGCAGGGCCCTGGCCAGTCTGCCTACTGCTTCCCAAGTTCCCAGGTGGCAAGGTGAGGTCCAGCCTGCTTTGCAGCCATTCTTTCTGAAACACACATGATAAAAGTCAGACAGAATAATCCCCCAAAGTGCTTGCCTGTGACAGATCTGTCTTCGGGGTTTACTAGACTTGACTTTCCTGAGTCCTTGAGGGAAATCTTCAGCCCAAGTCCATTAAGCCAATTAAAATGCAGGAGGAAAATAAACACAGATTGATGGAGATAGAAGTTTTATGAGGGAAAGAAAGCAGCGGGGGCCCTTCGAAGCTCCAGCTGGGATTAAAGTCTCAGCCCCCAGCCCCTCCAACTCTTAGATATGCTCTCTCAAAGATACCCTGGCAGGCGTAAAAGAAAGTTGCTAGAACTTTGTCCCCCACAGATAGAAGAGTTGGCACAAGCCGAAGTAAAACCACACTCTCGAAGATTCCTCAGGCCAGCTTCTGACATGGGGCAGGGAGCTACGTGGTAAACATAGTAGCATCATCTATACCATCCACACCACAACAGAAAACAAACCACATTAATAGATATGTTTCCCCAAACTAGAAACCTGAATGCTGCAGAATCACTGTGAACCTGTGCTTTCTGGGTGTAAATTAATTGTATCTATAGGACAAAGGATTTTATAATAATATAAACACTTAATAAAGGACAAGAAAGGATTCATTATAGACATACACAAAATGCCTTATCTGTGCAAAAGGGAGGGGTGAAGGATTCATACTAGGATTGGTTTTTTTTCATGTAGGAACTTAAGATTTTACTTCAGACATTTAAAAATAAAGTCATCGTTTGTGCTTCGTCTCCAAAGTTAGGAATATTCCCTGGGGCCAATGACTGAGCATCATGCATATTTTCCTAAGGGGCAAAGTGGCACTAGATTTTCCGTTTAGATCTCTGGGGCAGATTCTGAGGCCCTGTGCTATTTCTCACCTTGCCCCGAGGTTATGGAAAGCAAGCTGGTGCTGTCCTGGCTCTGCCTGGCTCTGCAGCTGATTCTCAGGCACCGGCAGGGTCCCCTCTGGGCAGAGCTGTGGTGAGTGGACCCGTGATGCCTACACCCAAGTTTGGTCCTTGGATTTTCTAAACCAAATAAATTCAGTATTTCAAAACGTCCTCGAGTTCCTAAAGGCTCAAGCTTTCTAAATAGAGCAAAGCTCTTGACTTCAGCAATCTTGACCTTGCAGGGTCAAGCTCTGTATGGAGGAAAAGACAAAGCAGAGGCATCTAAACTCATAACAACCCGGGACTACTGCTTTCCAGAAATAGCGTGGGGATATCTTTCAGAGGGGAAAAAAAGTCAAATGATATGCATT
Organism: Peromyscus maniculatus bairdii; assembly: GCF_049852395.1. Taxonomy (NCBI): domain Eukaryota; kingdom Metazoa; phylum Chordata; class Mammalia; order Rodentia; family Cricetidae; genus Peromyscus; species Peromyscus maniculatus. The sequence goes on along the minus strand of NC_134856.1, from coordinate 68,487,311 downwards.
GTTTTTAATAGATAAAGGCACATTTTCCCATTATGAAGGGCCATATTTTTAAAATGAAAGGACAAGTCAGGCCTGGCAGAGCAGGCCTGATGATAAGTTCAAGGCCTGCCTGGACTACAGGCTGAGCTCAAGGCCAGCTGTGTAACTTAGAAACACTGTCTCAAAATCAAAAGTTAAAGAGGGTGAAACAAGGCATGGCTGAGTATACTTCTATCCCCAGGAAGGGAGATTAGGAAGAGGTGGGTCTTGGGAGCTTGCTGGCCAACCTGTCTAGCCAAAATGGGGAGTGACTAGTTCAAAGAGAGGGAAGAGAGAGAGAGAGAGACAGAGACAGACAGAGACAGAGACAGGTGGAGAGTGGTGGAAAAAGACACCCAACATCCTCCTCTAGCTTCCCTAAGCATGCACAAAGATGCACACACCCATACACTGGAATTAGTGCACCACTCACAAATGCACATGCCTGCCCCCCACACATGCACCTATGTATACATACACACACATGTGCACTTGTGTATACACACACACACACACACACACACACACACACACACACACACACACACCCACAAAGAAACATTTTGAAAGATGGGAAACAGCTCAGTGGTGTAGCACTTGTCTAGCAGGCATGGGATTCTGTGTTTCCCACCCCAGTACCCAAGAACAAACAATACCGTAAAGGGCAAGGTTTTCCTTCAGTCCGAGGACATCGGAATGACTCGGTAAGAATCCCAAAGCTGGCTAGCTGCTGGTCTCTTAAAAGAAACCCAAGTTCAATCTCGCCATGTTTCCTCACAGGGCTCGGGGAAGGCTAACCAGTTTAAGTCCAGTGAGACCTCAAACCTCCATTTTGCAAATCATTTAACATCTCCCTGGAATTCTTCCACAACAGCAGCCTAAGAAGATGCCATTCCAGGGCTCCTTATTTTTGCCTGTCTTTTCCCTCTGGTTAACAAAGTTGGGAATGACCAGGAAAATTGAATGGATCTTTTAAAAATTGGAGACAGGAGATTCAAATGCTTCCCAGCCAAAGGAAAAAAAAAATCTAAAGAGACAAGAGTTTTCCCAAACCCCCAAATGAAATTATAAATAATCACCCCCTGGAAGTGCCCATGACTTTTAACATCCGTGGAATGCTTGCTTCAGTTAATATCAAATATTATTACCACATCTGGGTTGGTGAGGGAAATTTCCGTGCAGCCTTGGAGCCTGGATTTTTCCCATGCAGCCTTGTTAGTGGCATGAACTCTGCCATGAAAACTCGGATTTTCAGCCTGCATTCTCATTTGTCAAAATGTTAGAATGTGTAAAACCCTGCACCATGCATGGTGGAGTCAGAGCTATAGGGCTAAGGGCTGGTGAGATGGGTACCTTTGGAAAGCAGATCAATAGCTGTTTAAACAGGAACAATAAGGACCTGGTTCTTGAGCTGGTGTGTGTGTGTGGGGGGGGCTTGACTGAAGTCATGGAGAAACTTTACCCCCTAGAGACTGTGGAAGAAATAGCAACTTCTAAGGGAGACAGAAGGCCCTTCACCAAGGTGGGCCAGCAAGAACAGAAGCACACACCCCAATTAATTTGTTAGGAGGGTGTTGGGCAAGAGCAGAACGTTACTGTTCCTGTGGACTGTGCTAGATGACTGCTATATCCAGGAAGAGATGTGATGATTGGGCTTGTCACTGTACTTTGACGGGGGCTGCTCTCTGGAAGGTGCATCTCCGTGTTAATTGGGAGCTTGTTGTTCATTTGCTAACTCAACTTCCATAGATGTGTCCTTTTAACTCAATGCAATGCTGACATATCCGATCAACAGGAGGTGCCAGCTAAGGGGGGCGGGGTACCTCTTTCTTTCTCTTCCCCTCTCCCTCCCTCCCTCTCCACTTTCTTTCTGATATAGTCTCTTATAGTCCACACTGACCACAGACTTGCTATGTAGCTGAGATGACCTTAAGCTCCTGAACCCTCCCCTCCTCCACCCCACCCTTATCCTACACACTAGGATTATAGGCAAGCATCAACCATGCCTAGTTTCATACAGTGCTAAAGATCAAGTCCAAGGCTTCATGCTTGTTAGGCAAGCTAATTCCCCACCCCCATGATTCAGACAGAATCTAGTTATGTAGCTCAGGCTAACTCTAAACTTTCTATGTAGTTTAGATTGGCCTGAAACTTAAGATCCTTTAGCATCAGCCTCCTAAGGGCTGAGATGAGAGAGGGGTGCTACCAAGCTCACTTAGGGGCCACCTTCTTAGAACAAGCTGCTTCAATACAAACATTCATTCAAAAACACTTGTTGAGTGTCTTTTAGAGCCAAGCTTTGAGCTACACTTTAAAAAGTAGCAAAGTAATTCTCTGGGATCCAGATTTATAATCTGAACAGCAAAGTACTGAACAACAACATTTTGAGGATTTCTTCCTGGTTCAAAAAAAAATGAAATCTCATTTTCATGGTTATATTATTTGCTTATAACTAGTTTTCTTTAATTTGTAAACTTCAAGAATCCAGATTCATTATTGTGATTTTTCCCCCTTAATCTAAACTGTACATTCAAAAGGTCACCAGACAGTCTCGCCCACCGGTTCTCACCCTTGGAGCCTGCCAACACAGAGATAAATGCTAGCTGGAATGTTAAACACATGCTTACAGATTATTGCAAACCTCAGATATAATAAATAAATGACAGAAAGGGACTCAGGGTCCCTCGGTTTATTCCCACAGAACTTCAGTCCCACTCTATAATGGAAGTGTTACCAGGGATTCCCCCCAAGAGATGCCACACATCTTTCAAGCACAAGCCCAGGACTAGAAATGGTTGATTGGCAGCTCCAACCTATTATCTGGCTCAAAGAAACAACCTTTCCATCACTATTAGGAGCCAGCCCTTGTGTGCCTGCTGAGTTTCTGACTTTTCCTATTCTGGGAGTGCACAGTTGGATTGAATGATGGAAAAAGTCATGCCACACCGACATTTTCCTTTCAAGAAGTTGTGCAGAGTTCAGCCACAGGGCAGGCTCTTTTTGCATTTATCTTGGAATAAGAAAAAAAAATGGAAATGGCTTAATGTGACATGCTGACGTAGGAGACTAAAAATGGGGAAGGATTACAAAGACATTGGCAAAGGAAAGAGGCTTCCCAATGGCCAGGCATTTGGGGGGAGGGAGAAGTGTAATGCAGTGGACCTAATGCATGCGTGCACATGGGGTGGGGGTGGGGGCGGCCTCCAGGGCTAGGGCATGCACAACTGAAGAAGTCTGTGATACAGCATAAATGTTGGCAAACTAATATTTCTTTCATGGAATAATGAAGGTTATCCCACAGTCCTAATGCTGCACACAAAGTATTCTGAAATGTTTGGGACCCTTAAGAAGATTCACTTTGCACGTGCCACAAGTGTCAGAATAATCCAAAGGGCCCAGAGCCAGATGAATGTGGCACAAAGGACACATGAAGGATCTGAGTGGTATGCAACCATCCACCTACAGGCAGAGTAGGACTCAGCCAACTGGAGACCTGCTGGCAGGCTTGGATGTAGGAGTCCTTCACATTTTGAGAGTCATCACAGTTCATTCAAGAGTTAGGTGGGATTGAGTCTGTCATTGGCCAGGTGCATATAATGTTGGTTTGCTTTGTCAACCAGAGAAGCTCCTATGAGGCAATGTCCCAGAGACCACTGAGGAGTGAGTCTGCATCTTGAACGGCTTCATAGTTCTTCATGGCAATAACTGACAGGGCTGCATGTTGCTCTTCCCTGAGACTTGGTTGACACCATGGTAACAGTGACAGTCAGAGGAGTGATCTCTACTAATGATGACAATCAACATGTGTTGCTTTCTTCTTGCACGTCAGGCATTTTCTAACTGTATACGTGCATTTTCCCATTAAAGAAGGCTCTGCCATTGTCACATTTTTCCAGAAAAGAAAGAAAGAAAGAGAGAAAGAAAGAAAGAAAGAAAGAAAGAAAGAAAGGAAGGAAGGAAGGAAGGAAGGAAGGAAGGAAGGAAAGAAGGAAGGAAGGAACAAATAAGTAAGTAAGTAAGTAAATAAATAAATAAATAAATAAATAAATAAATAAATAAATAAATAAATAGATGCAAGGAAACTTCTGCAATTTTCGATATTGAATCTCAGCTACCAGACTTTCAAAGAGGAACTAATACCAATACTCTTCAAAGTGTTCCACACAATAGAAACAGAAGGAACACTACCAAACTCTTTTTATGAGGCTACAATTACCCTGATACCCAAACAACACAAAGATGCAACAAAGAAAGAGAACTACAGACCAATCTCCTTCATGAACATTGATGCAAAAATACTCAACAAAATATTGGCAAACCGAATCCAAGAATACATCAAAACAATCATCCATCACGACCAAGTAGGATTCATCCCAGGGATGCAAGGATGGTTCAGCATATGAAAATCAGTCAATGTAATACACCATATAAACAAACTGAAAGAAAAAAACCACATGATCATCTCATTAGATGCTGAAAAAGCCTTTGACAAAATCCAACACCCCTTCATGATAAAAGTCTTAGAAAGATCAGGAATATAAGGAACATTTCTAACCATAATAAAGGCAATTTATAGCCAACAGCAAACACCAAATTAAACGGAGAGAAACTCAAAGCGATACCACTAAATTCAGGAACAAGACAAGGCTGTCTACTCTCCCCATATTTATTCAATATAGTACTAGAAGTTCTAGCTAGAGCAATAAGACAACAAAAGGAGATCAAAGGGATACAAATTGGCAAGGAAGAAGTCAAACTTTCACTATTTGCAGATGATATGATAGTATACATAAGTGACCCCAAAAACTCTACCAGAGAACTCCTACAGCTGATAAACTCCTTCAATAAAGTGGCAGGATACAAGATCAACTCAAAAAAAATCAGTAGCCCTCCTATACACAAATGATAAAAGGGCTGAGAAAGAAGTCAGAGAAACATCTCCCTTTACAATAACCACAAATAATATAAAATACCTTGGAATAACACCAACTAAACAAGTGAAGGACCTTTTTGATAAGAACTTTAAATCTCTAAAGAAAGAAATTGAAGAAGATATCAGAAAATGGAAGGATCTCCCATGCTCATGGATAGTAGGATTAACATATTAAAAATGGCAATCTTACCAAAAGCAATCTACAGATTCAATGCAATCCCCATCAAAATCCCAACACAATTCTTCACAGACTTGGAAAGAAAAATACTCAACTTCATATGGAAAAACAAAAGACCCAGGATAGCTAAAAGAATCCTATATGATAAAGCAACCTTTGGAGGCATCACGATCCCTGACCTCAAACTCTACTATAGAGCTATAGTAATAAAAACAGCTTGGTACTAGTATAAAAACTAACATATGGACCAATGGAATCAAATTGAAGACCCTGACATTAATCCATGCACATATGAACACCTGGTTTTTGACAAAGGAGCCAAAACTATACAATGGAAAAAAGAAAGTATCTTCAACAAATGGTGCTGGCATAACTGGATCTCAATATGTAAAAGATTACAAATAGATCCATATCTGTCACCATGCACAAAACTCAAGTCCAAGTGGATCAAAGACCTGAACATAAATCCAGTTACACTAAACTTAATAGAAAAGAAAGTAGGAAGCACTCTTGAATGCATTGGCACCGGAGACCATTTCCTAAATAAAACACCAAGAGCACAGACCCTGAGCACAACAATTAATAAATGGGACCTCTCGAAATTGAGAAGCTTTTGCAGATCAAAAGACACAGTCAATAAGACAAAAAAGACAGCCAACAGAATGGGAAAAGATCTTCACCAACCCCACATCTGACAGAGGATTGATCTCCACAGTATATAAAGAACTCAAGAAACTAGACATCAAAATACTGAACAGTCCAATTAAAAAATGGGCTAAAGAGCTAAACAGAGAATTCACAAAACAAGAATCACAAATGGCTGAAAGACATTTAAAGAAATGCTCAACACCCTTAATCATCAGAGAAATGCAAATCAAAACGACTCTGAGATACCACCTTACACCTGTCAGAATGGCTATAATCAAAAACACAAATGACAGTCAATGTTGGAGAGGATGTGGAGCAAAGGGAACACTCCTCCACTGTTGGTGGGAATGTAAACTTGTACAACCACTGTGGAAATCAGTATGGCGGTTTCTCAGAAAATTAGGAATCGAACTACCTCAAGACCCAGCCATTCCACTCTTGGGCATATACCCAAGGAATGCTGATTCATACCATAAAGATACATGCTCAGCTATGTTCATAGCAGCACTATTTGTAATAGCCAGAACCTGGAAACAACCTAGATGCCCGTCAACGGAAGAATGGATGAAAAAAATGTGGTACATATACACAATGGAGTACTACTCAGCAGAGAAAAACAATGAAAGCATGAAATTTGCAGGCAAATGGATAGAACTAGAAAAAATCATCCTGAGTGAGGTAACCCAAACCCAGAAAGACAGTCATGGTATGTACTCACTCATAAGTAGATTCTAGATATAAAATAAAGAACAATCAGACCACAACCCATAGAACCAAGGAGGCTATATATTTAGCATGGAGGTCCCTAGAACGACTGTGGCTTATAATAAATTTCGGTTTTACTCAATTATTGAAAAAAAATAGCCAAATGAATGGAAACACATGAACTATAAACCAAAGGCTGAGGGGCCCCCAGCTGGATCAGGCCCTCTGAATAGGTGAGACAGTTGATTGGCTTGATCTGTTTGGGAGGCAACTAGGCAGTGGTACCAGATCCTGTGCTCATTGCATGAGTTGGCTGTTTGAAACCTGGAGCTTATGCAGGGACGCTTGGCTCAGTCTGGGAGGAGGGGACTGGACCTGCCTGAACTGAGTCTACCAGGTTGATCGCAGTCCTCGGGGGAGGCTTTGCCCTGGAGGAGGTGGGATTGGGGGGTTGGGCTGAGGGGAAGGGGAGGGGCTAGGAGGGGGAGAACAGGGGAACCCGTGGCTGATATGTAGAACTGAATGGTATTGTAAAATAAAATAAAAGGAAAAATAATAATAATTCTTACCACCAGGAGCTCATTGATTTGGGGTAAGACGTCATCTTTTAGTTTTTAATCATATTTGAAAACAAGTCCTATTCAGAGCCCCAGTTTTCAAGCTTCTACAATCTCTCATATTGCTCTTGGGATCAAAGTGGGTTTGCTCACCCCACAAGATGGCTCAGGTTTCTGTTGTAGGTTTCTGGAGCCTTTAGTCTCTGTCTTAGTTAGATTTTTATTGCTGTGAGGAGACACCATGACCACAGCAACTCTTTTTTGTTTGGTTGGGTTTTTTGGTTTGGTTTGGTTTGGTTTTTTTGTTTTTGTTTTTGTTTTTTGTTTTGTTTGTTTGTTTTTTGAGACAGGGTTTCTCTGTATAGCTTTGGCACCTTTCCTGGAACTCACTCTGTAGCCCAGGCTGGCCTCGAACTCACAGAGATCTGCCTGCCTCTGCCTCCTAGTGCTGGGACTAAAGACATGAGCTGCCACCAGCAACCACAGCAACTCTTATAAAGAAAACATTTAATTGGGGTGGCTCGCTTACAGTTTCAGAGGTTCAACCCATTATTATCGTGGTGGGGAGCTTGGCGTGTGTAGGCAGACACAGTGCTGGAGCCAAGAGTGCTGCATCTCGCAGGCAACAGGAAGTGGACTGTCTATCACAGAGTGAAGCTTGAAAAAAGACCTCAAAGCCCACCCTCACAGTGACACACTTCCAACAGAAAGTGTGGCCCAGATTAAAAATGTGCCCTCCAGGCTCAAGGTCTGGATTAAAGGTGTGCATCATTCAGCCTCCTCCAACAAGGCCACACCTCCTAATGGTGCCGCTCCCTATGACCTTATAGGGGCCAAATACATTCAAATTACCACAGTCTCTAAAGAACATAACTTGAAAACTGAGCATGTCTTGGGTATAGAATTTTGAATATCTCCAGTTAATAGCCCTACATCTCTGCAGATTCCACACCCATGAATTCAACCTCAGAATGAAAACATCAAAATATGAAAGAGTCACATATGAGTCCACGGGGACTCCTGTCTCGTCACCATCTTGTCAATGATGCGGGGTAACTATTTCCACAGCATGCATTCCATAAGCTTCCGCAAACAACCCAGAGACAATCTATAGCATTTAGAAACATATACACAGGTTTATATGCAATTATGATAACATTTTCTGCAGAAGATGTCAGTGCCCAGACATGTATTGCAAGTCTCTTGAAAGAGGTCACTTACTGAGACAGGCTCAGTGATTAGTACTCTGGTATGGATTCACTTGTCACATTGCCTAACTAAAGCCAAGGGGGTGGCCCAACACATCATTCATGTTACGGGAAGACAGAAGTCTTAGGGATACTGTTTTATTCCCTGGTGTCACTCTGGGCATATAGGTAGCATGTCAAAGATCAGATTCTTACATAGACTCTATTCAGTAGACCAATACCAATAAAACTTCATTTAAACACGTTTTATAGGTGTTTCCCAGACCACGCTTGGAAAAAATACCACTAAAAAAGCACTGAAGCCCACAGTCCTTAAGGCACATCCCCAGTGGTCCTAAACATCCCACCAGATTCCACCTCTTGTGCTCAATTTCATAGAAACAAGGCCTTTGAATAATAGAATCTTTACAATAACTTATTGTAATAACTTAAGGAATGAACTTAAAACTTTTAGGTCACCTGTTTTCTGGGTTTCTCATTGGCAAATAACTGAAAAGATTGTCACATATGGGGATGGGTTACTCATTTTTATAACAGTCAAACATTCTGTGTTCACTGAGCTTTTCTGTGATTGGTGGATCATGGCAGCACACCAGTCATAAGATTCTTGAACTTGTTTTCAATCTGTTTAGGCCTACAGAAAACATGCCCAGGGGCACAGAGGCCCCCTGTGGCTTCCCCGGGCTTTGCTCACTTAGTATCTCACATTACTGCAGCCTGCTTGTCAGAACTGAGAACAGCATGGGTGCAGAGGCCTAACCACAACCTTCAACCTCACAGCACCAGCTCTAAGATCCAGGCTTTCCGGGATCCCGTTAGCTGCATTTAGTCATCACAGTTCTGCCTGTCCTTGTCTGTGAGCGGTTCCCTGGGTCACTTGTCACGACTTGACAAGTTCAAGAAGTACTGGCCAGGTGCGTCATGGGTCGTTCTCCATCTGGCATGCTCACCAATGTTTTTGGATCGTGTTGGGGCTATAGATTTGGGGGAATAAAGCCACTGTGACCCATTCCTGGTGAGGTCCCACGGCTGAAGCAGTCAGCCTTCCATAATGTTAGCTTTGTTCCTTTTCCTTGTCTGTTGGAAACAGGGATTAAGCCCAGCCCCTACCAGAAGGGAGGAGAATTAAACTCCATTTCCTGGAGCTTAACCATAATCCGTGTCGATCATTTAGGATTTTCTATAAAGTAACATGTATTCCTTCTCCTTATAACATTTACTGTGTCCTTCACTCATCCACACTCAGCCGTATTGATTTCTTTCTTGGTTATTATAAAATCATGGCATTGCTGCTTATTTTGTTGCTCAGTTGTGTCAGCTCTGGCCATGAGGAGTTCATTTAGTTTGGCTTTACTGTCCCTTTGATATGTTCAACCGCTCCACACCCTCTGTTCTTCTCTTTTTAAGTACTTCCTTATTTTCTTACACTAACAAGATGATCCAGGCTCATCTTGGTTTTTTTTGTTTTGTTTTGTTTTTTTCCTGCCCTTGTTCTCAAACCAGCCAGTTTTCCAAGGAGTTCTGGTTCCTTTGCTTGGAGAATAAGACTAAGATGCAGTTCTGGTTAATGAGTGCATGTGTTGCCATAGGAGTGGCACTGTCTAGGTTCTCTAAGAAAACCTAATTAAGAAATAAATGTTTGTGGACTAATGTATACACAGATTTCTATGTTTACTCCTGAGAAGAGATGATAGGTGATGGACAGAGGGTAGGTGATGGATAGAAGACAGATGGTACACAGGTAGATGATAGCGGATAGATGATACACAGGTAGTTGTTGATACCACTCATCTTCATCCACCATCCCAGGATTTATTCTTTTGTATCTTTATAGTTCTCCTGACTGTGTGAAATCTGACCGCCCCCCCCATTAGCTACAATCTACTGATGCATTTGTTCAACCCTAGCATATAGACATAGTTTTGCATGTGTGCATGTGCATGTATGTGTCACTGAATGTGTATGTTTGTAGACTTGCGTGGGAGAGGCCAGAGGTCAGCATCAGGCTTCTTCTTAGTTGCTATCTAATTTTTTGAGACTTTCACTGAATCTGGAGCCCACTGAGCTGTCTAGTGAGCTCCAGATCATCCTGAAACCATCTCCCCAGTGCTAGGATTCCAGGCACACACCACAGTGCCCAGCTTTCTACATGGATGTGGGGCATCCAAACTGGGGTCCTCATTCTTTGCAGCAAGCACTTTCCTAACTGAGACCTCCGTAGTCCTTAGAGCAGTTTTATAGACTTGCTAGCCCTTGATAGGCTTTTATAGACTTGGTAACCCTGACTGAGCCCTCCATGGGCCTTAGAGCAGTTTCATAGACTTGATAACCTTTCTATCTAAGAAACAAAGTAACCAACCAAAGTGCAATATTTCTGCACAGATCTTTTGTCTTTAGGCTCAAATAGCCAAGAAGAAATACTGTTTTTCAGCTCTATTAGTGGCTTTCCCTACATCTCCCTTGGGGAGATCCACCATACATTTGTGACAGGCACGTCTTCTTGTTGCACTTGAAGTTCATCTCAGGAAGCCCCACAATCTGGCTGAGTTTTTGTCTCTTGCACACAGAAGTTCACTCTCAGTGCTGTGTGGTTCTATGACCTTTGACTCATTCGTAAAATCAGGTGTCCACCCCCTACTACTGCAGAGAATATTGCCAGTGACTTGAGATTTCTCTACGAGATTCTCTGTCATCAAACCCTACCCTGATCACTCATCACAGCTACCTGGTTTCTCTACCCACAGTTTTGTCTTTTCATAGCATCATGTAATTGGCATCATTTAATGTGTGTCCTTTGGCCTGGGCTGCTTTCACTTAGCAAAATGCATCTAAAACATCTGGGTGGTTGTGAAGACAAGTCAACTGAGCAGTACTACTGTCCACTGTAAGACATACAAAAGTTCATGTCTACATTTGCCTGATGATGGACATCTGTGATGCCTGTGGTTTCTGGTGGTTGTTGATAAAGCTGTGCTATAGACATTGTTTAACTTGTTTTTGTGTGAACATAATTTTTTGATTCACTTGAAGAAGTACTTTAGAGTAGTTGGGTTTCTGCCATAAGCCTGTGTCTAACTACGCAAGAAACTTTACCCAGCCACTTTCCAAATGTGCCAGCCGCTCTGCCTTCTGCAAGCAAGGAATAAATGTTCCTTCTTCTCTTTGACTTTATGGGTTACAACCAACTTGTCAGCAATTTCAGTTTGCATTGAAGCAATAAGTAATTATAGTTTTAGAAATCACTTTGCAACAGATGACGGGAGACATCCACTCCTCCACCTGCACATCTTCTTTGACTCCCCCTTTCAGATGGTTTTGCTTATTTCTTCCCAGGAAAAATGTGAATACATTTTATTCATTCTTTGAGAAATTTACATGCATGCATACATATAATGTATTTTGATCACATTCACCCCTCCCATCCTCCCTAACTCCTCCTAGATCCAACCCCCCCTCCCACCCCCTCCCAACTTTATGTCCTCCTTTTTAAAGAAAGAGTAATAACAATCCACCAAGTCTAATTTGTGTTAGCTGTGTTGTACTCAAAGGTGTGGAGTCGTCCACTGGTCAACCTACCAGGGGCCGAACCCTTAAGGAAAACTGACTTTCCCCCAGAAGCTGTCAACTGTCAAAGGCTCCTCCGTTAGGGGAGGCGTCTCAAGGGCCCCTCCCTGCATGATGAGATGTTGATGGCTTGATTTCTTGCAGGTCTTGGGCAGACAGCCATGGCTGCTGAGTTCATAAGGGCAGAGGTACCCTCATGTCCAGAAGCCAGTTTCACTCCAGTCCTCCCTTACAATTTCTCTGCCTCCTCTTTCACAATGGTCCCTGAGCCTTGCTGGGAGGGGTATGATAGAGATGCTCCATTTGTCACAGCTACTCATTTTTTTAATTGGGTTGTTTGCCCATTGTTGAATTTTAAGACATACAATATATACACAATCTGGACACAGGGCTTTTTATTGGACACTCGATATGAAAATATTTTCACAAACTGTGGCTAGTTTTTCATTTCCTTAACAGCATTTTTCAAAGAGCTAAAGTTTTGATTTGGTCGAGTCCAGTTTATGATTATTTTTAATTATTTCATGACTTGAGTTTGGCAATGAAATTTTAGCACAAAATTCAAAACGAAAATTTAGCACAAAAGCATGAAACTCAGAGGTTCCTTGGTGTTAATTTACTGACGGTTTAAAAGTTTACTCTTTACAAGTAGGTCATTGACGAGCTGGGAGTTGCACTGTATGCAGAGTGTCAGCCACATTTCCTCTGTGCCTTCTTTTACTTCTTTTGTTATTGTCTGTCATTGTCCCTGTCATTGTTAAAAAGAGCATCATCTCATCTAATGACATCTGTATCTCCAATACTGTTCTGCTGACTGTCTTCTGATGGGCTCTGCATCCTGTTCCGTGGACCCAAGTATTGACCTTCTCATCAGACACCTCACCTTGATTGAAGCAGCTTTGTGTTCTTTTAGCACATAGTTAGTCACTATGGGCCCTCCTACTTCATCCTCTTTTCAGGATGCTTTTAACAGTCCCAGTCATCTTTGCTTTCCAATATGTTTTAGGATAACCTGACTGATATTTCCAAAGCAGCTTTCTGGAATTTGAACTGAGACTCTACTAAATATGAAAGCCAAATCTTAACATACGTGCTTGGGCCTGGTATGTCTTTCCTATCCATTTAGATTTTCTTTGATTAATCATCAGCACATAAACTTTCCACCCATTTCATTAGATTTAAATTTACATACTCAATAGAAAAGTGACTGATACAAAATGTAAAAACTATGAATGGCTTTTGTGCATCTTTCCTGTAGCCTGCAAAGATGTGAAGCGGGTGTCATAGAAAGAACATAAAAAAGGTTCTTCAGCTGTTCCTGTGGTCTTGGTGAATAGTAAGAATCTGATCTGAAGCGTGCTGAAGGACGTTTGAAGAAGGTGCCTACACGTTTTTCTCCACACACACCCTTCTCACGACATCCACGAACAGAGTCCTCAGGAGAAAAGATGCTCTCGGGCAGCTTGAAACTAGGGAAACAGAAGCCGAAGCACCACTGAGAACTGTGCTTTGTCTCATCCTGATGGAACTACTGTGATTGCTGACATCCTATGTGAGACAGGCAGTGGGAAAGGAGCCCTGCCTTCTAACGTCAATCCATGTGGAAGGCAATCTGACAACATACTACAAAATCATAAAAGCCCAGAAATCCCATTCCCAGGAATTTGTCCTACAGACATTCTTAGAAAAGTAAAAAATAGCCTATGCATGAGATTATGAATTACAATATGATTCTATTAGGAGAAAGAAACAGCTCCAGTGTGCACAGAGATGAACTGTGTATGTTGGGCTAGCACTGACCAATGTTGTATCATGCAGACTTAAAAATAAATTTGGTCAAAACATCGGCATTATTAGCAGGAAAAAAATTAAGAAAATGCAGTGATTAGTTAAGCACCACCAGGAATAACCTTCTAACCAGACCTGCGTATCTCAATCAATTAAAATTTTGGTGTATTGTCCCATTGAAGCCTGGAGATAAATGGGCTTGAAACCAGATCTTTTGTGTCACATCAACTTTTTCAATGATCATGTAAGAATGCTAATCATTTTGCAAATATTTTATTGGGAGTTGGGAGTTTTTATACTTCAATATTGTATTCCTGTCCTCTGTATGCTTTTAAGTTTTACTTGAATTCTGTTCTTCTAAAAATGTTTTACTAATAGCAGTTTGCTTAAAGCAAATAAATTTTATGCTGTTAAAGTCTTAAATGTTTATTTCACCTCTATCTTTTAATTTATACAGGGTTGATGGTTGATAAAGCATGGAAGTATAGGAACCTGGAATTGGAATTCTGGGTTCATGCCCTCTTAGTGATGGAGATTGAAATAAAGTTTGGAGACTGCCTGGCTGAGCTAATGACCAGGTTGTTGACTAGGAAGAATAAAAAGAGGGCAAGCAAGATGCAGAACAAGACTGTTGAGAACTTCGGGGTTCTAGAACCTCCAGGCAGCTGGAAACAAAGGAGATAAGAATCCTTCCTTTGCCAAAGCTCTGGGAAAAGGCCCTTGAGTTACTGAAGGATCACTGGCGCCTTGTGAGAATCAGAAATGGCTTCAGGGGATTCGGGAAGTTTCTGGGAACTACGGCTCACTGACTGAGTAAGTAGAACCAGATTCCTTCCACCCATCACCCAGGAAACCAGTCTACAGATGGCATTGGGAGTCTGCCTTCTCAGTAAGAGTGGAACCACAATTATCTGAGCAACCCAGCAAGGGCAAGCCTGGGCTTCAGAGGTTTCAAACAGTATGCTTGGGGCTGCCACTGCTCTGGCTATTGTCTTGATCTCTTTCAGAGCAGATTCTGATGCAATGGATGAAAACTTAATTAACATGTAGGCTCTGGATCTTACACATCATTTGCCTGCTTCTCTGTCCCCAGCGTAAGGTCACAAGCCAACACATTTTCCATAAAGAGACAGATAGTATTGTTGGTCTGGTGGCCTCTATGGTCTGACATGGTTCCTGGGGCCTGACGTTGCACTGTGAAAACAGCCAAGCACAATAATATATCACCATCTAGGCAGACCCAGGTTCCAATAAAACCTGACTTGGAAAAATAGGTCTGATTTTTCTGAGCTTTGTTCTTCACCAGCATCCAGGTACCCCATTGCTTAGAAACTGGAAACCCCACTGTGGTTCTTTGGTAGTCCATGCTTGCACACTGAGCCGTGTTTTCAAACTTCCCAATTGGGGAATCTATCTCCATTGGATGACTAGCACCTTTTGAAGATTCTAGGCAGTTGCAGAAAACAATAATAGACAAAAAACAAACAAACAAAAAACCCTGTACAAATCTTGAGTTAGTGTCCTGAGTAGTTATCAGAAGTACCACACCAGCCTCATTCCAGCAAAGTTGTGCTGCTTGAAGAAAGAGTTATTTGGATGGGAAAAGATCTTGTTGGAAGCCGGTCATCGGCAAGAAAGGCAGCTCTTGCTTTTGCTCCCCTTTAAATAACTCCTCTCCAGGTTCCCTTGTTGCCCCTGTTCCTCACCCCCAACACTTTCCACTCACGTTACCCATTGTCCTCTCTCTACACTAATTCACTAGAAGCCAAACATGTAAGGACCTCCACTAGGGTGGCAGTGAGGGCGACTCCAAACAAAAAAACACCCCATCCTCTTGTGGTGTCAGATGAGAGACTGGTATGTTTGAAGCAAGACCTCTCCACCTGGATGTCAGTGAGGGACGGTACATTTCTCTTTGGTTCTGAGGACACAGCAGTGAGCGCCTCCCGTCTTAGTCCTGCCCTGTGTTTTGTGTCTTGAGTTATTTTCTCCTCCCCCCTCCCACAGAGGTTCAGAATGGGTGAAAACAGGCAGGATGGAATCAGGTGGGGGCGCCCCCAACCAGGAAGAACTAAAGTGGGGTTACCGTGTTCTGAAATGCTGATGACTGGTGCTCTTAGGATGAATCAAAGTTGTCTGATCACTCTCCCGGTCTTTTGGCAGGCTCTGCTTCCAACGGGCCTTGGGGATGAAGGCTGCCGGTGTCTTGGCCCTGATTATCAGCCTCAGCATAGTTGCAGAATCCAAACTCTACACTCGATGTAAACTGGCAAAAATATTTGTGAAGGCTGGCCTGGACAATTACGGGGGATTTAGCCTTGGAAACTGTGAGACTCCTCCCCTGCCTCCCGTCTCGTTCCTAATTTTGAGTGTGGGTGTCTGCTAGGAGGGATAGCAGATCCACTCCATGTTTCCAGCTGGTGGTCTCCAGCTTGGCCAAGCTCTCCTCCCATTGGAGATGGCTGCTAGCTCTTCACGTGTTCTCCCACACTGCGCATGCTCACCCTTCTCTCCTTCTCCCCCTGGTCCTTGGTTTCTTATGGCTGGAGTCCAGTGTTCATGGCCACAGGGAGGGAAAGAACAGTGATGCCAGCCATCCCAGTGTGTGGAGAAGGCTAGGATTCCCTGTGTAAGGCTCAGCTACCGCCTGCTGTGCAGGTTCTGGCTGGCACTCCTGCTTCTGTACACATTCCCATGCCCTGCTGCTATTTCTCACTTGTGTGTGCGTCCTGCCCAAAGGTCTGCTGGGAGGAGGCCAGTGGGGAGCGTGTATAAAGAAATTCACCTCAATGGAACAGGACTGTGGTCCCCTTAGGTCTTTCTCTCCCCATATAGGGATCTGCATGGCATACTATGAGAGCCGTTACAACACCTCAGTCCAGACTCTCCTGGATGACGGAACCGTTGACTATGGCATTTTTCAGATAAACAGTTTTACGTGGTGCAGAAGTGACAGAATACGACAGAAGAATCACTGCCACGTTGCCTGCTCAGGTACTGTTTCTGGTTATCCGAATTCTTCATCTTTGAGGGCAAAGATCAGAACCTAGATTGCAGGAGACATACCTGTATCTGCTTTAAAGCAGATGCAGAGTTCATGTACACAAGGAAGTCTGCTCCCGGGCCGGCAGATGACTCGGTAGCATGTGCACAAATGTCTTATTCCTCCTAGGGTGGTTTTTAGCAAGCCCTCCATGGAAACAGGGTTGAACCAGTGACCTAGTCTTTTCATGGAACAAAACATTTCAGTTTTCAACAGGAATGGGAAGCATCCCTTGCCAAGTGCATACCAGAACTGATGTTCTTCCTGCACAGAACTCTGTATTTCTTTGTGTGGATTAAGACAAATTGGCTTGGTTTCCATTTCTTAGAGTAGAAATTAAACCAGGATTCACTTCCTGCTCTCTGCTTCTGTTACTCAAGGGACACATGTGCGACCAGGATTAAGAGCAGTAAACAATAGAACACAGTAGGCATGAGCTCTGCCCCACCAAGCCTTACCCAGTGAACAAGAGAGGGTCAGCTGGCACAAAGGTAACTCGATGACTGACCAGGAGGGCATCGACTGACGGGGGCTCCAGGAGAAAATGATAGTTTAAGAAATCCCAGGACTGGGAATCTAGCTCAGTGGCATATAGTGTTTGTCTGGCATGTTGGAGACCCTAAGGCCATCCCCAGTTCCACCAAAAATAGGAGGAAAAAAGGGGTTCATGGAAAACTCTGACTGAGGACATGGAAGACATATAGGACCTGAGAATCAAGAAGAGTCCTTCTAGGCTAAGCAAATAGCAAAAATAAAGAACTGGATGTAGTCAGGTTTAAGGGCAGGGGAGTACTGAGCCAGTCTTCCTGTGGGGAAGGAAAGAATACCTAAGAATCATAGGAAAGGCTGGAAACTTCTGGTTGAGGAGTTGGTGGCAGCTAAGAAGCTGGCCTTGATTTCTGCCTGCAGTGGAGGGACAGTCATGGTTGGTCAGGGCAGCACTGATTACAAAGGATTGATTTGCAAGAAGGGCATGAAATAGGTCAAAAAGGATGCCACCTAGGCGTCACTGTAATGAGAGGCAAGTCATCGGTGGCACTCACGGGGGAGGGGCTGGAGAAGAGGAAGCAGAGCTCTGGAGCAGGCAGGAAAAGTGGGGGAAAATGGCTATTTCTTCTCCCTAGTTCATTCCCCAGTACCTACAACATTATCTGGCCACTGTTGGTGCTCAATAAATATCCACTTATTAAAGACATGAATGGAAAGAATGCAGGACAGGGTTGAAGTCAGTCAGAAAATACTCTGGGCCAAATTCTTTGGGTGGGAGTGGAAAATAAACTGTTTTAATTGATCTTTGCTCCATCATTAACTTGCTTGCTTTAAGAAACAGCTAGAGAGCCAGGCAGTGGTGGCGCACGCCTTTAATCCCAGCACTCTGGAGGCAGAGTCAGGCGGATCTCTGTGAGTTCGAGGCCAGCCTGGGCTACAGAGTGAGTTCCAGGAAAGGCACAAAAGCTACACAGAGAAACCCTGTCTCAAAAGCAAAGAAACAGCCAGAGCACTGATGAGACACATCTCTGGGCGTGTCTGTAAGGGTGTCTGCTGAGTTTAACTGAGGAAGGAAGGCAAGCCCTAAGTGTGGGCAGCACCCTTCCATGGACGGAATAAAAAGGGTGAAAGGAACCAGGCCTACTCGTGTACATCTTTAATCCCAGCACTCAGGAGGCAGGTGGATCTCTGTGAGTTCAAGGCCAGCATGGTGTATATAGTGAGTTCCCGGACAGTCAGAGCTAAATAGTGAGACTCTGTCGCAAAAAAAAAAAAAAAAAAAAAAAAAAAAAAAAAAAAAAAAACCTAAAACAAACAAAAAATCAACCAAATGAATAAATAAATAAATAAATAAATAAATAAATAAAACAAAAAAGAGAA
Source organism: Peromyscus maniculatus bairdii (assembly GCF_049852395.1). Classification (NCBI taxonomy): domain Eukaryota; kingdom Metazoa; phylum Chordata; class Mammalia; order Rodentia; family Cricetidae; genus Peromyscus; species Peromyscus maniculatus. The sequence continues at coordinate 68,468,800 of NC_134856.1, read as the reverse complement.
AGGAAGGAAGGAAGGAAGAAAGAAAGAAAGAAAGAAAGAAAGAAAGAAAGAAAGAAAGAAAGAGAAAGCAAGAAAGAAAAAGAAAGAAAGAAAGAGCAAAGGAAAAAAGTAGAGGTGAAAGAGAGGGGGGCTGAGCAGCTGCATTTGTCTGTCTCTGCTTTTGTACTGGGAACACAATGGGGACCATCTGCCCCATGTTCCCACTGCCATCTATGCCTTCCCGCCATGATGGACTGCTTCCCGTCAAACCCCTTATCCCTTTCCCTTTGTTTACTTTTCCTCATAACAACAAGGAAAGCATCTAATACACCATTCCATCCCTTAAACCAATGAGCAAAAGAAGCTTCCAAATTGCAACTACAAGTGCCGAGTTTGAGCAAGAGAGGTCATACTGGACAGAATGATCGGACCCAGTCTAAGCACGTGAATCCATGGAGGTAGAGTCTTGTCCATCTGAGGTCACAGGGAGGCAGACACAGAAAGGGAGATGAAGATCAGACACTCAACCAACGTCGCTGGCTTGGAGAGTGGTGAGAGAGACATGAGTCGAGCAATGTGGGTGGCCTGCAGAGGCTAGGGGTGGCTCCCACCTTATATCAAACAATCCAACATCTGCCTCAGCCCTACAGCCAGAGGGACTGAGTGTCACCAAAACACAAACAAGCAAGGAAACCAGTCCTCCCCTACACCATTCGAAAAGGAAAATGCAGGAGCCAGCCTATGACTGTAACCCAACCGATCCATGTTGCCCTTTCACCCAACTATAAGAACAGCCTGTGCTGTCGATGCCATGACGTTTGTGGTCATTTTGGGGGCAGAAATAGAAAACAAATACACCTCACCCCTACTGGACCGCCATGGTGTCCACCGGGAGTCACTGATAGAGCTAGAACAAGGCACATTTTAGGAAAAAGGAGAACAAAACAAAGAAAGAGTTCTTGTGATTTAGCAACTGATGGCAGAAAGGAAAGCTTGAAGGATTAGAGAAGGAAAACACCGCGAGGAAATCTCTAATAGCAGCACAGGAGAAAGACAGAGAACCGAAGCATAGACAAGAAAATGAACGATATTGAGAACTACAAGGATATGATAACCTAACAGGAGAGAGGGAGAGATGCAGAGCCCTTTCCTGAAATTCAAATTTCCACCCATAGCACTAACAAACCCCAAACTAAAGAACAGGACTCCAGCACATAAGACCTCCGGTGTGACTCACATAATGGAGGTTCACACTCAGGCACATCCTTCCAAAACTTCACTAGGAAAATGAATGTATGTGGTCCGTACAAAAGGTTAAACAAGGAGTGAGCAACATAAAATTTCTCAACTGCAACACGTAGCAGAAGAAAGAGGAACTGTGTGTCCAAATTTCTGAAGAAGAATAATTTCCAATAGATGTTCCTTTACTAGTCAAATTGTCAATACATTTTGAGTATATCATGAGGACATTTTTAGACAAGTTGCTAAAAAGTAAAAACTTCACCTTTTATATCATTTGGTGTTCTGACTTCCCAGAAAACTCAAAGTTGAAAATTAAGGGGAAAATGTAATACTTTTGTTAGTTCTTTGAGAATATCATAGCTTATTTTGGTAATATCCTAGTCTTACCCCAACTCCTCCAGATCCACCCTCTCCATCTTCCCCTCCAAACACACTCAACTTTGACCTTGTTCTTCCCCCAACTTCTCTCTTTTTTCCCTCAACCAAGTCCAGTCCATCTTGCCCAACTAGTCTTAGAAGAGGGGTCTGGAGTGTGGTTGACCTGCCAGGAGTCACATCCTTAAAGAAAACAGATTCTCCCTCCCAACAGATATCAAATGCCAGGAATTCCTTAGCTCCTGGTGATAGCTCATTTCCACCTCCCCCTTTCTATGATGGGATTTTTTTTTTTTCTAACTCAAGTTTGTGCAGTATTTCGCATATTGTCGCAACCACTGTGAGTAGTTCATATGTATGTGACTTACTGTGTCTGGACAAGTGTCCCCTTTAAGTTGTCCATCGCCTCTGTCTCTTAAAAACTTTCTGATCCCTCTTCTGTGAAGATTCTAAGACTTGCAGGGAGGGGTGTGACATGGAGATCCCATTGAGGACTTAGTACTATAGTTTCTCATCTCTTCATGTTTACCAGTTGAGGGTCTCAATATTAATTGTCATCTGCTGCAAAAGGAAGCTTCTCTGATGAGGGCTGAGTAAAACTCTCATCTATGAGCATAGGAACAAGCTATTAGGAAACATTTTCATACTACGCCCATTTAGCACAATAATAGTATTGGGTTCTCCCTAGGGCCTATGACATATCTAGCCATAGATTCTCAGCCATGCCAACAGTGCCAGGAATGGGTTCCATCTATGGAGCAGGCCTTAGATTCCATCAGAAAATGGTTGGTTACTCCCACAACACTCATGCCATCATTTTACCAATGGGCACACCTTGTTAGGTTGGTCATTATTGAAGCTTTAAGGATGAGCTTTAGATTACGCTTCTCCTCCAGAAGCATACATAGCACCTTCCAGCAATCCAGGAAAATTTTAACAGATTTTTAATGAATGACTGATCTTTCTTTTGGGAAACAGTGAGGATGGTAAAGCAGACAACTGGGAATAGTAGGCATTGCCATCACCTGACCCAAAGCAGAATGAAAACAGGGCTGTGACCAGTTTCTCACTGAAGACTATGAGGAGGACACATGTTTGGAGGACACAGCTATGTCAAGTGACATGGAGAAAAATCTGGAGGGAAATAATCCCAGACTCACTGTCCTCCCTGCTCCCTTTCTTACTGGTGTTCACTCTGACTTAAGCCTCTAGAAGTCAGAGGACATGGAAATCCATTGGTGGCTTCTCTGCAGATTTGCTTCCCAGTGCACAGAGCACAGTGAAGACAGGTATGGAGGAAGGTTCTAGCACAGTTGCCATATAATTTTCTCATAGCACCATTAGGGGGAGATTTTTCACAAGAGAATAAATTAAAGCAAAAAAAAAAAAAAAGAAAGACACAAATCAGGAAAACAAAGGGCACAAATCCAGTAACCAGGAACTCAGCAGAGGAGAAAGGCCAAGGGAATGCTGGGCATGGCCCCGGGAGGCTAATGTATATGGCTTCCAGACTGAAAAATTGATCTTTGCTCTCCAGCATGTAGTTTGTCTCCACGGCAAACAAGTATTTGAAGAAAGCTTGGGTGCTCTGTAGTTATAGCTGAATGTTCAGAAAATGTTCCTTATGTATTCTCTTGTCTTAGTTCTGGGAAGAGTGAGAAAGACATTCTTAAATTAGTGGATCTTGTAGTTTTGTTTCTTCTTTCTAACAGATGAGTTTCTGAAGCGCTGTTATTAGATGCGTGCATATTGATGATGGTGGTCTTCTCAGTGGGTTAGCCCTGCTTTCACTAGAGTCCTACCTCCCCTTAACCAGGGTACCATCTCTACACAGACACTGCAGAATAGTGTGACTGTAACTGCAGCTTCTTCTGGGAAGCACCTACACTGTCAATTTCCTTCTATTCTTTTGCTTTTAACTCATCTATGTCTGGGCACTAACGGTGAGTTCTTATAGGCAGAGCATAGTTAGCATTTGTGTCCATTCTGACAATCACGTATTTGTATTAAGTGATTGAATCAAGGTCAGCAATTGCTTTCCTGAAAGGACACACAGTAAATATTTTATTTAGGCTTTGCTGGCCATATGGTTTCTGTTGCAGTTACTAAACCATAATGTAGTGTGAAAACAGCCACAAAAATATGTAAATGACTAGGCTTGGCTGTTTTCCAATAAAACTTTATTTAAAAACAAGGGCCGGGGGAGATGGAAATAGTCGGCAAAATGCTTGTTATGCAAATATGAACATCTGAGTTTGGATTCCCACAACCAACATAAAAAACCTGGTTCAGTGGGTATAATCCCGGTGATGGGGGGCGGGCAGAGAGAAGAGGATCATGGGGCCCTGTGTGGCCACCACTCTAGCCAATCAGTGAGCCATAGTTTCAGTGAGAAACTATGTCTCAAAAAATAAGATAAGAAGTGACAGAAGACCCTACAGTGTCACCTTTTGGGCAGCATAGGCATGCATGTGTGTTATCTGTGGCTTAAATGGGATCCTTGCTTCATAACATTCTATCTCAGGACTGTGTGCCCATGTATTTCATTTCGGCATGTGGTGCACCTCACTAGGAATTTTATTGTTAAATTTTATTGTATTAATTTATTGTTTTCACTTGAAATAGTTACCTGGCAGACCACTTTATAACAGAGATAGCTTTCACTGTATATCACATATATTCCATCTTCAGCTCTCACTCTTCATTCCTCGGGTGGAGTCCTTTGGGCAGACAGTTAAGGAATATTCATTCTCATTTAGCCTAAATAGTTTCCTTCAACTGTTTCTGTTTCTGTGGTAGAGCCTCCTAACAAGCATGCCCAGCTTTCCTTGTCTGAGAGTGACTCTATTTCATTTTCATTCTTGAAAGAGATTATGTATAAATAAGAAATAAATAAATTTCTGCATAGTACACATACAGGAACAAAGTGCCTCAAATATGAAAATATGTGTATAAATAATATTTATTTCTATATATACATGAAATCCTAGATGGGAAGGAAAAATTTTGATCCTTCTTCGACATGTTTCTCCTTCTAGAGTCTAACTTGAACACGCTCAATGTTCTTTCATCACTCAATGAGTTCCTCCTTTTATGTGTTATATTTTTCAGTATTTTCCATTAATTCTTCAAATTCTGTCATCAAAATCTCTGATCTTTTTCCCTGAAGTGTCTAATCTATCAAACTCGAGTCTAGTATCTTCTTTCCACCTAGTGGTAGGAAATTATTTTATACTCCATCTCACATCATATCTTTCTGTTTGCATTGACCATTTGGTTCTTATTATGGGTTATGTATCAACACCTCTTTTTCTATGTAATAGTTTTCTTGGCTACTAGCTAGTGTGCTTAAGTAGCCTTGTGGGTGTCTGGCGTGTTGTTCCCATAAGGAAGGAGTGATTTACTTTGACAAGTAGCTGAATTCATCTTTAAATACCATGACAGAGTTCTATACTAGTTTATGGTGTGGCTAGCTCATCCTCTATCAAAGTATGTCTCTCCTGGTATCTTTGGAATGCCCTAGAGCAATGGTCCTCAACCTTCCAAATGCTGTGACCCTTTAATACAGTTCCTCATGTTGTGGTGACTCCCAACCATAAAATCATTGTCATTGCTACTTCATAACTGTAATTTTACCACTGTTATGAATCGTTATATGTAAATATCTGACATGCAGGATGTCTCATATGCAACCCCTATGAAAGGGTTGTTTGCCCCCCTCCCCAAGGGTTTGCCCTAGAGGTTCAGTGAGGCCTCTTCATCCTGAGTATTGAAAAATAAGGTAAGTCTCCCAGCCTGTAGAACCCTGCAGTTGTCCAGCTCCAGAGCATTTCTTCCTGGCTGGCCCAGGGAGTCAGGCACTTGGCTCATCCGGATTATTTCAGGCATACTCTGCCTGCCTTTCAGATAGTCTCCACAAATTCCTGCTCCAGAGCTTCTGATCTATCTCAATTTTCACCTACCTATTCTTCTCTGAGCAAAAAGTCATGGCAATCACAGGTTCTGTGCCTCTGTTTCCTCTCTTAAAGGCCAGCATGGTACCATCAGGTCTGAAAATAAGCTTTTCATGTATTTTGTCCTATTTGTCCAGTTGTTGACAGCAGGAAGAAAAATTCTTCTCACTATCATAGATATGATTAACTTGATACACACATTATTCAGTTAATACTGTTCCAATTTAATTCCAGTTAAGGAAGGCTTGGGAAATGCAGGATGATCCTTGTGTAGGGAGCGAAAGTGTCAGTGGTTTATGGTTAACACTAAATAACATTCAATCTGTTTCCGCTTCAGCTAGAGATGGAGGGCTGTGTTGTGATCCAGTGATCGAGTGCTTGCTTGGCATACACAGGACCTGGGCTCCATCCCTAGGATGGAATTTTTAGAAACAGCTTTAAAATAGAAAATAGGATATTGGCTTTATACCCTAACCAGCCTTCAGTGACTGATGGACCTCAGCCTTGGGCCAGAAAGACTGTAATTGGAAACAATATCCTTCTGTCCCGTGCTGTATAGAAGTAGGGACATTTGTTATGAAACCCTAGAAATGAGTTGGCATTAGGTACCTTCACGAGGTATATTGTGGTGGTATTGTGTTCCCCAAAATATTGTGCACCCTAATAAACTTATCTGGGGTCATAGAACAGAATAGCCACTAGATACAGAGGCTAGAAAATGGTGGCACTCACACCTTTAATCCTAGCCTTCTGGAGGCATGGATCTCTGTGAAATGAGGGAAAAAAGCAGAAAGGTATGTAAGGCGTGAAGACCAGAAACTAGAAGCTTTTAGCTTTTAGTTTTTAGGCTTTTAGCAGCAGTTCAGCTGAGATTCATTCTAGATGAGGACACAGAGGCTTCCAGTTTGAGGAAACAGGATCAGCTGAGGTATTGGTGAGGTGAGGTGGCTGTGGCTTGTTCTGCTTCTCTGATCTTCCAGCATTCACCCCAATACCTGGCTTCAGGTTTATTCTTACTAATAAGACTTTTTAAGATTCAGTCTACAGTATATGACCTTACATCTATGTACAGTACAGACTTCATGCCACTTCAGAAACTATACCGTCTCTTTGATTTCAAAACTGTATTCCTAAAACCCTTTCTTCCCTTCTTCAAACTACTCAGAATTTATTTTGATGTATTTGCTGTGGTTTAAATGTGTTCCCCAAAGTTTATGTGTTAGAAATAATACCAAATTCCCGTGACTGGTATTTTGAAGTGGGGAGTTGGGAAAACAGTTCGGGCTAGATGGCAGAGGAAGGATGGGGACCCTATTTTGACATTAGTGACTTTATAGGATGGGGAGGGAGGCTAGAGTGAACACGCTTCCTGTCTTCCAATAATGCCCTCTGGCACGTGCCTTCACCAGCGGATCTCCCAGCAACATGCACTAAACAAAATTCTCTTACTTATAAATTATTTAGTCCCAGATATTTTGCTAGGGAACCAGAAGATGGACTAGGTAAATACTCACATATATAAATTAAACACACACACACGTATATGCATGCATACATAAACACACACACCATTTACAAATTTCCTGATATAATGGCAATCTTCTTCTAAAACACAGGCTTTGCTGATGAGAAATGGTTACAGAAAACGTGATTGCTGATATCTCCATATAACGTAGTCCATGTACATCAATCTTATTCCTCATCAGCTGGGCATCAGAGTTGGCCTTTGTTACTTCAGAGAAGAAAAAGAGATGTAAAGCAGGACTATGGAGGTTGTAATTATTCAGAGGGAGGCACAGGGACTCTGACATGCACTAACTGGAAGCAAGAACTGTTCTGGGTACCAATTGCTGCTGGTTTCTGTTGCTGAGTGTAGAGTAAACTATTCCACTGCATACTGTTTCTGAGGAACTGGGCCTATTCTTGGTTGACTAGACAGAATTGTCTATTTAAGGTAAATTGGGCAGAAACAATTATTGGCATGAATCCTTCCAAAAAACCTGCTGCCTCCCCGATTTCTGCCCCTCTGCTGCCCCTCTGTGGTGATTTCACTCTTTCAATGTCTCAACTCTGCATCTGGTTCCTTCTCGGCCCCAGGCTTCCTAAGCACTAAGCTAATCCAGTCATTTTCAAGAGACTTTTCCCTTATTATTGTATTCGTTTCCTGTCATCCAGGCTGGGCTCCAACTTACTATACAGCTGAGGCTGGTCATGAACTCATAACCTCCTTGCCTCCACCTCCCAAGAGCTAGAGGTACGGTCATGCACCACCACCACTCACCTCTGAGCAGCGCTTTTGCAACACCCTGACCAGTCTGACAAACACCTTCCCTCATGGTGTCTTCTTCCCTAACCCACACCACCTGGTCCTGCTGTGTAGCTGAAAGTTTTCCCATGTCCTGGCTGGCTGGGGTCAGGACAAATCTCTTACCCACAGTCCCATAGCCTTTTATAAAATAATCACACAGAGGCTTGATAGTATTTACAAACTGTATGGCTATTAGCTCAGGCTTATTACTGACTAGTTCTTACACTTAAATTAATCCATAATTCTTATTTTTGTTTAGCCACGTGGCTTGGTACCTTTTCTCAGTTCTGCCTTGTCATCTTGCTTCTTCTGTGTCTGGCTGGCGACTCCTGACTCAGCCTTCCTCTTCCCAGAATTCTCCTCATCTGCTTATCCCACCTATACTTTCTGCCTGGCTACTGGCCAGTCAGCGTTTTATTTATCAACCAATCAGAGAAACACATATTCACAGCATAGAGAAAGACATTCCACAGCCCTGCTGTGAGTGAGTGCATCCTATTCAGGGTTCAAACTGTTTTCCCAAGACTGAATCTTGCCCTGGCACATAAGCATGGGATAGACTCCTGTCACAGAACAATGGAACATGTCAGCTTCCTCCTCACAGTATGTAATGCTTCCTCCCCACCCCTTGAGACAACACCAATGTCACTTGCTCTAGGATCCCTCCCCAGGCTCTTCCAAACACAGGCCCATTTACTGGGCATGGGGCCTCAGTTTATAGGAACAATTATGGTATCCACTAAAATGAATGTTCCAAGGATGGATGGGGGTTTTCATGAAGATATTTACTGTATGCCCAACACAGAATAGCTCTTATAGATATGTGTGTCTCCAGAAACAAGACGTCCAAGCTGCCATAGCTCTATTGCTCCTGGTGACCCTAAACTAAATGTGAGAGTTTGTATCCACTGCCTTAGCTGCTCCTGCCTCACCTCAATCCTGTCTCTGGTTTTCTTTCTGTTGTGGGTTTTTTTTCTTGTGAAATAGTAGTTTGTTTTAAATCAAAATAAAAATAAACCTCATTTTGAATAAATTTGCCTACAGGAAATGTCACAACCTTAATCTTCCAAGAAAAGTAATACAATTAAAAGTAAACCAGCACACTGAAGGAAAAATTTCACTTCTAGCAAATTTACAAACAATTCCCTATTATGATATTTTATTGAAACATGACATTTCAAGCCAATATTTCTTCTTTCTGGTTGTTGTTTTGTTTTTTTTTTCCTGACAGAATAAATGCATTTCTGTTGTAAAATGTTAGAGGATAAATACCTCAGTTTCAAAGCACTGACAATTACATCTTAGAACTAATTCTCATTAAGACACCAGCGAGTTCATAGTCGTCTCTTCAAAAGCTGTCCAGTAGACTGTGTAGAGGTGGGGCCTTCTGTACCACGTGATGGGAGACCCACCAGACAGCAATGCCCTTGAAATCTAGCTGGACAACAGAGAGGCTAAGGCTTTAGATGCATTTAATGCTAAGTTTACTGTGTATTATCTTTTCCAGCTTTAATTATAATTCACAAAACCCTATGTAAAGTGTGTATACAATGTGATGGTTTCAGATCCATATGTGTTGTGAAGTAATTTCTGTACTCAGCTAGTGGAACATCCATCGTTACTGGGTATTTGTGTGTGTGTGTGTATGTGTTATATGTGTGTGATATGTATGTAGTATACGGGGAGTGGTGCATGTATGATTTTTGTGTGTGGTATGTATACGTGTGTGGGTATGGTGTGTGTGTGTGTGTGTGTGTGTGGTGTATATGTGGTGGAGGTGTGTGGAATGGGGTGATATATGATGTGGAGAGAGTGTGTATTATATGTGAGGCATGTGTATGAGGTGTGTGTTGTATATGTGGTATGGTATTTGTATGGCATCTGTGTGTTATATGTGTGTGCATAGTATGTGTATGGTATGTATGTGTATGTGGTATATGTGTTGGATTGTGTGTGTATGTATGTATGTATGTGTGTGTGGTGGGGGTGAGGTGGTATGTGGGGGTGTATAATGTGTGGTATATGGTGTGTGTGATACAGTATTAACTACATAATCATTATGCTGTGCCCTGGACCTCCAGACCCCTTGCATCTGTATCTGCAAGTTGGTACTGTGACCAAATATCTCCTTGCTTCCCCAACTCCCAGACTCTAGAAATCACCACTCCGTCCTCAGGTCTGCACCTAGAGAACCCACCTTGCTGGAGGAGTGATGTCAGACTTTTCATATTTGTTTGACGTTTTCTGTCATGTTTGTGTCAGGGAGGTTTGGAAACCACTTCCAGGCAAGCAGGAAAAAAAACACTGACAATCAAGGATCACACTTCCACCCAGAGACTTTGACAAATAAAGAATGGGGCAGCTGGCTCACAACTTTACATTTTCTTCACGTGAAAAACACCTCGGATAATTCTTTTAATGTATAAACTGGAAAATGACAATAGATGGTTTAGTCTTTACTGATAGAGATGGCATAGATGTCAAAGTGATCTGAGCACAGAAAAAAAAAAAATGCTGCCCTGCCTTACGTGTGTATTTCTACAGGACAGTAAAAATGGCTTCATAGTTAAGAGCTCCTGATGCTTGGTTCCCAGCAGCTCTGACTCAGGCAGCTCACAACTACCTATAGCTCCAGCTCCAAAGGATCTGACACCCCATTCTGGCCTCTGCAGATACTAGCAAGCGCACGCACATGTGCATGTGCGCGCACACACACACACACACACACACACACACACACACACACACCATAAATAATTTTTAAAATGCTTTTTTTTTTATGCTTCCCACTATCTTCTAAATGCAGTTCTCCAAACTTTTCAGAACTGTATTATTCTCAGGTAGCCCAAGGTGAGGATGGTCTTGAAAACAAAAGCTGTGTTATTGGTAAAGAAGTTCATGTTTCTCTGTAGGGAAAACCACAACTCTTCTGAGCCCCTTCCAGAAGAGCACAGAAGCTGTGTGTGAGGACCCCTCGGAGAGCAAAAGCCCCAGCTAACCCTCACATCTTTCTCTGCAGCCTTGATCACTGATGACCTCACAGATGCCATTCTCTGTGCCAAGAAAATTGTTAAAGAGACACAAGGGATGAACTATTGGTGAGTGTTTCCGTGGGAGACTCAAGCTGGCCTGCATGGGACCTACCGTGTGTCTGTTCATAGTGGCTAAGGGTGGACATGGAAAGTCGGTATCTGCAGAGTAGTCCAGACAAGGGAATGTGAGTAGTTTATACTCACCTCCACGGAAGTGAGAGTCCAGCGCAACAAACACAGCACAAGGGGCGAGTACGGGAAAAGTCTTGATGTCATGTGAAGGAAAGGGGTCTATCACCACACCAGGGGGCAGGGAGCCTGACTTTGCTCTAAATTTGTGTGAGATTTAGAGGCTGCAACAAGATCTGGTGGAGAAAGGTAATTAATAAACAGAGTGGGGATGAGATGCCCAAGTCTGGAAATGACAACCAGCAGGATCACTTCTGAGCAAGCTCCCTTCATCTCGATGGCTGTATTTCTAATGAATCCCGCTAATCGGGGTACCCATTTGGTAGCTCAGAGCTGGGGCTCTCCATGACCCATCCTTACAAAAGCGATTTGCTTGTTGGTGAGGCAAACAGTGACCAGGAGGAAATGGGGTGAGGGAGGAGGGACAGAAAAAGGCTTTAGTGAGACGGAGGAGGGAATGGAAGCCTTAGGTGTCTGAAGCAAGCTAACCACTGAATACCCCTCCGGAGGTTATTTGGGGTGGCATGCCTCCTCCTGCTGTCTCCACGCCCATCTCCTCCTCAGGCAGGGCTGGAAGAAACACTGCGAGGGTAAGGACTTGTCTGAGTGGAAGAAAGGCTGCGAGGTCTCCTGATCCGGAGCAGGGGCGAGGATGCTTTGCCGCGACTTCCCAGATTTGTAATGAGTATGTACCCCTTCTCCGCACAGCATCCCTTCTCAGAGCTGGAGAGGGGATCCAAGCTGTGTTTAAAGGAAATAAATATTTCCGTTGATATGTCTTCACTTTCCCCTGGCTTGAGTTCAATGATGTCACAAAAACTTGATGCTGTTAAGACTTGGGAAAATCATCTCTGGAATGTTTAAGAGAATAAATTTTTCTTCTTTGCTGTAAAGGTCCCTAAGTATGTAGCCCTGACATGCCTGCTCATTCAAAAATGAGGCTTTTGAAGGTCAAAGGACACACTTGGTAAGGAACCTTAAGAAGGCTGCTAGCCAGTTTGCCAACCCCTACATCCCCAAGAGTGTGTGGCCATTCTTTCTAGTCCGGGGACACTCAGCCCTTCCTCAGATGGATGCTGCTGAAGAGGATGCTCCCGCATCCTGGGTGGAATCCTAATGGCAGCTCTAGTAGAATGAAAACATCTGGAGCAGCGGTTTTGGACTTGTGGGTGGCAACCCCTTTGGTCGTCACATATCAACTATGTAGCAAAATTATTGATGAAGTAACAATGAAATCACTTTACTGTTGGGGGTCACCACAACTTGAGGAACTGTATTAAAGGGTCATAACATTAGGAAGGCTGAGAACCGCAAGTGCTAGATTCCAAAGAAACTCCAGGCAAATGGTTATTGGTGGTGTCTGTCAGCATACCAAAGTGCATGCTGACGTCCATGCTCTCTTAGCATTGTAAATACCTGTTGCCAGTCCCCAGCTCTTCTCACCCTGCCCCACCACTTACCCTAAGCATTAACTCACAGGCTTCCCTTGTCCTAGCTTCTCATTCCTATATAACCCTGTCTGTTAAGCACAGTCATATGCTCATTTTATACAATGACAAAATTGTTTTCATCTCAAGACGTGCAGAATGGATTAGCTTGGCCTGGAACCTGAGGACCGCATGAAAGGAGTCTATACCACGCTGCAGTGGCCCGAGGACATCAACCAGGGAGATATTTCCAGGATGGCTCTGCTGGAGATGGCCATGGCTCCCTCTCCTGACGCACACAGCAGGATGGCTCTGCCCGGGGGATTCATGTCCAGTTTCCTGTACATCTTCCTGTGCCACTGGGCCACAGTTGGTTGAAACTTTGATTCAACCTGCTTTGCTCTAAAATTGAGGTAGAAGCTATAGCCTCTTGTTGAGTGCCATAGGATCTAGACCTTACTAAACTGAAGTTTATTGGAGAAACGGTTACAAAGGAGTAAGTCTCCATTAGAATGGAGAATGCCGTCCTAACACCTACAGAACCCTTCAATGTTCCCCTGTTGCCCCTGCCCAGCCTTGACTGTTACTCACTTCATACCCACTAGCTTAACTTAATCTTTGAAATATCAAAGCTGCTTGTCCAAGACTATTCATCAATATTGTTACAACTTAGCAAGCGTCATAAACCATGAGAGAAAAGCTTTTGGAACATATTTAAGAATTGAAAAATAGTTCTGTAAGATGACTTGGGGAAAACTGAAAAAAAAATGTAGAATCCATTAAGGTCCACTAAATCAATAACCTGTGCCTATGGAAGTCCATAAATATGTATTTTCCCTGCTATTGCCCAGTCATCCATCTGTCCTGCAGGCCTCGTTTTCAGCGGAGCCTCCTCCTTCATTAAAACCAGTGGCACCAAGTTAATGAGTGAGGTTGGCACAGACCTGGCGCCAGCCATCAATGGCCAGGGGAAAGAAAAAAAAAAAACAATCCCCAAAGTTCAAGATAATGGGACGCTTGCTGGCGCTACGTGATTGATTTTTTTTTTTTTCAGAACTCATAAAATTTCCAAGCATGCAATCTTACTATTTTCCTCCCCAAATGTTTTATTTATTCAGTATTTCTATAAATACTAATTTGGGTTGAAAAATATAACTTTCCATAATGAATGCCTCAGAAATGCAAGAGGAAAGGATTACTTCTATTCTTAGGTTATCTTTATTTGACAAAAGAGTGGTGAGGCAGCCACCCTCATTCCTTCCCTGCGTGCGGTTTCCATGACACCCGGAAGCAGGCTTTCTTCTTTATTTTTCTCACGACCACCGTAGCAGCAGGCCAATCAGATGCACGAAGCAGATGGTTAATATTAGGGGTGTGTTATGAGCACACTTTTTCCCCCTTTGGGGACTGGTTCTTGAGAACCCCCTCCCCCAGGATCTCCACCCTTTACAGCTCAGCTTGCTCTCTGGCGCCCGCCCCTTAACACTTTCTGGTCCTGTCTGCCATCTTCCTCGACACCTCCTGTGTCAAGTCTGCCGCGTCAAGCCTGCCGTTCCCCCTCTAGATACGGCTGACACTGGTTCTTGCCTAGGTTGGGAAACTTGGCTGCAGCTGGAGCTCAGCCCAGCCCACGTGAAACTTCCCCCTCCCCTGACCCTCAAAGGTCTTTCCTCTGAGTTTGTATTACCCAGGGCTGGTGTTCCTATCCCAAAGGTCTTTCCTCTGAGTTTGTATTACCCAGGGCTGGTGTTCCTATCCAGTCTGTAAACTTGATGCCTGGATTTATCTTTCACTTCCTTGGTTTGTCGCAACCCCCTTTGCAGTCATGACCACGTAAAGAGCTGGTTATCAAAACTCTGGTGCTGTTTGGTTCTGCTGAGCACCCGGGACGACTGAAGGAGTACAAATGGACTCTTGTGTTTAGAACACTTTCATTGTCAAGATGTTGCTCGCAATAACCTTGGTGTTGGGGAAAGCATGCTTCGTTTTCTGCTGGTCACTCACGTGCCAACTGGGGAAGCGTCTCTCCACCCTCACAGTGTGACACACATCTCTCGAAGCTTATCCTTCTGTGAGATCAAATGGAGAGAAGGAAAGAAGCTATTATGTACACTTTAGATCTGGAATGTTCCTTGAAGGGTCATGTGTTGAAAGTTCTGTCCCCAGCATATAGCGCTATTGGAAAGTGTTAGAAATGGTCAGAAGTTGGGGCCTAACTCATCAGGTAAGGACACTCTGTGTGCAAGTTGAAGGACCTGAGTTCAAATCCCCTGAACACAGATCTTTTAACACAAGCCAGATGTGGTTGCATGTGCTTGTTGCTCAGCACCAAAGGAGAAGAGACCGCAGGATCTCTGGGGCTTGCTGGCCATCAGCTTAGCTCCAGGTTCAGTGAGAGACCCTGTCTCAGGAGATAAAGCAGAAAATGAGAGAATGCCTGTTGTCTTCCCTGATCTCTGTACATGCTCATAGTCACATCTACCTGCACATACATTCCAGGTATGCAACACACACACACAGAGAGAGAGAGAGAGAGAGAGAGAGAGAGAGAGAGAGAGAGAGAGAGAGAGAGAGAGAGAGAGAGAGAGGAGAGAGAAATTAAGAAATATTTAGAAGGTGAAGCCTTCATGGAGAAAGCGTGCCATTGGTGCTGTTCCTTTGAAGGGACACTGTGGCCCCTACCCCTTCCTCTCTTTCTGCTTCCTGGCCGGCATCTCTCCATCACAAGGCTCTGCCTCACCGTAGATAGAGATCATGACTTATGACCCTGAAACCCTGAACCAAAAGACATCCTCTTTTGTCCCTGGTGTTTTGTCGCACTGGTAAAACTCTGGCTGACTCAGCAGCTAACTGTTCCACTGGGTGGCAGAGAAAGGATGACCCTCCCTACCCATACATGGTCACAGAGTGGACACTTCTGACGACTTAGGCTCCGTACTGCCGATGGGCTGTATACCAGGCTGTGGTGCTGTCCCGGTCTTTCTTTTCCTCACCTTACTAGTTAATCTCTGATTATAATAGAAATCTGTATTTATCATGAAGCACAAAGAAAAGTGTTTTTCCAAACTACAAAAGTGAAATCTCAACATTTAATAGCGACAACTAAACTTTTTGTTTCTCTTCTCCTTCATCTACTCCGTGTAAAGTATTTTATTTTGTATACTGCTCTTTTTTTTTTTTAACTATACCACAAGAGTTCTGCCACAGAAAGTTTTTCCAAAATATTCACATGGAAGAGTGTGAGAGTTCTCACAATTCCCCATAGTTCATTTCCTCTTCCCTCTGCAGTTGTAACTTTGAGTTAACGAATAGCATTTTCAGACCTTGGACGCTAAGCCAAATTCTACAAAATGCCCTTTCTCCTCTCAATGTTTATTCTGCTCCAAACTTCATCCAAAGTCCTCAATGCACTTTTACAGTCTCTGTCATCCCATGGCTCTAGAGAGCATCTAGAGCTGCTTGGGGGTGAGTGAAGGAGGTTAGAAGCACGGCGTTGATTACAGTCTCAAATAATTATCTATCTATCTATCATCTATCGTTGGTTGGTACTGTAAAGGCAAGTCACAGTTTCCCCGTTCCTGCCTGGACACAGATCAAAGCCACTACCAAACAGAGCAAAGAGCTCTGAAGAAAGTACCAGAGCCACTCCATGACTAGCTGTGTGCACAGACAAGGTACCGTGTGTCTGCATCTCTCTTGCACAGTGGGAGTGATAAGTGCCATACACAGTGTGGAAAAGGGGATTGCCATAACAGCAGAAGCACATGCCACGATGCGGACCTGAACAGCGGTTGCTGCTGTAGCTCAACCTATTCACTTTCCCTTCTCCACTAGGTTCTAGCAGGTGACTTCTCACCGGCTCTGCAAACACTCCTCAGGAGCGACCATATTTTGCATGAGATAATGAATGACTCGCTCCAAAGGCAAAGGAGCAGATCCTGACAAAAAGAAAGCCATATGAAACTGTGGTTGGGTTTATTTTAAAACCTCTCTACAACTATGATTTCCAAGCTATAGGGGAAAAAATTGAATTAAACAAACAAACAAAAAAAAAAACACACCCCACTCTGTGGCTAGATTTTCCTGGCTGCTCCAGACCACATCCACACTGGCAGCACAATCCTTGGTAAGGAAGAAAAATCTAAATCTATAGTTACCTTGAAAAGCATTCATGCAAAAATAAAGGCCAGATTCAGAAGTAATCCGACTTCTGCATCGCCTCTCAAAACGGTATCCTGTTACCGTCTAAAGCAAATAGAGCAGTTTGGGGCTGACAGGCTGCGCAAAAGGGCAGATTGGAAAAGATTAAATATTTGTGAAAAAAAAAACCCCATACACTCCTTCACAAAGGGCCGCCTCAGTCTGGAATAAAAGGGCAGGAAAGCAGGGGAAGGAGGCGGGAGCTAGAAGAGAGCCTTATCTTTGCAGGGCGAGCCTGTCAGGGAAAGAGGATGTGGAGAGAAAACATCAGAGGGGACATGGGGTGCCTTGCCCGCACTCTGGCCAGTGCAGGCCGGGGCTCCCATCCTGAGCTCCTAGGCTGCACTTTTGACCTCTTCAGGGAAGCCAAGCAGGCTGCTTGGGCTCAGGCACATATGGAATTGAGATAACTTGCTGCTTTGAACTTGCCAGGCTGGGATGGCAGAGAAGCTGGGAAGAGGCACAGGCTGGCTCCCCTGTCACCCGCCGGCACCAGCCCATTGATTTGCAGGAGCTGGTGGGGGAAGGGACACCATGGAGGTGAGAAAGAAGAGGGGCCTGGGATAAGGTCAGAGTCCTAGGCACATCAGCACCCTGAGACAAGGTCTGCCAGAAACACTGGAGAAAAGGGAGATTTGGGGAAATGGTTAACAATTGCCATTTTCAACTCAAAGCTGGTTTTTGCCCCAGAGACATTTTAGTGGCTGCTGGGAGCTAAAACTGAAAAGGTTGGGGGTGGGGTAGAAGGAAGTGGGGAAGAACCCTCACACAATGCAGCCCTGTGAGAGCGGAGAGGGCCTGAGAAGTAAGAGTTAGGCCTGGGATTGTCTGTGGACTTGGAGCTCCTCTGCTTGATTAACTGGGTGCTTCACAGTAAAACCCCTGGGGATGCTTTCAACACAGCTCAGGTTACCCACAGTTGAGGGGGAAGAGGAGAAGAGCCAAGGCACAAAGTCCCTCCAGCTACTGGGGGCGGTGGTGGAAGTGTGGCTGGCCAGGCTTCACTCCTGACTGTCCAGGGACACTCCTCCAAAGGCACTGGTGCCTTGCCTTGTTCATTGGGTCAATCGGGCTTCCTAAGGGTAAGACTTTGAGGTGTGGGATTTTTCTCAATCCTCAAGTCAATTTAGTGTGTGTGTGTGTGTGTGTGTGTGTGTGTGTGTGTGTGTGTGTGTGTGTGCATCTATATGAGGTGCACATCTATCTGAGTATGCAAGTGTATACAAGTGTGTGCAGGCCAGTGGTTGGTGTTAAGTATTTCAACCAGTCCTCATCTTATTTTTTGAGACAGCATTCGACGTTGAACCTTGAACTCCCCAATTATCCAGACTAGCTGGCCAGCAGCCCCCCATCACCCTCTTCCTGCACCACCCTACCTCATTCTACTCTCTCCAACTTTCCTGGCATCTTGTCACTCAGACGAGTGCATCCAGTGTACCCCTCTGGGGCCCAGCCTCTGTCCCAAGCAATGAGTGAGCCATTCCTTTGAGTTGTCAACCCCACAAGTCTAGAGACAAAGCAGGTCAACAAAGCAGTGAAGGATGGAGAGGAATAGGTATGAAACATACTGTAACATTCAGTCAGTATGTGCCAGCCATGGAGACATGTAAATGTGGCCAATGGCCAATTTTGCTACCCTGGAGTCTCTCAGCAGGCAGGATACCACGCACATCCACACTTCTGAAGTTCATGGGCTCTGGGAGGCTTCAAGTCCTCGTTACCAAAAAGGTAATTATGACTCTTCATTTGAATATAAAATGTATCAAGTTCATTTATAAATGAAGGAATCGGCAGGTATTAGAACCAGTTCTGCGGACTGGAGAGATGGCTGGCAGTTAGGAGCATTTCCTACCCTTACAGAAGACCCCGGGTCCATTCCTAGCACCCACATGATGGTTCCCAACCATCTGTAACATGGAGTTCCAAGGGGTAAAACACCCTCCTCTGACTTCCTCAGGTACCAGGCATACATGTAGGCAAAACACTCACACAAAATAAATAAATCTAAAAATACCAATCAGTTCTGGCAGATCGATAAACTGTGTGTTTATAAGCAATTTACTAAAGGAATGCCAAACTCAGGCGCTAAGATGCCTGGAATCAGCATAACCTAATATATATGGGGAAATAAACCACATGCTTTGGAGTTCGTTTGTTGTTTTTTTTCTGATAAACAGAAATTGTATCACCAGTAAATAAAAACCTCCAGCTTATAATTTCTCTAACTGTAGGCATTTTAGGAGGCACCAAACAGTGAAGTGAAGAAAGTGTGTTTTGTACCTGAAAAAAAATGTTTAAAGAGCACAATTACTTCCTGCTTATCTGTCTTACTTCCAAGTTTTTGGTCATTTTTCTTAATAGTGAGAACAGAATAATGAGACCACATTGTGACAAAGAAATACTGAGGTGGCAGCATGCACAAGAACGCCAAGACCTAGAAGTCATGAAATTACAGGTGCCATTGCTCCTGCTGATGACCGTGCTGGGATTAGCACCCCAGCGGTGGCCTCTGGGCCCTTCAGATCCGATGGAGGCAGATTCAGTCCTTTAAGCAGCAAACACTAGAAAGCCTTTTGGGCAGGAGAGCTTTCTCGTACTCTAACAAAGTATCTGACATATTCATGTCATAAAGAGGAAAGTTTTACTTGATGCTGTAGTTTAGATCTAGAGCAGTGGTACTCAACCTGTGGGTTGCAACCCCTTTGGGAGGCCAACGACCCTTTCACAGGGCTCATATATCAGATATCCTGCATGTCAGATATTTACATTATAATTCATAACCGCAGCAATTTTACAGTTATGAAGTAGCAACAAAAACCATTTCATGGTTGGGGGGTCATCATAGCATGAAGAACTGTATTAAAGAGTCACAGCCTCAGGAGGGTTGAGAACCACTGTTCTAGAGTGTCACTCAAAGACTGGTGTATCCAAGGCTTGGTCACCAGCCTGTGGCACTTTGGGGGAAGCGGTGGAACTTTCAGGAGAGAGGGCTAATGGGAGGAAGTTACGTTACTGGGGGTGTGTCCTCTGTAGGGATACTGAGACACTGGCTCCTTCCAGTCTCCCTTCTTGATTTCTGCTCATCATGAGGCAAACAGGCCTCCTCCATGTGTGGACTTCTGGGATGCATTTCCTATCACAGGCCCCAAAGCAATGGAGCCAAATGGCCAAGGGCAGAGAGCTGAGGCTCACACAGACCTTTTCTCCTTGCATGTCTCTATGGCCAGGGCTCGCAGATTTGCAGAATTCAGTCCATGACAGGTTGTCCCCTTTGCTTTGGAGCCTGTGGTGCACCGTGCACATGGCAGGGACATGGTCAGGTGACACTCCAGATCCAAACTCTCCAATCTCTGGGTGACTTCTGAGAACGGCAGAGCTGTGGCCCACACTCTGCCTCAGCTGATTCATTTTGAAATTTCAACTCTTTTTTGCTACTGTTGTCGTGGGCAGAAAAAAGCATCCCTTCCCCTCTCTTGCATGATACAACAGAAGAAGACTTGGCCTTTGAGGCCTCCAGGGGAGGTTTAGAGTTCTGCCTGGCAAACAACTTGGGCCGCCGAGTACTTACTCTCTT
The DNA here is from genome assembly GCF_049852395.1 of Peromyscus maniculatus bairdii. Taxonomy (NCBI): domain Eukaryota; kingdom Metazoa; phylum Chordata; class Mammalia; order Rodentia; family Cricetidae; genus Peromyscus; species Peromyscus maniculatus. The sequence goes on along the minus strand of NC_134856.1, from coordinate 68,448,521 downwards.
CAGGAGGCCCTCCCCCAGGCCAGGCTTCCTCCTGTGGCTTTTCTCTGACTGAACAACCTGCCCTTTTGGTTTTTGCTTAATCATCTTGGTGGTTCATAGTTATATCTTCTTTTTAAGGAGTCGAATAAAAACCTGGATGTTGTGGTGTGTTCGGGAGTGTGAGCAGGAGGATCAGAGTTCAAAGACAATCTTGGTGGTTTCACAAGAGGTTTAAGGCCTGGGTTATAACTTGCTCTCTCTCTCTCAAAAAAAAATGTAAAGTTTGAGGCAGGTGGATCTCTGTGAGTTCGAGGCCAGCCTGGTCTACAGTGAGAGTTCCAGGACAGGCTCCAAAGCTACACAGAGAAAAACAAAAAACAAAACCAAAAAAGATTTTCATAAGAGGCTAATAAGAAAGCCAAACTCGCATCCACTTTTAAAGTAAACATAAAGCAGCCTTCAAACCCACAGGTCCTACATCCTTACATTCAACCAGCCAGATGGAAAGACATTTGGGAAAAAACATGTACCAATACTGGACACATTCAGAATCTTGGGTTTTATTATTTCCTGAATCTGCAGCCTAGTGAACACTCACATGGCCCTTACACTGTAGTGAATGCTGCATGATGTGAGGACCGACTTACAGCAGACGAAGGACATGTACAAGCCACATGGGAATCCCATGTCACCAAGACCTGCACATTTTAATAAGCTAGTTCCTCCTTGCAGTATTTAATGCACTAAACCAAAGCAAAAATTACACGAGGAAAAGAATGTCAAAATAAAGTCATGGCCTGTATCATATTTCTTACTTATGCCTGAGGTTTCAGAGCCGGTCTGCACGGTGCCGTGAATGATTTCTGCTTTATTTGGAAATTCTGGTATTTTGTTCATTACAGACTTTCTTGGACTAAATTGTGTGTTGTGTAAAAGCAGTGATTTCAAATGCTATTATCTCAGTTACTCAGTTTATAGAACGTACTTAAGTGGAATGCCGAACCCTGACCCTCATGTGACATAATGTGGAAGAGAAGCGTGTTGGAGAGCTTTCTGAGCCATGAGTTAAGGAAAGTGGGGGAGGGGAGGGAGGGGGAGGAAACGGAAGGGAGGAAGGGAGGAGAGGAAGGGGAAAGGGAGGGAAGAAAGAGGAGTGGAGGGTCCTTCTGAGAAACAGAAGACAGGTGTGGTGGAGGCACTTAGGAGCTGGAGAGACGCTCGTGCCCGAAGCCTGTGAACAGTACCCAGTAAACAGCTGTCGCTGTGGAAGAGACAGAGTAGTCTGGTGAGACAATCTGTGTGGCTTCAGCCTCACCTGAACACTAAGAACATGTCTGACCAGTAACATGTCACAGCTGCTCGCGACAGTCATGTAGGAAGCTTTTTAAGAAATACCAATTAGGGGCTAAGACTGTAGTAGAGGGACAGCCCTTGCGTAAGCAGATCCAAGGCCCTGGGTTCAGTCCCCAGCACTGCCAGAAACAAAATCCAAACACATGGAGTCCCCAGCTCAACTCACAGGTCACCGAGTCTAACCTGGGGCTTGTGGCCCTGACAATAGGGCTTCTAATAACCCCCAGGCCTGTGTCATGGGCCTTCATCTTGTCCAATGCTCGTATTCTGAACTCTGTGTTCCAGCTGCTCTTGGAGTCATCAATACACTGGCTTCTGTAAACTCCTGACCTATATATTAGAAACCTTTGAGAACCCACAGAGACCCATACTCCCTGGTCTGCAGAAAAGCATGCTCATTTGTTGTACTTAACTTAGTCTGTGACAGGGGTTCTCAACCTGTGGGTTGCGACCCTTTCACAGGGGTCTCCTAAGACCATGGGAAAACAGAGATATTTACATTATGATTCACAACAGTAGCAAAATTATAATTATGAAGTAGCGACAAAAATAATTTTATGGTCGAGGGTCACCACAACAGGAAGAACTGTATTAAAGGGTCACAGCATTAGGAAGATTGAGAACCATTGGTCTAAGGGCTCCTATGCCCTCTCCCTCACCCTAGAGAAGCCATTGATTGGTTCTAAATTAAAATTCCTCATTTGATATAGCATCCTCTGGATACTGAGATTCCCCTCTATGTAGTCCTGGGCATCACGGGCACTTCCTGTGGACCATTCTTAGGAAGCTGACCTGGGTACAAGCCCAGGATGTGTCTGACCAGCAGCTTCCTGGGGCTCCCCAAACATGCAAATCGGGTTCCACTCTCAGGACCCTTGTTTATCTCATCTGCAGTGAATGTGGACATTTTAAAGTTACCTATGCCTGTCCGGAAGCCAGGGCTCAGTGCCACCTTGACAAGTTGGGCTTCTGGGAAGCATTGAGGACCTTACCCAATGACCTGCTGCATAGATCACATTCTAAATCTCTTCCAGCTATGGGCAAGGCTCAGCAGCTGGCTTTATAAGCTCTTTAAAGTTTAATCATCCAAAAATATTGACTGCATTTAGCACAGCGGAGCTAGACTAGGACCAGGCAGAGAATGAGAAGTCTAGAAGCTACATGACTTTGGCTGTCCTTCCCCCTCTCAGGAAGCCGCCTGTCTCCTCCATCAGTGATCTACACAGCCTGGCAGGACAGGAAGCCCTCGGTTTGCACTTATCTAGCATGGCCACTAATTTAACTCCTCAGATCTCTGATAATCTTTAAATAGTGTATTAATGTCATCTAGTGGGGTTGGTTGGAGTGTTAAGGTGCCTCACTTAACATCTCCACATTGCTTACACTCATGAGCTTTTACCATTGTTATTCGGACTCAGCCCAGAGAGCCTCCCAGTCACAGTCACAACAGTGGTGGGCATCCATACCACCTTCCACTGCCCTAAAGGACTTCAGCTTGTTATAATGGTGGCTTTTGACAACAGTAGCTTTACACCAGAACCTAAGTTCAGCTGCTTCTAGAGTTTTGGGAAGAAGTTAAATCCTTACCGCAACTCTATACTTTCAGAAATTGCTTTTAAGACCAAAAATTGGAGAGAATTCCAGGAAAGCCCCATGCTAGTGAGGCCAGGGGTCAGCACTGGGAAGTAGTGTGATGTTTACAGGTACTTTCTTGGGTACGATTAAGTTCTGGCGCAGAGGAAAGGCCTGGATGTGAGGACAAGAACTGGACTGAGGAGTCAGTTAAGCATAGTGTCACTCTGGACATCTGAACTGCTCCTGAAGTTCCTGCCCAATCAGAGGCTCCGAAATGTCTAACTCACAAAATGAACACAAGATACTTCGCACCATGCTGCTGTACCATTAAAAACAGTCAAGCCTGCGCAACCAGCCCAGATGTGCACAAACCAATGAATGAGCAAAGAAAGTACGATACCTGTATCACAAAACAAAAAGGACATGACTTGGGGTGGGAGATAGAAAAAGGCAGCAGGATGGGGTTCTGAGTACAGGACGGGATCAGTCAAAGCGAACTGTGCACGAAAATGCCGTAATAAAACATTTTACGCTAGCTTCAAAAATCAACAAATTCCAAAAATTAAAGACAATGTGGTACTGAGACACAAGAGGGTTTTATTCAGCAGTAACCAAGAATGAAATCCTGTCGTTTGCAGGGAAGTGGATGGGACTGAAGGTCACCATGTTAAGCAAGATAAACCAGACTTAGGGCAAGTACGCATGTTTTCTTTCATATATGGGGTCTAGACATAAGTGTGTGCGTAGGACATGAGAAAGGAAAGGAGAGAGGGAGGGGGGCACAGAGAAGGTCGTGGAACATATGGT